>NC_086180.1:57028710-57343563 GCF_023053635.1 Elgaria multicarinata webbii | reverse complement strand
AAATCTAAGCACATTTTAGTCTGTTCAGTGTCTGGGTGAGACACTGCTCGGAATACTCTTGTAAACTGCTCTGAGCTCCCCCTGAAGGAAGAGTAGGAGATGTGCAATAAAGATATTAGAACTGTGATTTTCTAGATGGCCTACTCCACAGTGGGTTACCAATAGCCCTCCAGGTGATATTGGACAACAACCCCCACCAGCCCCAGGCAGCATAGCCAATGGACAGGATGATGGGAGTTGCACTCCAATAGCATCTGGAGGGCCACAAGTTCCCTGCTGCTAGTTTAGGGAAAGAAACTATTACAGCCTTCCAAGTTGGCTCCTATCCTTACTTGTGGTAGCAAATTCCACAGTTTAAGTATTTATTTATTATTAGAATTTATATACCACCATATCAGCTAAAAAGCTGTCAGGGTGGTATACAACTATTTAAAACAATAAAACCTTAAAACAATAAAAACATGGACATTGAAATTGTAAAATATTAAAACTACATATTTGAAAAGGGTAAGATGCATCTTTACACTCTTGGACCAATCACGGTTCTTGACCAATCACGTTCCATAGTTTGGGGGCAAAATACAAGACTATGCATTGGGTGAAGAACCATTTCCTTATCTGTCTTGGATCTCCCGCCATTCAGCTACATTGAACTTCTCCCTATTCACTTTCTCCACATTATGCGTAATTTCTAGCACATCCTTCCTTCCTTTCTTTTTTTTCTTAGCTCCAAGTGGTGTAACCTTTCCTCATATAGGAGATACTCCAGTCCCTTGATAATTTCAGTTGTCCTTTTCTGACCACTTCTAACTCTACTGTATCCTTTTTGAACTATGGTTACAGAACTATACACAGTATTCCAAGCATAGACAAACCATCATTTTGTATATGGGCATTACAATACAGGCAGTTTGAGTTTTGATTCCTTTCCTAATGAGTAGAAATCTATTGTTTCTTTTGGTCTCCAAACTCACTTGTGAGGGCTAGAAAAAGTCAGTTTTAGTAATATACCAAAAAGAATATACTAAATATACTAATTAAAAAATATACTGAAAAGAAAAGAAATGATCTATCCTCTCCACAAGGGAGACCCTGTTGTGTCAGGGTTATAGGCACACTGTCATTCACTTT
Source organism: Elgaria multicarinata webbii (assembly GCF_023053635.1). NCBI lineage: Eukaryota > Metazoa > Chordata > Lepidosauria > Squamata > Anguidae > Elgaria > Elgaria multicarinata. The sequence goes on along the minus strand of NC_086180.1, from coordinate 57,342,432 downwards.
TGTTCTAAATGGCTCATTGCAAGTTGCTAGTTGCTAAAGGTCAGATTGTGAATTTAACAGGTCAAGAGAATTGCTGTCTGTCTTTCTTTTCTTTCTCTTTTTTAATTAGAAATCTTTATTTGCAATATTTCCTCTCCATCCATCTAGCTGCTTCATACCATCAACTGAGCAACTGATTTACACCTTTAAACTTTTAACAAACCCTTTGCAGGCGTGTTAACGACATAATTTGATGTGCTTTCTCTGGACAACTTGGGTTATTTACTACTTGTGCCTATTGGGACATGCTGTCCATTGCAATGCCGATACCTAAAAGAGCCAGTGGGGGATTAAGGTCTGAGGAATTGAGGTCAAGCAGGTCAGAGGTAAATGTCACTAAATCCAGACTTCTGGGAGGCTATTAACACCATGTTCCATCAAATACAGAGGTGTAAAGACAGTGTTCAATTGTTTGCAATGATCTGCCTGGGGCTTCTCTCAGCATCCTCAAGTGACTGAAGCCAGTAGCCCAATGAAATCTGGAGTTTAATCTCTAAAAGATGCTCTAAACCAAGCCAGTGGTTTTTGGTTTTTTGGTTTTTTTAATGGCTTTATGCTTCGGATGTGGGCACTGCTGCCCTAACTTTGTATCAACATAAGCTTCACAATTGGCACTCATGAACTAATAAGATGTTTAAAGTAAACAGAAAACAAACAAAAAAACCAGAGATATATGCTGAAACTCAAAGCTCCTAGAAGCTTCGCAAGGTTACTGTGGAGAGGCAATAGAGGTTAGAAAGTAAGAGTACATCATGCATCCATATTCACATATGCCAATGTTTTGAACAATCAACAGTGAACCCCAGCACTAGCAAGGCACTCACTAAATGGTAGGAAGGTATTCAGAAAGGTGGACACAAAGGTAGGCCAGCTATCGGTACAGCTATCGGAGGAGTCCGTGGCATCATTAAGCAAATTATTGTGTAACTTAATCCCCTCTCTACTTCCATGTATATCCTTGATTATTCTAGATTGTAAGCTCATTGGAGTACAAACATAGGAAACTGCCTTATACCAGGTCAGTCTGTTTGTCCATCTAGCCCAATATTGTCTATTTTGTCTGGCAATGGGTCTCCAGGTTGTCAAGCAGAGGTCTTTCCCATCACCTGTTACCCAGTTCTTTCTAACTGGGGATGCCAGAAGTTGAACCCAGAGCCTTCTACATGCAAGGTGTGTGTTGTGCCACTGAGCTACCTTCCCACCCCCACCCAGAATGATACAGCTCTTGCTGTGCCCAGGGGATTTGAACCCAAGTAGTCCCAGTCCAACACACTAATCCTGACACCATCCTAACAACCTGTAGATAACTTTCTATTATTTTGTCATGTACATTAATCTCTCACAGTACATTGTTCCCCTTGCTTCCCCTTTCGCAATGTTACTCTTGCATTTTCCTTCCCTTTCCTCCATTTGTTGTCTTCACACTACCAAACTGCAGACTGCTGTAAATGCTTTGGGACTTAACAATGTTGCTTCCATTGTAGTGCCATATACATGAATGGTATGAGGTATGTGTATGTAATTAGTATTGTTGCTTTAAAATAATCATAATAACATCACAGCCTTGTTCAGCCATAAGACTAAGCTACGGTTTAATGCAGCCTTCCCAACCTTCCACACTTCAGGTGTTTTGGCCTTCAACTCCCATCAGCCCAGGCAGCATGGTCAATGGTCAGGAATGCTGGGAAATATAGTTCAAAACATCTGGAGAGCACCAGGTTTGGGAAGGCTGATTTAGGGAAACAAGTCAACTTAGCTTGTCTGGGTTCAGACATAATAATAAACTGCAGTTAGCAGAAAACAGGAAATGAAAGCTTCTGAGGTCCTCTTCATGGCCACACCAAAGGAGGAGAGGAGAGGGGAGCACATGAGCCCAAGGCTTATGTACATAACATTAAACGATAGTTCAGCATTATGTCCAACCCAGAGCAATAGGTTGTGGTTCATTGGTTGCAATATTTTAAGATTATTGCTGAGGCACTATCAATGGTGAGATCGGAGCCACATGTGTTCCACTCTGACTCCAAGCTACAATACAGGGAACTCCTTTAGATGCTCCAAAACCCTTCTGCACACACAGTGGGACTTTTGACCTTTTAATTCAAATAATTCCTTCCATTCCCCACATCTTGTGCTGTAAATTGCTTTTGAAACTCTTGATATATAGCTTAAAGTATGCTATTTAGAAAAGGGGAACAAGCCATGCGGCCAAAATTAAGCACTTTCAGGTTCTACGTAGATCACTGGCTGGCTACATTGGCAGTGTCATGCCCTTAATACAAAGACTTGCTGGACATGTGGAATTAGTTGCACATTTTTTCTGGATTGTGGGCTAGATCGTTAAAATTGAAGGGTTGGCTGCCCCACCCCTCAGCAACGGTTTAGTTCCCCACCCCACCCCAGGGATTGTAAAATAACACAGATTCATGCCCAAACAAGCAAGATATTAACAGTCTTCAGATCAGATTGGCAATGTATTGTGAAAAAGCAGGATATTTTAAGAGCAGTTGTTCCAATTTCTTCTGTTTTAATCTTCATAATAACTTGCAATATTATCCTCACAACAAAACAGGCACACCCAATTTTATTTTATTCTTCTTTGAAATGGTTGTGTCTTTGGAGTGTCTAGTACATCAACCCATTTAATTTATAACAATGTGCTACAGCCTATAGAAGCTATAGTGTATTGGCTAGGGATACAGGGGTTTCTGAGGCAGAATTGCATAGCCATAGAGGAACCGCTCCGCACCAGTGTTATGGAAAAATAACTGATTTCCCACTACTCCCTTCGCCCATCTCTTCTCTCCCCTCCTTCTTCCAAGATCCCTCATTTCCCTTTCCCAAAATGCCATCCTTGGGTGTTTTCTAAGTGATTTAGACGAGTAGAATAGACCCTCTACTCCTAGGAGAGAAAAATCCCATTTACCTATTTGGGTAAGGTCACTTACTCAGGTGTAAAGGACAAGCCCTGGCCACTGGTTAAATTGCCAGGCGCTTGCTTGCGCAGCTGGCATACACACACATACCTCTTATTCCTTTCCCCATGGCTCGGCGGGAAACCAGGGAGAGAAATAAGAGGTGGGAAGCTCGCCCATCAAAAGGAATGTCAGGCGCCATCTTTGGGGGCTTCTTCTTCACCTTCCTTTCCACACGCTCCGGCGGGAATTTTCTGCCACGTAGGCAAGGTGGGACAGGAATGTCCCAGGGGACATTGCGAAGGGGGGGAAACCAGGGAGGGAGTAGTGGACAGGGATTAGTTAAAGACAATGGAATACGTGACAGGAAGGTCCCAGGATTCATTACTAAGGGAATCATATGATAATGGAGTTTTGCAAGGTCAACGGGGTCTCTCCCCATCTGGGCATGTCAGAAAATCAGGGAGGAGGATCAGCTGTGACGATTTGAGCTAACAACCAATTATTTGTGTACAATGTTTCCCTCTATATAAAATGAACCGTAAACTTCTGTTCCGGGCCCTTTTCCTTTACATTTGCAAGGGAAAGGGACCTTTGTGCAAAGAGATTTTTGGTACCTGAGGTGGAAAATAAATTTTCTTTTGAAACTGCATCCGGATGCCTTTTTATTTGATTTTATTGGGTTGTAATCCACAATTTTTGCAACACCAGCTTCCATGAATGGCACCTCGCTGGGAGAAAGGTCTAAAGTAGGGTAATGATATAGGATTTTTCTGTATGGTGCACATTATAGGGTTGTGAGGATTATTGAGATGATATTTATTTATTTATTTATTTATTTATTTATTTATTAAAACATTTGTATCCCACCCTATATCACTAAGAGCGGCATACAGATAAAATCATATGAACAGTATAAAACAATAACTATATACAGCTAAAAACAAATTAAACTATTAATCAAGCTAAAACCAGTATAGAATTTAAAAGCAATAGAAACAATTAAAACTAAGTGCAGCCTAGGTGAATTTAGCCATCAAAGGCTTTGTTAAAAAGCCGTATTTTAACCTGGCACCAAAATGAGGTCAGCGCCGGCACCAGTCGCACCTCCAAGGGGAGGTATTCCATAGCTGGAGTGCCACAACCGAGAAGCCCACTCCCACATCCCACCATAGTGTTTCCTTGAATTGGTGACCTCATTGTGTGATGGGGCATAACATGAAAAGTGACCATGGTTTTCATCAGATTTCAGAGCCCATCAGATGAGAAGGGAATAGCAGTGTGCAGCATTGGCCCCTGTAACTGGCAGGCAGTATGAGGCCTATGGGTTGGATGTCTGGTGTAAATATACTGAGATCCCAGCCTCCTACCTTTGCCTGTTCAGCAGAGTAGGATCTTCTTGTAGTTTTTCTAACCTGAGTGTCCATCTATTAGGGTTGGCTTCAGGAACCCTGAGTTAGAAAAAAAAAGTCCTCTGGTTCTGGATGTGGATAAGGCTGCCCTTGATCTCACTCTGGTCCTGGCAATGTAAATCAGGGATGAGAATCTCTAGCCTGCAGAAAGGTTCCCCATCTGGGCCTTAGTGGATTGGGCTCCCTCTCTGGGCCTTCCCTACTCCACTTGCCAAGCCCCACCCCTTGGCCTACCGGGGGCTGGGGAGGAGTCCCCTTGTTATCTCTGATCTGGTGCACCACTCCCATGCCAAGAGCTGTGAACTCTGCTGGCACTTGCAGGAGCATGTATGTGTAATGCGTATATATGTACCCTCATCATGGTAGTATTTTCAGATCTTCCCTAATGTTAACAAAATAATTGCTCTCTTTCATTGGCTGTAGCAGAACTGTAAATAGATTGAACACATGGCTATGTGTTTGATGTTTCATTGCTAATCTCAAAAGCTTGAAAGATATACTACACAAGTTAACTCAAATAGAAACATCCAGATTTTGGTGTTATGGGATCACCCTAATTATATCCCTGCAACCAGTAATTTGACTTGAATGAATAATAATATTTGCATATAGTATCCTGACTCTATGTAATAATTACTCAGCTGGCTTCTATGCTTCTATCCTAATTTGTTTTCTTCCTTTTTTGTGCCTGCTATATACTCTGTGCTGCAAAGATTACATGTGATTGTATCTTTGATGTGTCAAAGGAAGATATAACCAAAACAGATGCCAGAAAATAAACAGTATGAAAAGATCTTTGATAGTATACAGTGTCACAAAGGATTACTTTAAACAGCTTTTTGGGGTTACCGTGTAAGAAAAGCTGATGTTTCCAGTAGAAAAGGTTCAACTTTGAAATTGCAAATCAGCATCTTGTCCAAATATCTTGAACCAGGAAGTCTAGCAGCAAGGACACCTGTGCACTATGGTCCTATCTGGCCCTAAAAAGCTGCTGATTCTGGACTAGCTCTTCAGTTTTATCAGCTTGTTTTTCAAGAGCAGGCTGAGTTGGCTTCCTTTCCACGTGTCTAAGTATTTATCTGACTACCTGCTTATTGGCTTGCCACCTCTGGAACTATTTGCAGACTAGTCGGGATGAATGAATCTGTCAATTTTATTTGAATCATTTTCTCATTTTCCCCAATCTTTAATTTGTTCCATTCTGTTTCTGCACGAATTTGTATTTTTTTCTCCTCATATATGCATTTTTGTCTGATATACACAGTTGTAAACAGTTTCCGTTATATAATCTTTGATACATTTTTTTCCACTAGCGAACAGATTTTTGTGTGCACTTTCCTCTAACACGTGCATTTTGTACTCATTTTTACTTGGAGAAGTGGTTCACAAAATTCCAAGAAGTCCCCGTATTGAAGGATAACTGCATTCTGGTTTGCATTTCGAGATTTGGGAAGTGTGAATCCTGTAAGTTCTTATCAAAATGCAAACTGAATAAAATTCTCTCCCATTCCCTACAGGCCAGGCCACAGCCCTGACACTAACTTGGACACAGTAAAATCCTCTACGCAGAGCATCCCCATGGACACAGCCCATGGAAGAAATAACATGTGAACAAATGCCACCACACTAATGCACCACTTCTATTCACAGATGTTAGGTTCCCTACACCAGGCCCCTGTCTATACGACAACGGGATTGCTCCTCATTAAATATAAACCTGAATTTTCGTTGATTTGAATCTAGGTAAAGAGCATCACACTGCAGCAGCAACAGCAATTTATTTCCTGATTTTTTTATAGTGCAGTTATAAATGCGCATGTGCTCATATATGCATATACGATGGGACAATGCTACGGAGTAGAGCCGATGGAAGCTATAAATTTTATATGCAGAGCTCTGCAGATTCATAAAACAGACAAGCTGGGAGCAGGGGGGAAAGAACAAGGCAGCAGAATCAGAGAATTCAAACTAAAAATGGTGCAAGGCAGCCGATAGGTGGGAAATCAGCCAATCACATTGTCCTACCCTCAAAGCTCCGCCCACATGTCAAAATGCAATTTAACTCCCCCAAAGACACATAACCATAACGCGGTGCAAACTTGGGCGTGATCCAAAAGTCGCGGTAAATCGCAAATGCGAATATGCGCATTATCGCGTTAAACCCCCAGTGCTACAACTAATGGACAGCTGCATCATGTGTCCTGATACATGAATATGTGCATTTAGGTCAGGGAAAACAAGCTGTATAGACAAGCCCCAGGGATGGTCAGACTTCAGTGTTGTGGGATCTACTTTGTTTTTTACTAGGACCACAAAAGTCTTCTAATCAGAGCCAGATGCAATTTAATGAGGGGGTATGTGGCAGCAATGGAGTCAATTAACTAATACACACCATGAGCTATCCACTGTATAAACAAATACAAATCTACATCTGAGTTACTATAAATCAGGGATTTTTATTTATTTATTTATTACATTTTTATACCGCTCAATAGCCGAAGCTCTCTGGGCGGTTCACAATTTTAACACAAACATGACCAGTGGAGCGACACAATGACCTGGCCAACAGTAACTAATTAATACACTTTAGAGGTGAGGAATACTGAGGCTAAGTGATGAACACAAGGCCAGTTGTAGTAGAGGTTTTTTTTTAAGCTTTCAGTTTTACTTGTTATTGTTAAATGATTAGGAGTCAGAAATCCTTGCCAATCTACTGTAAATCACCTAGAGATCTAACAGCAAAGCCTGATTTAACTTCTGCTCAGCCTGACTCTACACAGTTGCGCCCAGGTTTAAAGCATCTGAACTGGGCTATGTTTGAACCAAGTCAAAACAGAAGTTACTGACAGGCACTGCCAGCGATGTGACTGTCAGTGACAGCAATATTATCACCAGTGTGGTATAGCTGTTTCTTCATGGTCTCTTTCAGAAGCCAAGCGAGGCCATGTGGAAATTAAGCTGGAGCTGTTCATATGCGATTTGACTTCACCACATGCTTCTGTTTGTCAGAGAAAGGAACTTGTTTGTTTAATCCTGTTTTCCCTAATCTAAGTAGTGACAGCATAAGTGAAACAGTGATGATCTCTAAAAGACAAGAGTTGATGTGGCAGATCTTACGACAAATTTGAGGTACAGATGTTTGTCTGACAGGAGGAATGCATGCTGCTGAGGCTTCCTACAACATAAACACACAACTAAAGAGTCATGTGTTGATTCATTCTTAATGACAGCATATGTATGGCGTACATTGGAGTTGTCACCACTATTTTGTCTTATTAAATTAATGCAGCGGGTCCTGTATAGGCAAGACATCATAATGCCTTACATTGGATTATTGGATCTAGATAATAATAATCTAGATTGGATTACTGCAAGGTGCCCTATATGAAGAAGAGCTTTTGTAAACTGCAATTGACCCAGAATGTAGCAGTGAGAGTGGAAGTGCACACTTGTTTATGGGAAAATATGACACTTCATGTTGCTAGAGTTACACCATTTTTGTCCCGGGCACAATTCAAAGTGTTGGTGTTGGCTTTTAATGGCCTAAATGGCTTAGTCCAGGATACCTTAGGGACTGCCTTTTCCCATATCAGCCTAAGATTTGACAGAGTGATTCTTCTCTATGCCTCAACTATGGTGGAGGCTCAGCTGATGGGGATGAGAAAAAGGGGCTTTCTCAATGGTCCCACCTAAACAGTGTAATCTTTTGCCTCACAAAGCTTGTTTCTTATGATGTTTGTTATTTAGGCAGGCATCTGGTTTTTTGTATATATATAAGTTTCTCTCTTATGTCTCTGTTTTATCTGATGTGTGGGATTTTTAGGGGATTTTTAGGGGATAGTTGCTTTTAAATGTTGTTAACTGTCCTGAGTGCTGCATAAGCCCCAGAAGTTCAGGATATATTTTTCATATAAATAAATCAACATTGTCTTTAACGTTTGTATAGCACTTTCAAATGTTCAAAGCACTTCCTATTCATAATTTGGTTGTAGTCCATACAACAATTATGTAAAGTTGTCAGTATTGTTATGTGCCATATTACGGATGGGGCAGATGGCGGCTGAGAAGGACTGGCTTCCTTCAGGGCACAATCCTATGCATATTTTGACAGGGGGGGAAATCTACAACTCCCAGTATTCCTATATTTTAAAATGTTCTAATTCCCAACTGACGTATAGAATTTTAAAAGTTTTTCACTTTGAAATGTTTACCTTCTGAGATACTTAAATATTCCCTCTTGCTGGTGAATTTTAAGGCAGTTATGCTAACTTTCAAGTTGGTAAATTCAGCATAGGTATGTACGTACTTACTTAGCACTTTGGCACCTCCAAAGTGCTTCACGTGTACTATCTCACTATAATCCTTACCTACCAGACAGCGTCATGGACTGAAACCCTAATTGTAGTGCTGTTTCTCCATGTGGAAACACCTGATAATGTGACAGCAACACCCAGCAGTACTCACCTCTAGGAACATCCAATACAACTCTGAAACTTTCGCACCATTGGGAGTTTCCACTACTCATTACAGTGGAGGAGTAAATTCTTGGAAGCAGCTATCATCCAAATTAGTTTAAGTATGGGCCAGCCCTTCTAGGCAAAGAGAAAAGTGGCTGGAGAGATGCAGGATGGGGGTGGAGCACCAATCCAGATAGGGAGCGGCATGGTAGAAGACATTTCTCATTTGGCATTTCACTGTGCATTCCATGATTCAAAGCAACTTTGGGGGAGTCTACACTAGCCATTTATTGCAGGATTGTATCGCAGTCATCACTAATGGTGCACATGACGTTCACCTGCTCCTGCAGTGATCTCGGCTCCACCTCTCAGTTTTCCTGGAATATTTCTGACTTCTTTTGTCTCAGTTTTTCCAGCTTTGTCGCATCCATTCTGAAGAACGTTTGTGGTGTGCTGCCCCCCCCCCTTTGTGAGGTCGTTGTTGTGTGCTGCAAGTTACGGGCTCAGCAAACAACCAATCAGCTGTGAAGGGCATGTGCATGGGTATCAGAGGTCTGTAGGAGTGGACCTATTGACCATTGCCACATGTTTTGGATGGGTGTTGGCATGTTTTACCACTGAGTGTGTGTGGCTTTTTTTTTAATACAAATATATCTCTGCAAAGGAGTGCATATTTGACGGAGTTCCTATCCCCTCCCATGTGCTGCTGCACATCTCCGCTTGTGCACATACCTCACAAATCATTTTTAAAAATCTCGGCCCTGTAGTCACACTGAACCACATGCACAAGTGGCGTAAAAGTGCAAAAGGATGAGTTGGCAGAGAGAGCAACATTTCAATAGGACAGTTGGGCTGCAATCCAATTACACTTTCCTGGGAGTAAGCCTCACTTAACATAGGAGGGACTTACTTCTGCGTAAATATACTCTGCTGCCCCCTCCCTTGCCCTAGGTCTCTTTCCTACCATTTTCCTTGCTCCTTGGACTCCCTTCCTCCTCTCTTTGCTAAGCTTAGTCAGTCAGGCTACCTCATTCTCAAAATGCATTGGGTGTTGGCCTCCTCCTCCTCCTCCTCCTTTCTCCCACCCTTACAGAAAATCCTTATGATGAGGTGGGAGTCCTTAAGTGTGTGTGCATGAAGGCACAAGCAGAGGGAGCCCTGTTACCCCAGGCCTATGAAGTTAAGGTCACTGCAGCTCTACTTTTAGTATATCTATGGCTACAAACTACAGCAGCCATAAAGGTCCATTCCTCTTTATCGCCACTGTAGTTTGCGGCCATAGATATAGGAAAAATTAAGAGCCTCCATAACCTTAATTCATAGACCCTTTGAGTGGGGAGGGCAGAAAAAAATCCAGATTTTTCTCCAAATTTCACAAATTCCCCATCTCCCGGATTTGTTAGAAAAAATCCTAATAAATCTGGATTTTTCCTGTCATTTGGTCACTCTAACTAGTACCGCACACGATTTAGAAGCTATACTTCTATTAATGCAGTCCAAAATAGCATTTGCTTTTTTTACAGCCACATCACACTGTTGGCTCATATCCAGCTTGTGATCTACAACAATTCCAAGATCCTTCTCGCTTGTAGTATTGCTGATCCAAGTATCCCCCATCTTGTAACTGTGCATTTGGTTTCTTTTTCCTAGATGTAGAACTTGGCATTTATCCTTATTAAATTTCATTCTGTTGCTTTCAGCCCAGCACTCCAGCCAATCAAGATCACTGTGAAGTTTGTTTCTGCCTTCCAGAGTATTAGCTATCCCACCCAATTTTGTGTCATCTGCAAATTTGGTCAGCCTTTCCTGCACCTCCTCGTCCAAATCAACAATAAAAATGTTGAAGAGCACTGGGACCAGGACTGAGCCCTGTGGTACCCTGCTCGTAACCTCCCACTGCTTTGAGAAGTTACCATTGATAAGCAGTCTTTGAGTCCGATTCTGTAGCCAACTGTGGATCCACCTAATAGTTAAATCATGGCACCATCATGACCTCAGGAATAAAACTTAGTTTGCTATTGTAGCCCTGGCGCTAAACTCATTTACTTAGAAAGAAATATACTGTCCCTTTCTTTGTTATAAAAAGGGATAATACATTTTAAAAGTAAAAAAATAATAAAATGTTCATCAGGTAATCGTGTAGATGCCTGGCCAGTAGCCCCAAGTATGTGTATATATATGGTGCTGTGGCAACCAGTGTCAGTCTGGTGGGCTTTAGCATATCCATGCAAACCCAGGTACTGACACTGGGCCTGTTTATCACTGCTTGCTAATTCTGCATGGTCCTTGCAGGGGTGGGGTGCACTTCAGCCCCCAATGTCCAGCCTGGCCCCACCACTTCCCCACCTGACAAATACTTTGATGTCTTTTTGGTGTCAAGCAAACATTTATTTAAAAAAAATCCCCAGGCTTTTAACTTCTGTGGAAACAGTTAGTTTCATCCACCGTTTTATCTTGCATCCTTTTATTACTGTGTATTTACTGTTTTAATCTTTGTCGCATAAGCAACCCTGAGAATATTTATATCGGACAGCATACAAAATGAATGAATGGGTAGAACACTGTCCTATAATTTTGTTTTCAGAGGGTCCAATGAGGATTATGGGGCTGGGAGAGGAGAATTTCAGGGTGGGAGGACAAATTCACAGCAAATGTTCAAAGTCCAGCACTTGGTCATATTCAAGTTTAATCCGCAAAAGAAGAAGAAAAGGGAGTATTTTAAGAGCATTTGTTGTGGCTGTATGCTTTTTAAAGCTCATAATAATCAGATGTATAGTCTCTGGAAGAATAATGCATGAGATCTGAAACACTGGCAGGAAAGAGACTGCCCCTGTACCCTCCCTGAATGATGTCTCTGTTAATCATAAGACAAGGGGGCATAAAAAGGAGTGTCTGAACTGGCGGGGAGAGGAAGGACTGTAGGGAGGAGCCTTTGTTAGCAGGCCTAAACCTGTATAATTGTCTGGAGCATCCCAACTCTGTCTAGCAAACAGGTGGAGCCACAAGAGAGGCCCAATTCAAATTGTTTTTCGGAAAGCCTTTCGCAAAGGCGGTGGGAATGCTGAATCTGGAAGGCAGCTGCGACACCACTCATGAAGTGATGGCTGCTATGACAGACCCTGTTTGTCATGGCGGAGGACTCCGCAGCCTCCTCTGTGTGTGGCTTTTACTTTCCCCAAACGTAAACGGACACAAACAAGCTTTTGTGCCTCACACTGCCCTCTTTCATTAGTCCAAAGACAAAGGAGTGATTATGGACTCCATTCTTCGTTTTGATCAGTCACCTGCTAGGCTTGTCTCTCTGTTTCCTATGCGGGGGAACCACAGCTACAAACAGCCCATGTGTTCCTAGAATGGATTTCTTCACCCAAAGTAGGCTTTTCAAGTGAATTAATAATTTAATCCATCATTATTGGATGTTATCTTCCCTTCCCCCTCCTCTTTAATACTAGGAAAACATGACATGCCTGGCATCTTTTCATAGTGTTCATTGTCTCGTATAATTCATTGTTTAATAAAATAAATCAGGGTTAATTGCTGGGCCTGTTAATTTGGGGACAGACAATGATTTGTTCAGAGAGCTGAAGGCGGTCAGATAGAGCCATCATTGCATGTTTGGGTGGCTACATTTAGTTGTTGATGTTATTTAATAATCACCTGTTTCCATTTCTTTTAAGAAGATCGAATCAATTTTTATAATGTGACCTGTCTCTCTTCCCCTTCTTTAGATGTAAAGGAGCATCTCACTATGGCCTTACCAAGGAGCGAAAGCGACGTTCGCAGGATGGATCTCCTGATTCTAACGCTGCTTTAACTGTAGCTGCTCTTGGCCCAGAGCTCTCTGCTGCCGCCACTATAGCCTTAATGACGGATGAGCCAGGCCTAATTAATCCAGCCTTCAGCACCACCTCAGAAGAAAACCAGTCAGGAACCAGTTCTGCAGATCTGAACAGAAGCAGCCAAACTAGAAGTAAGAGCCAGGGAGAAGTACCTCGTGTTCTGCTAACCTCTGTCGAAAAGACCCCTCCTTTCTGTCATATTTCCATGTCACTATTTACGTTACTGTTTTGCAGAGGAGAAAAATATGAGCTATGAAGGTGGAAGTAATAATCTGTGGGGTCTTAAGAGCCTAAACCAGCTTCTTGCCACATGAGGAACAAAATAAGAGGAGTGTTCACCAATTATTTTGAATGTGGTAAGAGCGCTGAGGGTCAAGGAGGACAGAAATGAAACTTATATGGAGGGCAAGCATTCAGGATCAAATTCTGATCCTATCCGATTGTGAAAGGTTATTTGGGATTTAATTATACCACATACTCCATTACATTTCACTACTCATTTTACATATATAGAGATGTCCAGGAAATGGCCAAAAGCTATTTGTTTTTGTAATGCTTTATTGGAGTGGCCGAACCTAAGTAATGAGATACATAAAATGCACAGAAAGTGCAGGAGCTTTGTAAGTCATGTGCCTCATCTGATATTTCAAATGTTTGTCGTCACTCACTGTGTGTGCATGCGTGTGTGTGTGCGCGCGCATGTGTTGGTCTTCCACATATTCTTTCTGTGTGACATCTGGCCATGCAAGACCCATGTTGTTTTATATCTGTGAATCGCACAGAGACACCAAACATAATGAGAATTGCTGTGGAAAAAAGGTGCCCAACAGTTTAGCTACCAGTTCAACAAAATACTTTACCCCTTTGACAGCCTACAAGAACAGAAAACTTTGAAAATACTGCTAAGTTTAGTATTAGTGGTGGTGGTAACAGCAGCAGCAGCAGTACTAGCATATATAGCATCATTATTATTATTATTATTATTATTATTATTATTATTATTATTAGAACCTATTTGTTCCTTACCAGCCTTAAATGAAAGAAAGAATGTATGAAATTAATTCAGTAGGCTGCTATACAATAGCTAGCAATGGCTGGATCAGTCTATATCCAATCTGTGTCAGTTTCACATGTGTCCATTCATAAGCCTGTCCTATTTCCACACTAATTTCTGATTTAAAAAAACACACCAGAAAATTTGTCTTTAAGTAGCATTTTTGAAAACATTTTCCCAGCAAAAGTACATTTCTAAAGGTATTTTCTCTTAAAGCAAACACCTCTAAACATACTTTATCCTAAAATATGCATTATTTTATATGCATTTTGTTCTGTGTTAAGCTTGCCCACCCCACCCCCTCACCTGGCTTCTGGCAACCAATGGGAAGTTGCCTTTTGCCCAGGAACACCCCCAGCGCAGCGCTAGAGTGAGGACCTTGCTCCGGCAGGAAAAGTCGGGGTTTACTCCCCAACCTTTCGGCTGTGCATCATCGTCTCTTTGCCCTGTTGTGCCAGCAAATCAGCGGCTGCATCATATAACCAACACAGAGCCAATTTGCAGCCAACACAGAGCAAAGATGACATTTAGACAACCTCCTGGAAGTGTTGTCTGAATCAAATCCTTCAGTATTCCTAATAATAGCATGTATTGCTTGAAGAGTAGTAGTGTAATAGGACTTTGGAGACACATTCACCTGGTTTGCACGTATCAGCAATTCCTGGGTTGCAGAACCCAGGCCTCCCACACACTCATCACTTCCACTTTCAATTAACAACCCAGCAATGCTCTGTTCCTGGGTTGTTATTCTGATGTCAAAACCTGGGAACTATAGGGGTTAAGCAACCCAGAGTTAACCCAACAACATACCATGGATTGTTAATTGAAAGCGGAAGTGACAAGTGTATTGGAGGCAGCACACTCACCCATTGCTGCTCAACCCCAACAACCCATGGTTTAAACAACCTGTGAGTTGTCATTATATGGTTACTACCATTGTTTTGAAACAAAAATATAAGGAGTTATTCCAATGAAATCAGGGAAGAATCATGGCTTATTTCAAAGGAGCTCCTCTTCTCTCAATATGTATTTCTTTTTCTTTGTTTGCAATCCATGGCATTTACCCTGTGATAAATGCTTCAATCATTCTTTGGTTAATGTAGCATTCCACAGTGACAGTGCAGAATATTGCTTTTTTGAATTCTTGCAGAATTGCTAACATATATTCAGGCCTACAAGTCCGTTGGAGGGAGGAAAAACATGACGGGCCATATATAATGGCGAAATAAGGGCTAATGTTATCTCCATTTAGCAGTTCTCAGAATAAGTATTTATGGTTTTTTTGGTTTATAGTACAAACTTGAACATTATTTCTCTCTTTCTTTCTTCCTCCCTCCCTCCCTCTCTCCTGCAGCTCGACATTTTGAACGTTCCACTATAAGAAGCAGGTCTTTTAAAAAAATAAACAGAGCTTTCAGTGTCCTTCGAAGGACAAAAAGTGGTGGTGCAGTTGCTAACCATTCTGAACAGGAACAAGAGAACGTTGAAAATTTGGTTGCCTCCGAGGACGGTAATAATTTTTACCTGTTTGTTCATTTGGATCACCCACATTTGAGAATTTAATACCCTCCTTACAATTCTGTATTTATAAAGAATTACCTGTTTAGTTTTAACTGGTAAAAGTTACCTGCAAACAGAGAGCATGCTTTGTAGAGAATTGTATAAGAATCTCCTAAAAGCAGAACACATGAAATGGAAACACGTTTGATGTGAGAATATTAGGCGTGTCCCTCCCTATCAGGATGTTCTTCTGTGTAACAAGCTTCACAGAAATTAATACTGTGCTCTTGCATAAGCACAAGAGGGCTGGGATCTTGATCAAGCCGCTTCGACTTCTGCTTATTGTATGATAGCCTTTGTTTCTTCTTTATGGGTAAAAGAAAAATAGTCCTTTTCCAATGGAGGCCCACAAAAATTCAGAGAGCCTTTTTTTTTACACACGCACACATACACACACAGCACTTTGCCTACTCACACATGCATGCATGTGTGTACATTTGCATGCCGCAGATTCTGCTCATGTTTGTCCTTCACCTTATACATTGACCCATAGGCCTTAGCTAGACCTACCGGTCTAGCAGGACAGAGGGGTGAAGATATCACGATATTTTTATCGCGAGATCTCCCTCTCTGTTCACATGTGGTGCACGATGACCTCAGAGGGAGAGGTGTCGCGCCTGCCATTTTGTTTGTTTTTCTTAAAGAAGATAAACACAAGCGCTCGTGCGCAAAAGGTAAGGTTGTTGTTGTTGTTTTTTAAAAATCCCCGCTCACGACACCCCACTCCCGATGGGCGCAGTGCTCCTGAGGAGCTCTGCGCCCCATGCATGGGTCCTGGCTCCTCGTGAGTAACTGCAAGGAACCAGGACAAACTGCAACACCTGGCCACACATTCTGCGGTCTCAGCATCAGCCCGGGACCATGGAAAAAACGGGCTCAAAGGGTAGGGCGAGATCCGGGGGCAAGGGAAAGTTCATCCCTCCCTGATACCGGGATCCCCTGTGCGTCATGTGAATGCACAGGGACGATTCCAAGGATCGCCTCGGGATTTCGCCCCATCTAGCTATGGCCTAAGGCTTGCAGCAACTTCATGCCAGCATTATAGGCAGATATTCATGCATACTTGTTGAGAAATGGGGGGCGAATTTTGGCAGCAATTGGAACAACTCAAATCAAATTGGGGCTTTGTTTGCATTTGCTCATAAAGCAAATCTCAAGGGAATTATACACTTTGCACATCTGGTATGAAGAAATGGCTGATCAAAACCGGGCCCCATTACATCTCCACTGTAGACAAAGACTTCAGCTTTACAATGAGGACTCCTGGGGAGTTGGGGTTTGAAGAAAACGACATTTAAGCAAGGCCCAAATGCCTCTTGGCTGTCAGCTGTTACCTTCTAGTTTCCAGAATCTTCCACATCCATCAAAACTGATATTAATTTAATCCTGTCAAGATTCAAGAGCTGGCTGTTTCTAAAATTATATTTTCTATGTCATGCTTTCACTGAGGTCAGCTGTAGTTCAGATGGTTTAACTGCCAGTATTATTTTAACTTTCCTTTCAGTAGCTGTCAGCTTTGCTTCAATTTATGTCTAGACATATGTCCCCTGACAATAAACATTTAGTCAACGTGTGATTTTAAAAGATCCAGGTTTGTCCCTTTATCAAGGTCTCTACAGAAAGACAGAGAAGGGGGAAGCCATCAGGGAACTAGAAACAGTTCAGTATTTCTTAAGCCACCTGAAATGTAAGAGTTCTCCATGTTAGAGCAGCCTAGAGACTCCAGTAAAAAGTCGGAGGTAGTGCAATCTTCATTTTACTCATATACGATCTGTACTACCGGCCCTCCCCAAGCTGGTTCCTTCCAGCACCCCAATCATGCTTGCTGGGGCTGATGGGAGTTGTAGTCTAAGACATCTAGATGGCACCAGGCTGGGAAGTCAGATCTATACATTTAGGGGGTAGAATTATTGTCTGTTGTGTGCCTTCTTGACCTTCTGCTGGTTTTGCTTCTATTGTCTTCATTACACTGCAGTTGATAGATGGTAGCGTGGGTGAAAAATGCATTTTTGAGGGAATTTAACTACCTAGATTTTCCAGTGGGGTGCTGTGTAAGTCTGTTGCAGCAAAAACTACCGAGAGTGTTCTGGCACTTTAAAACTAACACATATCGTATGACATAGGTGTTTGTGGACTAGAGTCCACTTCATCAGTTGCTCTAATATATACACACGTGGCTGGGAGGGTTGGCGGTGAGAGGGAATGCCATGAAAGTTTATGCCATAACAAAAAGTCTTTGTTTGTTAGTCTTTAAGGTGCTGCAATGCTGCCAAGAGTTATTTCTATTTTTCCAGAGGTAGCCATGCTTTGGCTCTAGGCTCACCCCCACCTCTACCAACATGCCAATGAAACATTATGATGATTTTTATTATATTTATATCCTGCTATTCTTCCAGGGAGCTCAGAACAGCATACATGGTTCTCCCCCTGCCATTTTTCCCTCACAACGAGCCTCTGACGTAGGTTATGCTGAAAGAGAGTAGCACCCAAGGACATGCAGTGATTTTCATGCCTGAGTGCAGACTTGAATCTGGGTTTCCTCAGTCCATGACAAGTTACTAATGGAGCCTTCCCCAACCCGGTGCTCTTCAGATGTTTTGTGTTTCAACTCCCATCAGCCCCAGCCAGCATGGACAATGGTCAGGAATGCTGGGAAATATAGTCTAGAACTTCTGGAGGGCACCAGTTTGGGGAATACTGCTCTAACCATTACACCATACTACCATTCTGACTCATAATTATTCCTGACTTATAGTGGCCTTCATTAAAGCATCTGCCGCAGGCATCAATTACCATGTTTGCACTTCTACACAAATTGCTGTTGTGGCAGAAATTAGACTGAACTATTTAATCAGTGCTTTTCAAATGTGTCTTTTCTAATGGACTCAAGATACTGATTCCAGAACCCTGGTTTCTAGGTACTAATATCCATTTTGGATATAGCAGGCTGAACTAATTATTGGGAATGGAAGGGTGTGAAAGCATCCCAGGCTGTATGAAGGATGAGCATTACAGGTAACTCTTTGTCACATACTTATCCTGTTTCTCTGGAATTTCCCCCCAAAATAGTTTTAATGGAAAGGTTGAAGTTTGACCCATGATGAGTACACAAACTCCAGCTCTCTTCACTGAAGGGAAACAATATAAACATCACATGTATTTCGTAGCAGAAATTCAGAATGGATTTTTGGTTTTAAAACAAACAAACCATTTCTGAGAATGGTAAGCTCATGTGTATGAGACTTATGAGGATGACTGATACAGATTTTAAGAACCAAAAATGCAACAAACCAGTTTATGCTACAGATTGGTCAAAATCTAGACCAGGCAAGGGCTTTGGAGGCAGTGTTGATTCTGGGTTTGCAGCCCAAATATGGCAAAACCCTGTTAGTAGCAATCTCAGTGGAGCAGACAGATGAGTTGGTGATAAACTGAGCATAAATAGCTAGATAACTGAAGAAATCTGGTAGGATTTCCACTGTTTAAGATAAGTCATTGATTTAGCTTGCTTCTGCAAAGGAGAAAGAAGAGCCGAGAAAAAGGGGGATGTGATTAGTAAGCCAACTAAATAGGATCTTAACCAAATTCATGGAGGTATTTCTTAACTTTGCAGCAATCACATCTATGCAATTCTGCCTAACATACATTAAAAATGGCACCCCCACCCCCACCATGAAATCTAAACTAAAGAATACATGAACATATGGAATGTTTTCCTTGCCATCATAATGGTTGACAGTCCATAGGCACTGCAAAGCACCCTGCAGAGGAAAAAGGTATGAGTGACAATAATGTCAGTGCAAGTACTAATTTTGCACAAGCTTGTATGTAACTTCTTAGGCCTGCTTTTTTTGTTGTTGCTGCTAGTTCTGTGCCCCGCTGTCACCTGCAGCACTCTCCTGAGTTTAGAAGGACATTAACAGAAATGCTAGCCATTCTTTATCAATCAACATGATTACAAAGGCTGAAGTAAGGACTTTTAATCGAAGTAAAATGCTAGTGGCTCTGAAACTGGAATCAGAAGCCGTGATGCCCTAAGGTTCTTGAGCAACATGGAACTGTGGCTGCAAATGCCTCGGAATCCTCTTCAGATCGAGAAGGGCACAAGAGTGTGCAACATCAGCCCTTGTGATTGGCTGGCAATATGAAGCTGCTGGATTGGTCAGAAACCATATAAATACTAGTAGCTTGGGCACCTCTTCTTTCCTAGATATCAGAGTACTTTCTGTTTTTCTGACACCTATCATAGCACTTGACCTCAGCCCTGCTTGTTCAGTCCAGCTGCCTGCAATTCTTTAACTCGGGTGGGAAGCATGTGGCCCTCCAGATGTTTAGGGCTATATTTCCATCATTCTTCAACATTGGCTGTGCTGGCTAGGAGTTGCTTTCCACTAATTCTTATGTCGGCCTTCCACAACCTGGTATCCTACAGATATTTTTGACTTCAGCTCCCATCATCCCCAGCCAGCACAGCAAATGGTCAAGAATGCTGGGAGTCCAAAACATCTGGAGACCAACAAGTTGGCTGTCATATGTTTGATCAAGTTGACTTCATTTCATAAAACCTATACAAATGTTGGGGGGAATTATTAAATTTGCTGGGAAATTGCATGGAAAACTGTTTTGGTACAATATTTTAACAAGGGTTGGGGGAAAGGTTTGGTAGCATCATTTAAAAAATCTTTCCAGTTAAGCATTGCGTGAAGGTAAACAGACAACTGTCATTTGCCATTATAGCAGTACCGTTGGCAAATGTCAATAAAAAATATCTACCAATAACAAGCAAATAATAATTCTTCTGGATGCGAAGCACCAGTTATTTCTGCACCCAGATGACATTTTATTATTATTGACAGATCCAGTGTACCCCACACCACCCCTCGTGTACAAAACACAAACGTATGCAGAAAACTCACGGAGCAGAATCGGCAAAAGGAAGACAGAAAGTGTACTTCTGTCTAGATTTGGCAGTTCATCGATATGTAAGAAATGGAAGTTTAAGGGGGCAAAGAAAGGTATGCAACAGGGAGGATTTTCCTTTACTGGAAAACTTTAAAAATAGAATGGAAAGCTAATAAAAAGAATTAGAACACTGGAGACAGGAAGGCAAGGTGGTTTTGAAGGGCATTTAGAATGTAAACCAGCTTCTGGCATTAGGCAAGAAATGGAGACTCTTGGTTGGATTGGTCATGTCAGCATATTTTTTGCATCCAAATGGCAAAAATGATTACACTGCACTTAAGTACCAGCGATCGTTTTGAGTTTAACCAGTAATGTAAAACACCTATTGGGGAAGTGTCTTTTTTAATGTTAGGGCTGATTCATACATGCAGGCTATCAATACACAGCTGGCAGAGCCTCACCATCCCAGCAAGGTCCATTGCTGCTGTCCTGGGACCTTCTATCACTCCAGGGTGGTGAGTCACCATTTTAATTTCCCACAATAGCAAGGTTAGCATCAGTCCAGGATATTTTGGAAAATTTAACAAGTTGGTTTGTCACAAAGTAGTGATCCTGCTGCTGCCCATCATTCTGCTGCCATCAAATAAGTCCCTCAGAGACCTCCTGTAATGTAGGAGGGGCACCACCAGAGGACATTTGGTGTCCCCTCAAGTGTAGAGCTGTCTCTGCACACATATTTTTAAGTGCATGCCTACAAATGTTAAATGTGAATCTGACAAATGCATTAGAGAGGAAGGGTTGCATGCTGCTTTCTGTTGAGTGCAAACTCTGGAAAACCCAAAATTGCTGCTGTATAATTTGTGAAATGATTTGCAGAGGCAGATAATAGAAACATGAAAGTTATAACTTTATTATGACAGGTAATAGCAGTAGCAATGCTTACGCCTGTCTTAACACACATGATGCTGGTTTTGTTAGTAGTTAAAACTTTAGTAGAATACTGATGGTGTTAGAACTGTTGCCTAATTTTCAGCACTTTGATAGGAGAAAGGTTGGGTGACAGTGAATGTAATAATCAGAATAGAGGAGCTTCAAACTGGTAAATGGGCCCTGGGAATATGATAAGATTTCCTCAAGGCCAAGATAGCCTTGGAAACAAATTTAGCTGTATGATAAGCCAATGGCATTGGGCTTCCATGCGCCCCCAGTGCGGCCCCAAAGCGATGGTGTAACTTGCCTGGAGAAGAGACGAGGAAGAGGCGTCCTTGCCGTCGCCGCCGCCACCCACCTACCTCCGACCCGGCCGGGTCGGAGAGCTCGGCGGAAGAAGGCGGGGTGGAGAGCAGAAGAAGCTCTCCATCCTGCCTTCTTCCGCCGAGCTCTCCGTCCCGGCCGGCGAGGAAGTAGGTGGGTGGCGGCAGCGGCGGCAAAGACGCCTCTTCCTCGTCTCTTCTCCAGGCAAGTTACACCATCGCTTTGGGGCCGCACTGGGGGCGCATGGAAGTGCCCTCAGTACGACGTGTGGAATCCCCCATATTTGAAATATGAGCTAATAATGACTTATGGTGTCACTGCATTCTTTCCAATGTTCTTTGACTTTGCAATCTAGTCTTGTTCCTAGGGAAGGTTTGACAATACAAAAATACTGGAGATACCTAGGGAATGACACAGGGCCCAAACATTGGAGGTGATGGTGTGTGGGTGGGTGTGGGGAGAAAGTCACTGGAGCTTGGAAATCTGGGTGGGGGACGGGAGCATCCTAGTTTGCAACCCCATTACCATGAGAAAAAAGAAGGCTATATTGTAGATAATTTTTGTGGATATTTATGGGAACAGATTTCTATGTACCTATTGTCCAACTCTTGTGAGATTTGCTGGAGCCAATCAGAAGCAGTATTAGTGCAGCGCAAGCAACAATCTGAAAAGTGAGTTCCTGCCTCTGGAAAGAGTGTACTTGTGCAATTAAATGAGGTAGTTTGAGAGACTGAGAGATTTACTCAGAATTCCTTGTCCTTAGGCAGGTGGGAGAGACAGCTGGTGGGGGACAGCTGTCCCTTATAAATCAGAAACATTGATCCCAGGGACAGGAGGAGTCAGTGGTGCTAGAAGGATCTATAGGTTCAAAAATATGTGATGTGAGTAAATGTTTAGTTCACACACTAAATTCAGTGATGTGTGCATAAACCTACAGAATTTTTCCACACTGCCAGTGGGTGCTTCAGGGCAAGGCCTTTATTGTGCGATCACCCTAAACCATTCACATAATTTTACCAGGGTGGGGGAGCAGGGTGGCCAGGATGATGTTGTCATCTTCCATTTGCAACCTTTCCATGTTTTCCCACCACTTCTTCCATCTTCTTGCTTACCAAAGAAAATATGTTAATGAGGAAAAGATGGAATAGCTGTGTAACATCTTTTGATACAGTAGCACTGAGACTCCTCCATCTGGAAGTACTTATTGATGGTGACAGAATCGGGGTGGGGGTGGGGCTTTCCAGCAAGTTAGCATTCATCAGAAATTGCTGGCATTCTACGATAGGGCATGAACTGTTAAGTGTCCCATTCTCTGGTTACTTGAGACTCACAGGGGAAAATCTGATTGGAGTCAGACAAAAGCAAATAAAGTCCTGTCCAATAAGCAGAGTTACTTCATAGTGTGTGTGGTCAGGTTGAACAGATATATTTGTTCAAAATACACAGGTCAAGGCATGATAAACAAGGTCAAGGCAGAAGAAAAACAGGACCTTGGGTAGCTCCAAGTGTGTCCTGCTGGCTAGAACTCTCTTCCAGTAGGACAACAGGAAAATATTGTCTCAGCAGGGAGCTAAAGCCGAGTGAAGCCATAGGTAGGCTGACAAGACTTGTAGTGTGGTCAGTTCTGCCCTTCCTGGAGGAGCTGATTTGACTGTTAAAGGGCCCTTACCTGATTTTGTAGCCCAAGACTTTTGCAAGGCTAAGAAGATGGAGGTTCTGCTGGGGACTCCTCCTCTGAATCAGAGGATGATGGCAGGGATGTGTCCTCTGGCTAGGAGGACTCTGAATAAGGCACTGAGTTTGCTTCCCCAAAAGTAGTCTGTGTCTTGTCCTCACCTGGATGTTCCAGGGGTCATGACACTACCTAGTTATTTTGTCTTTTCAAGTGTGAACTTTCAAGAGAACTTGCTTTTGGGGAGATCATTATTGATTTTGCAACAAGAAGACCAACAAGATAAACGTTTAAAGTGAATTGGGCTATTTATAAAATATTTGCAGTTCTTGGTCCATTACAATAATTAAATCAAAGCATCTTCATATTTGTACAACTTTTCTTCAGAGTGAATGTTACAATAAACAAAAATGGCAATAAAATAAAATAAAATAAAATAAGGGTGTTTTGGCACATGGTAGAAGAGCCCAAGTGTGAGCCATGGTCTAAGTTCAGAAATGTCGAAAATGTAATTTCAGACTTAAAATAGAAATCTTTCTTTCATGACTCATGCGATGGTATATATGGGATAGGATTGTGTGTGAAGAGGTCTGTGTTAAAAAGTCTATATGGGACCGAAACATTATGCTCGGGCCTTCGTGGCACAAGTCAAAGGGTGCCTGCCATGCTAGAAGCAGTGTATATGTCTGGGGTGTTCTGCTGTTTGTGACATGGCAAGTTATCAAGCACACAAGGTATAAGATGTGAATAAAAACAAGGTTTCCAATTAATGCAGTTGGAGGACTGGGCCTTTAGTGATTTTAGTAGGTTCTTTAAGTCAGGAACAGACAGAAGTTAGCTCTCTAGATATTTTGGATTTCAGCTCCCAGAAGCCTCTGCCGGCATGGCCAATGGTCAGGACTGGTGAGAGTTAAAAGTTCAAAACTTCTGGAAATCTACTTTTTGCCCACCCCTGTTCTGAGGCATTCTGCTGCAGTTTTCATTTAAATCAAAATCCTCTGTCTAAATCATTGATGGAGGTCATAGTTGCACTGTATACCATGGAATCATCAGTCTAAAAGGAGTTGCTTTATGTAAAAAGAGGTGTCAGAGAAAAGAACTGATTTTAAAAAGATGAAAATTCACATGCATTATTCTGGCTTTTAAAAAATGTCCTCCCACCACTGCAGGAATGTAATCTTTTACTCCATTTAACATATAGCAGAGCTGTTAAAACCTAGTTGGATCAGCTATGGGAAATCTACATGTATTGCAGTTAGATTTTTTAAAAAACAAAAAACTACATTCCAAATAAAAGTATTTTCTAAATGCATTTCAGTCTTCCCAAGGTTATATCACCTCATCCCAGATGGTGAAATTACGAGCATTAAGATCAACCGAAGCAATCCCAATGAAAGCCTTGCCATCAGGATTGTGGGAGGCAGTGAAACGCCATTGGTTCACATCATCATACAGCACATCTACCAAGACGGAATTATTGCCAGAGATGGACGATTGTTGCCTGGGGACATGATACTGAAGGTATGTTCTTATGAAGGTGGATGCAAGTTAGTAGAGGCACAGCTTTTTAAAAAGGTTTCTAATGTGATTTGAGGTCATGGTAAGCAACATTTTGAGGATACATTGAGGAGGAGGAGGTGACAGAAAGAGAAATGGTGGGGGTGAAAGAGATAGTACAGCATATTTCTTTTATTCCAAGCTCACTGGGGCAGATTCCTTTTGAAGTCAAACATAGGAGGTTGCTTTCAAGAGCAATCCATTATCTGGTTAAGCAGAATATTTGTATTTAAAATGCTTTTCTTCCCATTGGTATGGATTTGCTAGGCCTAAATCCAGTTCCCCATAATTCTCCACAGTAATTAAAACCTGTGTGGCTGACCTGCAGGATATGGGTTAGGCTGACCATATGAAAAGGAGGACAGGGCTCCTGTATCTTTAACAGTTGTATTGAAAAGGGAATTTTAGCAGGTGTCATTTGTATATATGGAGAACCTGGTGAAAGTCCTCTTCATCACAACAGTTCAAGCTGCAGGTGCCCTGCCCTCTTTTAAATCTGGTCACTCTAGTATAGCTCCTGCAGCTTTAACAGTTGTGATGAAGAGGAAATTTCACCAGGTGTGACATGCATACAAATGACACCTGCTGAAATTCCCTTTTCTATGCAGCTGTTAAAGATACAGGAGCCCTGTCCTCCTTTTCATATGGTCACCCTAATATGGGTACCACCTGTGGCACAAGAAATGGAAGTTTGTGGTCTGTGTATATGTGAGCTGTGTAGGCCATAGGGCTTGTTAGTGTAGAATCAGGCCTCCCTCCTGTCCATGTCTCTAGCATTGTGTGTTGATTCCCCCCTCCCCCCCCGGCTCAGTAGACTACAAATAAAACTACTCAAAGCACAGAGGGCTGCATATGTACGTTCTCATATACTGTGGGCTTGATTTGTGGTATGTTTGCCAAAAAGGCTGGCCAGCACTATATTAATCTGAACCCTGTCCTTCACATCTGGTCACCCTAGCTCAGTCTTCTGCAATGGCCATGCTGGTTGCAGATGATGGGAGCTGTAATCCAACAGTTGGTGGGAAAACAACTCTAGTGCTGCTAAGAATTCTTTCTCCAGCTGGGACAACTGTTACTGCCAGAATAAACCGAGCACACTCACTGTCATCTAGGTTAAAAGGAGGGACGCAGTTCTATGTAAATAGAAGAACAAGGACACTATCCAGCACAGAAAACTCCCATCACATTTCATCATAGCTAGGGGGCTCACTTAGGTTGGTTCCTTAGTCTGCAGTATGATGGTTCCAGCCTTACCTTCAACATTACAGCTGAAACTTACTGATAATTACTCAGTTCTAATTCCAAGAGAAGTTTAGTTGCTACAGAAAAAGTGAATCTTCCACAGTGTCTTGGGTCAACCATTGCACCCTCAGACTGCATCTCTAAACTATTGCTTGATTTATTTTTCTTATAGCAAATTAAAATGCTGGAAGCGTTAGTGGCAAAAAGGTCAATTATCCCAGCAAAATATACAAAGAGGACCCAAACAAAATATTAATATAAAATGTTTCCTTGGGAGCCATGTCAAATATATGTGATTTCCTGAGTGTTTAAACCTTGGATCTCCTGTAAGTGAACACACACACCCCTTTCAGTTTCACTAGTTTTGTTGTCTAAATACCAAGTGGAGATGTGGACCAATCTACTCATTGCTTCCTTTTTTATTTATAGAAGTTTTGGGAAATGGGGGCTGTGTGTTTTGATGGTAATTAAAGTAACTTTGAGTCAGCAGATAAGACATACTAGAGAAAAATGAGAGAGAAGGGAAAGTTTGTGTGGAGTGGAACGGCATTGGAAAGAAGAAGCTGGTGGATTCAAGCTAAGATATGCAGGAGGATATTGGAGCCTGAGGAGGAGCAGTAATAAAAATGAAAAATAGCTATTATGTCTGGAGATAATCAGCATGAGATGAAGAAAACAGTACAGTGTGTGCTGTCCTTGGGGGAAGGATATTATATAATGAAAACTTGGCTTCTTTTGATGGAGGCAAATGCTGCATGTCACTATAACAGGAAGACATCTGTGTAAATAGGTTGTCTGTCTGCAGTGACAGTTCCAATTAGACAGCCTTTTACCTTACTGATTTATGATTCGGTCTTCCAGGTAAATGGCATTGACATCAGGAACGTGCCGCACAGCTATGCCTTGTCTGTCCTGAGGCAACCTTGCCAAGTCCTCCGGCTCACGGTGCTCAGAGAGCAGCGCTACCGGTGCCGAAACAGTGGACTTCCTCTTGACGTTTCCTGCTACAGGGATGACAGTTTCCATGTCATTCTGAACAAAAGCAGCCCAGAGGAGCAGCTGGGCATCAAGCTGGTCCGCAAGGCCGATGAAACCGGAGTGTTTGTTTTCAACCTGCTGGAAGGAGGCGTTGCTGCCCGCGATGGACAGCTTCAAGAGAATGACAGAGTGTTAGCAATCAATGGACACGACCTACGATATGGGAGTCCAGAAAGCGCAGCTCAGCTGATACAGGTTTGTTGCAACAACTTCCAGGCACTTTCTGAACATATCTGACAAAGAGATACTTTGCGATAAGAACTGCAGAACAATTACCCAGTTCACATGGGTTGTTGGAAATACATCAAAAGGTATTGGTTCCCAGGTGCCCACCTGCTTCTGCTGTGACAAAACGACTCAGGGACACCCCCCTCCCTGAGTTGTTTACGTGACATCTGAACCCAGAACTCTGGGTTGTTGGGGTACCATGGTTTAACCAATCGTTTGAACCCATGGTTTAGCTTATTTATTGCAGTAGAAGCGGGCAGGTGCGCAGGAACCAGCAAACACATGCACTCGCACTGTATTTCCAACAACCCACAGTTTGTTAACCATGGGTTGTTGCCGTCGTGCAAACCAGGTCACCGTGTATGCTCAGTGAGAGGATATCTGCGCCACTTCTGCTGTTACCAAGTTAGCTCTGCTCTCTAAATGCAAACCCTTTGCTAATACTCATGGAAAAGTGGAGATGATTTACTGAGTAATATCAAAGGGTGCGTCCCCCATAATATCTGCAGAGTAATATCGTAATATTTCATTAGACAGAATAGATTACCAATCTTATTTAGTGCCATATTCCTTAGGTATTATACATTATAGTTGAGTTTGTATTACAGAATTGTATCTATCACTATGTACTCTTGAAAAGCATAGAATCCTCCATTTTGTAGGTGGGTGACTATAGACCTAAACACAAACTACACATATATAATGAGTCTGGGACTTAAGAGTAAATTGTTCTTCATTGATCTTCTTCTGCCTCTCTCATTCTTGTAGAGTAAGTGGTTGCAAAGATTAAATCCCGTTTTGTAACAATTTTTTTCATGACATAAAAATCCCCTTGAGCCTTGACCTCGATACATGATAATTCAGCCTCAAGCCCTAAGGTTTGCAATTTGTTATTCAGTAAAAAGTTGGTAGAAGCATGCAATCAACTTGCTTTGGGTGCAGTGACATGGGCCTTAGCTAGACCTACTTGTTAGTCCGCGACGGAGGGGTGAAGATCTCGCAATGGTTTTATCGCGAGATCACCCCTCTGTTTGCACGCAGCGCGCGATGACCTCAGAAGGAGAGGCGTTGCAACCCCCTTTTTTAATTTGTAAAGGGACAGCAGCGCATGAACGATTGTGTGCAAAAGGTAGGTGTTTTTTTAAAAAAATACTTTCCCTGCTCCCCCCACCCCACCCCTGATGGATGCAGTGCTCCTGAGGAGCTCTGCACCCTGTGCGCAGGTCCCGGCTCCTCACGAGGAACCGTGAGGAGCCAGGACAAACCACGGCGCCGAGCCACACATTCTGAGACCATGGAAAAACCAGGCCTAAAGGGGAGGATGAGATCCCGGGGCAAGGGAGGGATCATCCCTCCCTGATCCCGGAATCCCCTGTGTGTCATGTGAACGCACAGGGACGATCTCAGGGATCACCCCGGGATTTTGCCCCCTCTAGCTATGGCCATGATGAAAATGGCCCAATCCCTATGGCGAGCCTACTGTTTCTTATGGAGACCTTACCATAGCTTTATAAGAACAACTGCCAAAGAGAGAACACATTAAAGTAGCTTCCATATGGTAACCATTTTGTCTACACTGACTATCATTGTCTGTGCAGGTTAGTAACAAAAGAAGGGCTTTATGTGCTCTAAGAAAAGGATGCAGCAAAGGGAACCCCCTGCTAAAGGGTAGTATTCTGAGTAACAGTTTGTTATTCAGTTAGTGAAGAGATCAAAAATGGTTCATAGACAAAAAGTACCCATATGTATACTTGCATAAATACATGCACATACATGCACACGCACTCTCACACTGAACTCAAGACAATTCATATAAATGTTTAACAAAGCTAGTGAAGCACTTGCTATTTTCAATTATGTCCCAGAGTCACTGATGTTGTGCTAGTATAAACCCATCCTTGCGCAGTATGGGAAAAAGCACTGGTGGTGGCAAATTTAGGCAGCAAATCTCCACTTTTTCCCATTGCTCTAGCGAGTGCTACTTACAAGTATTGGTTTATGCTAAGTGTGACGTCATTAGCACTAACACTGAGGCGCAATTGGATACTACCTGGAGAACGGGTATTATTTAAACAAGTATTTGAAACACACATAAATTCTCAGGGAATTTAAACAATATGCACATCAAAGGAAGAGAATCACATTTCCAAGACATGAACCTCATGAATCAAATTAGCCTTCCCTAACTTAGAATTCTCTACCAGTCTAACCTTTGTTGTCATTATAATATATCCAATTTGCCTCTTTTCCAAGTAATTTCAGAGGAAAAATAATATGCTGAGTCACCAAGTATATCTGTTTTTGTTTTGTTTTGTTGTTTTAAAATAGTGCTGTTACCTAACTGAAACTTTAGACACTTAGTCATATGAGATTTCTTGAGTTTGTCACTCAACTAATTAAGTCTGCATATATTTGCATGTGAATAAAACAGTGGTGAAGAAAAGAAGTAGTTTTTCAGATGATGCCTGCATGTGCCACAGCAGACTAAGCGTCTTGTTCTCTCCACACTAAAATGTCACCTCCTGCTTCCCTTGTGATTCAGAAATGGTTTTCCAGGATAATTAGCAAATGAAACAAAGTAAAATATAGAGATGGTGTGGTTCAGTTATTAGAGAAATGGACTTGGCTCTAGAGGACTTGTATTCAAGTCTGTCAAATCAACCGGTTCCATGATTTAGAGAGAACTATGAAATTCTCTTCTAAAGAGATACTTTGTTTGAACTTCTGGGATCTCCCTGCCTCCGCCACCCCTCAAACACACACTCTAGCAATTGATCACATTTACAACTTTCCTGTAAATAACCAGTTTGGAGATAAATCATGGGAAGTTCTTCAACTGACCTTGTAATACATTTCATATAGAATAACTATATATTAATTAGTCTTCACACCACCAGCTGATTTAGTTTCATATCATGCCTATAGCTTTAATCTAAGACATTTTCGGACATTTCTCTGTTTCTAATTACGAGACAATGCTGTGACTATATGGATTTAAAGTACAGATGCCGATATTCTTATATGATGGCATGCTAAAAAAGAACCCAGAATAGAATAGTTAGGCTTCTTTTAGAGCAGATAGCATTGTGACTGTACATGTAAAGAAAACGTATGTTAAACATCTATAAACATATATGTATGCATCATTTATGCCTTATGTGACAGAAACACATTCCTCACTGTATCTAAAATGGAAACAAACAAACAAAACCTCAAAGCCATATGAAATTATGAAGCGATGGACAATGGGAAACCACTGGAATTTTCTGTGCAAGTCTATGCATGTTTACTCGGAAGTAAGGTCCATTTTGTTCAGTGGAGCTTACTTCCAGGCAAATGTACATAGGCCTGCAGTCTTAGAAGTGTTTAACTTTGACTGTTGCCAGTGTCTGTAGGAGATGTCTACGATATACATGAGACAGTTACCCCTCTTGTCCTAGGCTCAGGCCTTAGCTAGACCTACCTGTTAGTCCGCGGTGGAGGGGTGAAGATCTCGTGATGGTTTTATTGCGCGATCACCCCTCTGTTTACAGGCGGCACACGACAACTTCAGGAGAGGCGTTGTGCCCGCCATTTTAAATTTTTTTAAAGGGACAGCAGCGCATGAACGCTCGTGCGCAAAAGGTAGGTGGTTTTTTATAAAAAAATTACTTTTCCCACTCCCACCCCACCCCCGATGGGCGCAGTGCTCCTGAGGAATCGCGAGGAGCCGGCCACACGTTCCGCGGTCTCGGGCTCAGCCCAAGACTGCAGAAAAACCAGGCCAAAAGGGGAGGGCAAGATCCTGGGGATCGCCCCAGGATTTCGCCCCATCCAGCTATGGCCAAAATGATCTCCTTAAAAAAAAATCACACTATGCAGGATTGTGTTGGTCACAGTCTATGCATACCATTTTGAGTTCTTTTAGGTGCAGAAAGTTGCAATTACTTCACCCACAGATCAATGTTTCATATGGAGAAACTCCTACAAATGTTACATTTCACTTTCAACTTCTGTGTTATGTTGAACAGTTTGTTGCTGAATACTCCAATGACATCAGGGTGGCCAAATGCAAAAGAGGGCAGGACTTGCCTCATTGTTAATAGTTGTGGAAGAGAGGGAACTCTTCTGCATAACTCTTAAAGGTGCTGGAGCCCAGTCCTCTTTTGCATTTGGCCACACGGAATGGAGTAGTAGTATCAGTATGGCATTTGCTTGTTTGGGTGGAGAAATTACTCAAAAATAGAGAAACAAACAAAAATAGTTGGAAAAGTTACTAAAAAATGGAGAAATAACTAAATCAAAATTGTTAAATCAAAATGCATGAATAGTATCACCCAAAAGGATTTAAAAAATTAAATAAGCCAGTGATTATTTATGAAATGTTTGGGGGACATTAATAAATAATACATCTGTCTTCAGTGAAAGCTCTATAAACTCAGAGCACCTATGCTGTAATGGGCTATAAATCCAGTGTGGTGTAGTGACTAGAGTGTCGGACTGAGAGTCGAGAGATCTGGGTTCTAGTCCTCACTTGGCCATGGAAGCTCATTGGGTGACTTTGGACCAATCTCAGCCCAGCCTACCTCAAAGGGTTGTTGTTATGAATATAAAATAGAGAGGAAGATTATGTATGCTCCCTTGGATTCCTTGGAGGACAAAAGGCAGGATATAAAGGAAGTAAATAAATAACTGACATTTTAATTAAGGGTGAAAGTCCTATAACTGGCTGGAGAATTCTGGCAGTTGTAGGACATTATTCTGTTTAAACATGCATAGGATTGTGCCCTAAATTGTTTAAATATTTTTTGTGTTCCTAATCCTGAGAGTTTTGGTTTTGTGACTGACTAACAAAGCAGGGCTTTTATCTGCATCTCCACATGCAGGCTAGTGAGAAGCGAGTTCACTTCACTGTGTCTCGGCAAACCAGGGAACAGACTCCTGATATTTTGCAGGAGGCCGGATGGGATTACAACGGTAGCTATCATCAGCCCTTCCCCGCTCTGAGGAACAATCCTAACAAGGTGAGGCTTAGGGCTTTTTCCCCCACGTCATTATGGTTTCTTCTGTGAAAGAGTGGGGAGGGGAGCTCTGGTACATTGACTAATGTGCAATGTCTCATCGTATCATCTCTGGACAGTTTCGCCAAAAGAAGCACAGTTTTACTTTGCAGTATAAACACAGAAACTGTGGTCCTCTTTGTTTATATACAACGGGAAGTGCTGCCGCCTTGTGAATGGATGGCAGAGAGAGTCCAGGACTTGAGAGAGAGGAAGTGGAAAGAAAATCATGGTGCAAAAGTTTTGATATTCATGTATTCTATTCACAACTATGCTTTCCAACAAACCATAGTGTACTTTAATAAATAGATAAATAAATTTAAGAAGCTTAACCATCCAACTTCTCCATCTGCTGCAAAGCATGAAAGCCAGGCTGTTGATGAGACTGGCTTCAGAGATTCCCTGACATCTGGTAGAAGATTAATAGGACTATCATCCTGTCATTCAATTGGGGGTTAACTATTATCCAGAGGGGGATGTGAAGGTGGAGGTTCAATGTGCTGCCAGTTTCTTGCATCTTTTGCAGTATCCGAAGGAAGCCATTGCCCTCTTCTACTAAATGCATCAACAGAAAACATGAGAGGCTATAATTCTTCGACAGCATTTTATACTCCCTTTCTCTGACTGTAAATTATGGATGCAAGTCAACAGAGCCAGGACTCGTAAGCAGCAGAGCTCCCCATGCAAAACTCCACTTGGTATCTTGACAAACAGGGATGGGGGGAATCTCACCAACATGAGGGAGACAAAATCAGTCCTGTTTGGTTTCTACAGAAGATGAGGCCTCCTGCACTACACCCCCACTTCTTATCTCTCTTCATACAAGCTACTGTCACAGTAACACAAGCAAGGGATGTAATTATGCCTACTGGATGGGCCTAACAAATTTTAGCCCAGCCTCTCAGTTTTTTAAAAAAAAATCTGTCCTGCTCATTGGATAAAAACCTTCCAGATCAGCTCATGGAGTAAAAACATGAAACCATCAATCTCTACCTATAAAGCTGAAACTATATGTATAGGATGTATGTCCAGAAATGTTTACACACTTCCAGATGAGTTAGAAACTTGAAATTTGGCACACTGATAGGTCTGGCTATACAATGTAACAGAAAAATTTTAAAACACAAAATTTTGGGTTTTAAGTATTTTTTTAAAGAATTTAATAAAAAAAAACTAGGCTTATGCCTACATCTCCCAGCATGCCTTGGGTGGGAGGCCAGACTTATCGGGCTTTGGTGGCCATCATCCTGTGCCTGAAAGGAGAGCACCTGCCTCAGTTGCTAGGCACCATTGGGAGTGGGAGAGAGGGAGGACACAGCTCTTGGCCTATTGCCAATGGCAACGACTGAGCTAACAGTCAGTCAGTCAGACAGCTGGCTCCTTCACTGTCTACCGATGGGCACTGATTGCACAGTGCAGTGTGGAGTGGCTCGGACAGTCTTCACTTCCCATTAGTCTCAGCGGCAAGACTCACATTGGGCAAGTCAGGCACCACGGCGAAAGGCATGCCAAGAGCTGTGGTTTTCATTTTCAGTGGGGACAAGGAAAATCATGGCAGCAGCCTCAAGGTGGGCCCAACCATGCATTGGAGGAGAGAGAGAGAGAGAGAAGAAAAGAAACAGATTTAATCCATTTTAAAGTTACCTCACTGGCCAACAGTGGCCTGTCTTGCACGGTTGTCATAATGGTGAGAGAGGAAAAAAAGAAATATAATTTGATTAAAAGTTAACTCACAGGCCTACTTTAAGAATGAAGTCTTCTGACTATTTCAAAAAATCACATAATCATTAAGAAGAAAGAGACATTACTTAAAATTTATGATTTAAAATTTAAAAACAATATACAGTTCGTATATGATATATTATATATGACTAACAGTTAATAAGACCCCATGTATATTACAACATTTGATAAAAACTTATTAATTAATCCATTTTTTCTAATTCTTTTTTCCTTAAGATGATTACCTTGCAGACTATCTTAGGGGGCCCAAGCAATGCTGGGTATATCAGCTAGTAATTATATAAAGGGCAGCATAAAATATATTAAAGGCCGCAAAAAGAAAAATAAACAAGATGAAAATATTACAGTAAAAATTCAGCTTATGAATGGCTGGAGCAAATGAAAAGGTCTTCATCTGGCACTAAAAAGGCATCAGAGGTGGCACCAGACAA
Organism: Elgaria multicarinata webbii; assembly: GCF_023053635.1. NCBI lineage: Eukaryota > Metazoa > Chordata > Lepidosauria > Squamata > Anguidae > Elgaria > Elgaria multicarinata. The sequence goes on along the minus strand of NC_086180.1, from coordinate 57,308,050 downwards.
TCCATGTTGGGGAGAAAATTCCGCTATCCCGGCACTGAGAAGGCACTATCATAGGTCACTGTGTCCACCTCACTTCTGAAACTGAGGCTTCTTAGTAATTAAGGTCTCTTAGTAACTGGGCACTTTCATGTTGGAACACAAACCAGCTTTTGAAACAATTCCGCTGGATCCTGGTCCATTTTTAAAAACATAGTTCAAAGTGGTGACTCCAACATTTTAATCACTTGGGACCCAGATACCATTAGGATGGTCTATGCATGAAGATCATCCTCGGAAGCCCTTCTTTGAGTCCCACTGCCATCGGTGGTGAGGTGACAGACAGCGATTGGAGAAACACAACCTTCCCCATTGTAACCCACCATCTTTGGAACTCATAGGCTTGCCTGCTGGCATCCTCTTTGCTTTCTTTTCCGTTCCAGGTTTGTTTGTTTTATTTCTCCAGGCGTTTTAGGCATCGGTTTAAAGGAGATTTTATGCTGGACTGCTATTTTATTGTGTTGCTTTCTTGTTTGATTTTTGTATTTTAATCTCATGTAAGCTATTCTGAGAACCTTACTGCGCTGATACATAAATGGAATGCCAGCTGGTATTTGGCATTGCCACCTCAGATGAAGTAAGTGATCCTTGGATCTTGGGATCATTAAAATAATATAGACATTCAGTAAGTTTTGTTCTGCTCTTTATCCCCTGTGCTAGCAGTGTCAGCTCAGTGACCACACAATGACAAGCTGATAGCCTGTGCTTGTCCCCTTTTGACCTCTTCAATAGAGGTCACAACTTAAGAGAAAAGTGAATGCTGTTCTGAGCAACATTAGCTAATCTCTCTTGTTTGGCTTCTTTCTGAGTTTGCTAGAGATGGCTCAGTTGGTATTCTCATTTGGATCTCCTCTGATGTAGAAGAGCGGGTACCCTATCCGCTTACAGCTGGAATAGCTCAAGGGAGTCTCTATTCATGTGGAGAATTATTTTCATCGCACCATCATATGAGGAATCTCTGTTCCGATGCACACCAGCTTTACATCCCTAGTTTGTCAGTTAAATTTGCTTAATTGCTATCCTGATTCTTACCCAAACTATAACTCTTTTTGGATTTTATTGGGTTTGGGGGTAGGTTTTAGTCTTCCAACTCCAAATGCCACATGCATTTTGCTTAAATCCTATTAAATCTTCATGCTTAAATCCTATTAATTTTGTGCTGTTGTGGTAGAAACAAAAGGACCCAGTTGCATATACAATTTTCACTGCCTCCAAATTATTATGTATCCCCCAGTCACATTTTAAAATTCTACTCTCTCTAGGATATTTTATTTAAACTTTTCATCCCCCACAGTCTTTTTGTCTTTTTCTTCAAGAGCCAACTCTCTCCGTAGACATTTCTAGGACACAGATGTAAATGTGGGGTCGATATTACTTTCAAGTTTCTAATATCCAGTGCCAAGAATAAGCTCCAGCCTTCAACATCATTTGTTATTATAAAATGGCTCAGCCATTCCTTTTGGCGAAGGAAACTCGTGACATCCTGCCTCCATGTAGAAAGAAGCAGGCTCTGAAGCCAGAGCCAATTGCAAACATCGAGTCGCCCAGCACCAAGTGTCAGGGGCATTGTGAGCCACTCTAACCAATGCAACCTCCTCAGACGTCACTGACAATAATTTGGAGCGTATTTGCATAGTGAAAGGTGATCATACGTTTCTAGATTATGTGTGAGACAAGAGGATGTTCAGACTGTTGTTCTCATATATCAGGAAAAGGCACCCAAGGAATCAAGTGATGAATTTGCATTTCTGCTTCTCAAACCACTTCCACCAGTGTTTTCTTAAAACTGCTTCCTAATATCAGATGTAACTCTCCCTTCTACAATTTAAACCAGTTGCCAGTTCTTTTATCTAGAGCAGGGATGCGGAACGTGAGGCCCTCCAGATGTTGGTGGACTGCAGCTTCCAACAGCCCTAGCCAGCTTAGCCAATGGTGAAGGATGATGGGAATTGCAGTCCAATCTGGAGCACCACATGTTCCTCATCACTGATCAAAGCAACAGGGTACCAATGGTATTCCATATTTTCGTTGTGGCATTCTTTTCAAAACTGGAAGATTATTAACACATACCCCAATAATATTTTCAAAAGACTAAAAATATGCAGTAACATTTTACCCTTCCTCATATGACTACTCTTAAGGATTGTTTGCCTCTGTTCTTGTTTGAAATAACTCCTACTCCAGCTCCACCGTATGGTGCTTCACAGAATAGCATATGTTAAAAAAAAAAACAGGTCTCTGCCCTGAGGAGATTACAAAATTAAATGGGGGTATAAGAGAACATTGAAACTGAAAGAGGGTGATGAACATGGAATCCCCATTTCTTAATCTGTATTGGTGGAGTCTAATCTCATTTCCTGGTCATTCATTATGATAGATTATGATTCTAGTTTTACACCCCCAATTGTTAATTTAAAAAAATCTCAAGATTCTGGCCCCTATCCAAAAACAGTTACTCACTAACTTGTCACATTGGGTTGCTTCCAGATTTAGGCCTGGGCTAAATGGAAGTAGATTTCTCTGTCCCTTTCTTCCCCCAGCAGGCTGTTTAGCTCCCCAAAAATGCTGCATAGGGGGTTGGAGGTCTCTGCTAAATGGGCAGGCTGTGGTACTGGAGGAAATTAGGGATCCCTGAAGGGTGATTCTGCCACATTTTCAGGGATTACCTTTCCTTCTTCCCCATTCTTCCCCTTCTTCCCCATCCCTGAAGGGTGATTCTGCCACATTTTCAGGGATTACCTTTCCTTCTTCCCCATTACTTTTAGTGACTACTACATTCAGCAGGGTCTCCCTAACCATCTGTGTAGCATTAAATGGCTGCTGCAGGGAGTAGAAGACAGGAAAGTCCAGCCCCACAAGCCAAGATGCACATGCCTAAATCTGGATCCAACCCATTGGTTTTACTGGAATTTAAGAATGACTAACCTTCTCTGGACTGGGGACTTTGGATTTAGATCCACCCACTCTGGAGGATCCTTGAGATCCTTGGTCTAACTGGGAGAGAGAAGGATCTGTTTATTTTAGCTAGGTAGATCTGACATGAGTCAGCTTCCCTCCTGGGCCCTTTTAGGGGAATGGCAGGCCTTTATCTGAAAAGGAGGCTCCCTCAGTTGGATCTAACAAAACTGAATCTGACTCAAAGGTTTGGGTCAGACACTCTCCCTGCAATGGATAGAGTGTAGCTTGAATTGTGCTCTTTGAGATCAGTGGAATGGCTCCTTTTAGGTTATGTAAAAATACATTATGTTCCTGTCTTCAAAGAGTAGGCTGTTTGCCCTTAACACTGAGGGATATAAAACCCTGTAGCTGAAGGAACAGCTTCAGACTTCAGGTAATTAAAGTTGTACACGCAGCGGTGGCCATTGCCCATGAGACAACGATCAGGACGTTTAGTTAGAGATAATGAGCTATAAATATTTATCTTTCAGTAAATATTAAAAAGGAGGCAAGCTGTTATGTTTTCCCTGTCAGAGGAGCCCCCAAGGTAATGTCAAAATCATGGAGGGAAAGTGCTGTTTAGGAAGGAACACGCTGAAATGCTGCAATGACTAAACATTGACTTTTAACTGGTTTACTTGGTTATCAGCAATAAAGCCAAGTAAGCTCAGCATAGTGTTTATTAAAAGAAAGCTTGCATTTCCTTTCATCCTCACCCACCCCATCATCTCCTCTTCTAGTTGAGTCTCCACAAGTTGCATTCTTTTGATAATAATCTAAATAAGAACTCATTCTGAGGGATTTTTTTGAAAAAGAGAAATTTATGATTATGACAAGTTTGGTGATGAACTAGAAAATAATCAGTTGTTTCCTTATCCTTATAATGAAACCAAGTGAGTGACAATTCATTTCTGAACATTACCTTTAAATCTTGATGAGGTCTACAACTTTTTTTTTTCATAAAAGGATGTACAAACACAACCTACTTTAGCTACAAAATTACTGATGTGTGAGACAGAGGAAGCATATACTTTTCATACTTGGTTAGAAGGTCAAATGCTGCCCTGACTTATGAAAAAGACATTTCCTCTCAAAAATTAATACTTGCCAGTGAGAAGAGCCTCTAATCACAAAAGTGGAAATGAGATTCTTTTAGAGTTGAATTTAATGTTACTTTAAGGTGAAGAAGCATTTCTCTCACTCTCATTAATAATAAGAGAGATTTACTCAACCTGCAATCCAGTTACGTTTACTGTGAAGCAGACCCAGAACTCTTCCACAAACACTCTTCTCCATTCTCAAACAGAGTGAGTGTCTATCTGCATGTATCCTTTTACACAACTGATGCTTTGAGATGCCACTGAGGACTCTTTCACACAGAGCTTATGTAGTGCAATCAGAATTGGTTACTCCTTGATGTTTGTGGGTCCTTTTCATGACATCATAATCCTCTGGTGCCTCTCCTGCTGTTTTTTAGTTTTATTCTGTCAGGATTTAACTCATCAAAAATGCAGTAACAAATATATACCGCCATCAAAGACCTGGTGTACTTTCAGGATAGTGCAGTATTACTGCAATGTTGCAGCGCCATCTGCTGGCTGTATAAATGGAACATATGGAACTTCCCCACAAAAGGAGCAGCCAAAAAAGTGGGGAGAGGAGACACATGTATTGTGCCTATCATAATCCCAGCAGACTCTGCAAAAAGAAAGCCCGGTAAGGGTGTAAGATTTTTGCTTTAATGTAGAGAAGCCCCAAATTATATCCTATTTTTATTTATTTATCTATTTAAATGATTTCTTAGCCACCTTTCAGAGCAGAAGCCCTCCCAAGGCATAAAACAATATAAACATTAAAAGCAATAAAAGCATAGCTAATAAAATATCAGTTAAAACAATTTTTAAAAAGTCATGAATTTACAGTTCTGCCTGAGATGGAACTACAGTTAACTGGATCTGGGGTCATACCAGAATCCAGCAGGACCTAGCACAATGCCAGAGGCTTTGCCAATGCAGCTGACTTGTCACTACAACAGTGAAGTTTCTGGAATTCATAGATTTTAGTAAATTTATCCATGGCTGTTGATCATCTTGAATCGTCAAAGGTTCTTAGGATGCATTTTTTAACTTTAGGGTACACTTAATTTGACAAAAGTAGGTCTCCTATATACATTTTCTACAGCGGGACTTGCATTTCTGCTACTTTCAGCTTGGGGTAACCTGTACATTGAAGGCCAGACATCCAGCAGCTTTTATGTACACGTGCTTCAATAACCAATGTACTGCAGTGATTTAGCACACTCACCACTAGATGTTATCCACATATTCATCCTGGGATATGTACCTTCTAAAGATTGCATGAATAAAATATCATGCAACCATTTTTGCCCTCAAAAATATACTGCCATGATTGTAGGAGATTGCTTGATGTGTATCAATGACCTTCTGGCTCAGAGGGAATGTTCTTCAGGTGATCTTAACTGAATGAAGAAAATTACTCTTCAAATTACTGTGCAAACCAGCAAACTTTTAAGCAAATGAGTTTTGTGAACCACCCAGAGAGCTCTGGCTATTGGGCAGTATCGAAATGTAATAAATAAATAAATAAATAAATAAATAAGTTCATTTTTGCAGTGTTATGGCCCAGCCATCACTTCATTACAAGTCTTTATCTTTTATTTCCTTTTATTAAAAAAAGCAAACACCACTTTTGGTTAAGCAACATGTTCTGTGTGCTATGATGCTTTAGTACAGAATGTCTAGTTGCATAGCTCTGTTTGATGCCTCCTGTTTCTGTAATATGTTGACCTGGAACTTTGTCTTCGTTTCCCCACCTTCATGGCAGTGGCAGTGAGCAATGATAAGCTAATTGGCCATCAGATGAAAGCAACCAGTCCATGAATTACAAGTAACTGACCGTTATTAAACTGTCAAAAAGCTCTGAACTCAAGTTTGCTCTTTGTCCTCCACAGATTGCCCTCCACTCAACCACCTGTCATGAAAAGGTGGTAGTTGTCCGAAAAGATAATGCAGAGTCCCTGGGAATGACTGTGGCAGGTGGTGCCTCTTCCCACAGGGAATGGGATTTGCCTATCTATGTCATAAGTGTGGAACCGGGTGGAGTCATCAGCAGAGATGGAAGAATCAAAACAGGTGATGACACGAAGTTTGGAGTATTATCTGAATCAAAAGCATGCCTTAGAGCAGGGGTGGGCAACTTATGGCCCTCCAGATGGTTTGGCCTGATTGGATTACTGGGACCTAACCTACCTCAGAGAGTTGCTGTGAGAATAAAATGGGGGAGTGGAGAGAAAGAATAATGTACAAAAATGGTGGGCAACTTGTATCCCTCCAGATGTTTGGCCAACAACTCCCATGAGCCCTAGCCAGCATAGCCAACCAGGCCATATTTAAGGTTCTAGTACTAGTGTACAAAGCCCTAAACAGCTTGGGACCACAATACTTGAGAGACCGCCTTCTCCTTTACCAACCTGCTCAGTCACTGAGGTCATCTGAGGGCATGTTCCAGGTGGGTCCACATGGACCTATGGTCCACCAGGAGAAGAGTTTTCAGTGTGGGGCCCCCCTTCCTATGGAATTCCCTGCCTTTGGAGATCAGGCAGAAGTATTGTTTTCGGCACCTCCTGAAAATGTTGATGTTCCTGGAAGCTTTCCCTGGATGACTGACCGCCGTTTTATCTGAAGCTTGTTCTTTTAAAATGCAATTTTTAATGGTGTTCTTGCTCTGTTTTTATTTATTTTTATTCTATTTGTTCACTGCTCTGAAATCTTGGGATAGGGAGTTGTATATAAATATTGTAAATGAATGAATGAATGATGAGAGTTGTAGGCCAAAACATCTGGAGGTTGTCCACCCCGGCTTAGAGAAACTCAGACGATGTTACAGTCTTTGTGAAATGTAACAGCCTTTGAATTTGCTTGTGTATTTATTTAGATCCAATTGTCATATACTTGAGGTACAATTGCCACTGTATATATTGCATTGGTAACATTAAATCTGGGGAGATCACCTGGGAAACATCATTACAGTGGGTTCAGGAAACTGGTCAGCAGCATGATTGTCATCTCTCAGTTTGAAGTATATTAATGTGTACAAAGTGATTGATTTCCTTAAGAGGAGGAAGGCTATTTATTCGTTTAAGCTGTATCCCATCTTTCCTTCAAGGAGCTGTACATGGTTCTAATTCCACCACTATGTCCTGAGGTCTGAGAAATGGTGATTGGTTAAATGTCACCCAATGAACTTTTTGGCTGAGGGCTCATCTACACCAAGCAGATATTCCACTATGAAAGTGGTATGAAAAAGGTATATAAAATGCAGGAGCCACACTCTGGCTTTATAGTGGTATTGAAGTGCACTGACAACTGATGGGGCCCATTGACACATTCCATATACTGCTTTCATAGCACTTTCATAGTGCTATATCCTCCTTGGTGAAGATGCGTCATGGGCCCCAACAGTTGTCAGTGCACTTCAGTACCACTATAAAGCAGTAGTGTAGATCCTGCAGTGCACTTCAGTACTACTATACAGCAGTATAGTGGCTCCTGCCTTTTATATACCACTTTCATACCACTTTCATAGTGGAATATCCTGCTTGGTGTGTGTAGATGAGCCCTGAGTGTGGATTTGAACCTGGATCTTCCAAGGATCAAAACAACCAGCATTTTTTAGCTTAAAGCACATACTGTCAGTAGCTAAGCCTTTTAGAACGGCGCCAGGGCGGGGGAGTGCGGAAGCCAGGAAACCACCAAATGATCAGCAGTCGGGAGAAAGGGGCAGGGCCAAGGGAAGTAGGCAGGGCCATCTGATGAACCCTAGAGGGGCAAATTTAGCTCCATGCCTGAGGTTTTGTACCTGTGCCCTAACCACAATAGTATAGTGAGTATCCCATGCTAGCTCCCTTCCTCTATCAATATTTGCCAATCTCGATATTTTTATATCATATCTTAATGTGGCATAAACTTATTTTTGAACAATTGATTACTGGCTTTAATCGAAGACAGCGCAAGAAAACCACTCAATCCAAGTGAACACGAGCTGCAGCATTTGTTGATTTCTAGGACAGTAAGAGATGAGAATAAGTGAGCTCATCCTCTATGTGCTGGGTTCAAGGGTCACCTTTCTCGCCCACTCTTTGAACCTTGAGAAGAAGAATTGATCTGCATTTGGGGCTGGGGAGGTAGTTTCCATAACCAGATTGAACTAGGACATTTTCCTAGATTTAAATTGCCGTTGAACACCTCTCAGTAGTTCTGGTAGCATCTGAGCATTGTTTACATGGAAAACAAAGCAGAGGAAAATGATTTGCAATGTGATTAAGTATACTATCTGGTGCAGATTTTGCATTGTTTGTTTGTTTTTATTAACATTTATGTGCTGCCAAATAACAACGTTCTCTGGGTGGCTTACAACGCCAAATTATTAAAATACAAATAAAAAACATAAAACCAAAACTATAAAATACAGCATAAAGCTTCATTACAAACCCAATTGAAGCTGGAGGCACTATAAACAGGCACAGTCTGATCCATTACAGTTCAGAGAAGCCCAAAGGGATTTCTATCTAAATGCTATCAGAAGCTAACAAAACTTGCAAGCAAGGTTGATTTACAATACATGAGGAACGTGTGGCATGAATCTGCTATCTCCAAACACTTCACAGTATCATGGGCATGCATTTATGCTCTGTTTGAACCTTTAAAAGAACTTTTATATTGAAGCACACCAGTGAAACTTAAGCCCTCATAGATTAAATAAGATTTTAGAGTTAAAGCAAGCTAGGAGATTTAGGACAGATAAAAGGAAGCACATAGTTAAACTATGGGATTCTGTGAACCGCCCAGAGAGTTCCGGCTATTGGGCAGTATAGAAATGTAGTAAATAAATAAATAAATAAATAAATACAACAAGAGGTAATGTTGGCCACCAATTTGGATGGCTGTAAAAGAGGGTTGGATAAATTCCTGGAGGAGAAGGCTGTCAATGGCTACTAGTCCTGGTGGCTATGTGCTACCTTCAAGATCAGAGGCAGTAAGCCTATATGCACTAGTTGCTGGAAAGCATGAGTGGGAGAGTGCTGGTGCACCAGGTCCTGCTTATGGGCCCCTGTTTGGTCACTGTGTGAACAGAGTGCTGGACTAGATGGACCCTTGGTCTGATCCAGCAGGGCTCTTCTTTTGCTTTTAAGCTGCGTAACACTAGCTTTTTCCATATAGGGTGCCAAATGAGTAATTTTAAGGAATCCTGGTCTTAATTGAGGAAATATTTCTTTCATGCCACACATAATTTATCTGGTGTAGTGGTTTGAACGGTTGTAAGGTCTTTCAGATAGGGATTGAACAAACAGAAATGTTAATAGCTGCAAAAATTCTGCAGAAACAGGATTCTGACTCACCTCCTAACTGACATGAGTCTTGTTTGACTCAGAGAGAGGATATAGTGGCCAGATGTGTCTCAAAGGAAATGGGAGATATTTTCTGAATTACTGGAGTACATATAATGGGTTGGATCCAGACTTAGTCATACCTAAATTAGACCCATTGAAATCAATGGGACTCAAGTTAGGCATGAAGATGGCATCAACAGACCAGTGGGAAAGAAGAAGGAGCGAGGGAAAACATCAGAGTCTGCTTCAGTTGGACTTTATCCCCTGTTCCTGGGAGAAGAGAGGAGAAGCAGGGCCACTCAGCCAGCCCTGCTGACAGTCTACGTATTTTTTTCCTCTTCCCCTCCCACCCATCCTTTTTTCCTTCTCTATTGTACCATTTTAGATTAAGCAGGAACTGTCTTTTTCTGCTGATTGATTGTAATGTTTGTTGATTTCCAAGAGCCTTTTGGGGGAACTTGGGATACAAATAATTTAAATGAATAAATAAATTTTGTCACATTGATTTCAATGGGTCTGCTCTAGGTATGACTAAGTCTGGACCCAACCCTATGAAACCTGTCTCAAGTATGACATCAAGAATGTTATATATGTATAAAAAAAAATTACAAAGCCCATATAACTCAACATAAAGTTCAGTGGAAGTTCTGTGTCATGTGAATAATTGGCATCTATTGATCCCCACTACTCCTGTACTGTTAAAGCAGTTCCATGCTTCACAGCATTCTGCTCAAAAGGAGTTTCTTTTCCTTATAACTCCAGTAGTTTCCCATGAAAAAGGCAGACCGAGAGCTAGAAAAATTCCAGCCAGTATGACGTAGTGATTAGAGTTTGGGACTAGGACTGGGGAGACCCAGGTTCAAATCTCCATTCACCTGGGAAACTAATTGGACTACTGAGGCCTAACCTACCTCAGAGAGTTGCTGTGAGAATAAAATGGTGTGGGGATGGAGGAGAGAAAGAACTGTGTACATCAGTGGTGGGCAACTTGTAGCCCTCCAGATGTTTTGACCTACAACTCCCATCAGCCTTAGCCAGCATAGCTAATAGTGAAGAATTCTGGGAATTGTAGACCAAGACAACTGGAGGGCCAGAGGTTGTCCATCCCAATATACATCGCCCTGCTGTAGTGTGTTGTTGTTGTTGTTGTTATCCTGACTTTTCTTCCTTTTAGAAGGAATCCAAGGTAACTTACATAGTCCACCTGCTCTCCATTTTCCTCTGTGAGGAAGTTAGGGTGAGAGTCAGTGACTGGCCCAAAGTCACGCAGTAAGCTGAACACTCTAACCACTACACCATACTGGCTCTTCCTTAAAACCAATAGGTTATAAAACACTGACTTAAGCTGCAGTTTTATACCCATTTACCTGAGAGTATAGTCCACTGGACGCAAAAGGATTTACTTCTGAATAGACATGTATAGAATAGCACTGTAAATAAATAAATATACTAGATGTCTGGTCTTCCAATCACTTTCTTATTATTATTGGTGACTACACATATTATTCTTGTGCATACTTCACAGCTTAGTATGAATCTGGGCTAAATTATTTGTTCAGATGCCAGTTCGGTGGTCCAAATGGGAGCCACTGTCTCAAAGAGTTGAAGATAAGTAGGGAAGAAATTAACTTGTAATTTGTTCCAGATGCCACAAGGAGGCTTTCATAAGATTGGTACCGTATTCTAGAAGACTGCCCACTTCAAAACTTGGTTTTAATTCTCACATGGTAGCATTCCACATCCTTCTCAAAACAGCTTAGTATGAATTAGATTGCTTTAAGTTACTGCCAAAAGAAGGCACACTCTCCAGTGGATAGAACGTGTTTAATATGTTCTCATATAATATATCGGGTATTCTTTTTAGGATTTCTGTAGTAAATAAAATACAGAAAACTTCCACTGGTTTTTCGCTAAATTGTTCAACAATCACAGCAGTGATCCTCAATTAGAACAGATTTTATCTTCACAAAATCAGGGCAATTAAAATGCAACAAATCTGTCATATGCTTTCTTTCAGTATAGTGCTGTAGAAGCTTTCTTACAATTGTATATTAATCCCTATTCATTTTTAATTCTGGATTTGCTATTATTTATTTATTATTTATTTATATAGCACCATCAATGTAAAACAATGTGAATTGTTTTACAGTAAAGAAAGCATTCACATAGCCATGGTATCCTATAGTGCTTTGGGGACCCTGCAGAAATGATGGCCTTTCTGTCATTCTGATGACATGGAGGAAGCATGGCTATAAGGGGTAACCATGCATGTGTGCACACACACGTACGTGTGTGTTCAGTTTTGATTGTCTGTTTAGTTATTGAAAGCAGCAGCAGGAGAGAAGGTAATTGCTTTTGGAGTGTCATCCAGCCTAGTTGACTACTCTTTGGGAAGTGGCCTAGCTTTGGATGAGAAAGCATGTCTGATTTTTTTCCTTTTCTTTCCTTGCCCACTAGGAGACATTCTGCTTAATGTGAACGGAATTGATCTGACGGGTGTCAGCCGTGGGGAGGCTGTAGCCCTTTTGAAAAACATTTCCTCATCTGTTGTACTCAAAGCACTAGAACTGAAAGACTGCGAGACCTTGGAGGATGGGAGGGACACTTCATTGCTCAATGCCAGTTTGAACCCACCGTGTCACAGCGAATGGTCACCTTCCTGGGTGAGGTGGCTTGGGCTACCACGGTAAGTCCAAGGAACCCTGAATGGCATATGGTGCTTACCTGGCTTTTTTTCCTGGCTTGATGCATTAGGCCAACACTTTAATTAAATCCAGATTCTGTCCAAGAACCTCCACTTTTCCCCATTTCCCACCCCTGTTGTTCATACATATCTACAAACAGACACACAGAGAGAGGGGGGAGGGGGGGGAGAGAAGACAGATGAGTCTGCTTTTAAGGGCACAAAATGATCATGTACTGGTTTGCTTTTGAAAAAGCGTCTGGACATAGTAAGGGAAATCCTGCACAGACACACAGGTCTTAGAATACAGATCTGGGATCCTGGACCACCCTGCGTCCTCCTAAACGACCCCTACAGCTTGCAGATTGCACAGACACCGTTTTAGTTATATGCTGTTTTAAACTGTTTGACTTTGCCCAGATGTTCAAGAACTGCGTGTGTGCAGGGGTTGAAATTCTCTAAACTGCCTTCCCCCTCACCCTGCCCTGCAAAGAAGAAAAGAAACTGTTAGTCTCTAATGGGCAGGAAGCAGCTGTGTTGTAATTTTTAGTAAAAATAACAAAAACCATGGTGTGCGTAGTTTGTCACCCACTCACAGAGTGCATTTTAATGTCTCCCTGGGACATAAATTCTGCCTCATTGCAACATTCGTCTGAACCTGAAATTTAAAAATGAGATCTTGCCACGATGACACTGAATTAAATCCACCCTCAAGCAAAAATCCAGCAGCCCATAAATAAGAAAAACTCACACTCATATAAAAGACTTGAGAATCTTGTGACCAGCTTTGCACACTCGCCTTTTGTTTTATCCAGCCCTATTCATCCAAATATTTTAGATTACCCTAAGCCCCATTGGCTTGGGAGTGGCTGTTTAATACACCAGTACATGTGCCTGCAGTCCTTATCCACTTACCTGGGAGTAAGCCCCATTGAACTCAATGGGACTTCTGTGTAGAAATGTATAGGATTGCACTGCAAAGGTATTAAAACAGGCTTCTTAAACTATGTTTTGGGGGACTCTGTGGCTCCTCATGTTTATCATGGTTACCTTAAAAACATTCAGCACTTTTAGCCTGCAATCTCAATTAGACTTGCTCTCAACTTTCTTGAAAGAAGTCTAATTGAACTCAATAGGGCTTACTTTTAAGTAGTCATGCCTAAGATTGCATTGTATTTTATGCTGTATTTTGTTTTTAATTTTTGTAAACCTCGCAGAGAGCTTTGGTTATTGGGTGGTATAGAAATGAAATAAATAAATAAAATGCACCATTTTCTTAAGAGGATTATATTTATTTATTTTATTAGTACCCCACCTTTCGACCAAAAAATGACACTCAAGGCAGCATACAAGCAGTTAAAATTTATTAAATTTATTAAAACAATAAAATATATTAAAATACAATAAAAACATAAGAATTACAGAATTAAAAATAATAAAATAAAAAACAGCGCCAAACCCAACACAGACCCAGTTAAAGGTCAAAAGCCTTCTTGAGTAAAGCAGTGTGATGATACCTACTGGGATAAGACTGTGTTGATTTCTGGGGAATTTTAAAGGCAGGCCATCATTTTGGGAGGCAAAATTATTTTATCTGTATTCCGCCCTGAGATCCCAGTGATAATAGGACAGGATACAAATGTTTAAATAAACAAACAAGAGTCTGTACACCTTTAACAGTTGCATGGCAAATGCTCTCACTCTGTGTTGAAGTTTCACCTGTTGAATTTCTGGATGCCATGCAGCTCTTAAAAGCACAGGAACCCTGCCAGTTATTTTAAATAAAGGTGGCAACCTTGTAAATGAGCAATAGCCACGTGCCTAGCAGGGTACCCTCTGTATCACAGCACACTTCAGGGGTGATGTAATTGGGTGGGAGACTTCTGGGTATGTACACACATCTGCTTGCTTAAAAGAGATGTGTTAAAGATGTGTTTGCTAGATTTTGCTCACAGCATAGAACACTAATAAGTAGCCAGCCTGTAGCTTTAAAAAAGAATCCCAGGGAAATGGATTTGCCCTCTTAAAGCCATCAGCCGCTTTTACCAGGTTTCCTTCTCTCCATTCCAAATCTATACATGCACTCCCATCCCCCCTCCTCCTCTTCCAGGGGCCTCTTTTACCAAAGGAAAATCACCCACCATGTCAGCAGGTCTGCAAACAGGAAATTCATTGTAATCATATCTCCAGCTGCAGCACCACTCACAGAAAAGGGCCACAGTGTATATGAACACCGAAGGGGATTAGTATGCTGAACTGGTACATTGGTCTTCTTAAATTCAGATTAAAGGGGGGGGGGTCAATAGGAGGAGAGGCTAAAGCTGATTATAATTAACAGGAACAGAGGTGTATTTCTTATTAGTACTTGCTTGTTTGGGCCAGGCACCTGGGAGTCAGAATATGGATTTATCCACTTAACAGAACAGGTTATCAGATACTTTAATCTTAACTAGTGAGTTCTACTGACACTCTTATTTCTCAATTTTTGACTCTCCGAGCTTCTTCCTCCACATCTGGAAGCCCTTTAGTGGGTCCTTTCACCAGAACATGCATCACATTAATACACATTAACTCATTTCCCCCTTGTCTGAGAATGTAACCTTTCGGCACCAGAGTTCCCATTTGGTGCGGAGAAGGGCAACTGCCTAGTAGATCTTTAAGAAGGGTCAGAGGACCCTGAAGGGTATCTTCACCAAAATCCGCCTGCAGTTACCATACGGTCTTTGGGAAATAAACTCCCCCATTGGTGTGTATTTAAGGCTAGAAATCACTTCTGAATATAGTCTTTATTATTATTGAATGTATCAGTAGCTTGTCTGAAGTTATATCCAAAGTGATGTACCACACCTAAAAACAGTTATAAATCAATGAGAAACATCAATGTTTTGGGATGGAGTTGTTGCCAGCACCTTAGACATCAGCTTAGGGAGAGAGACAGAACCCCATCCTGTGGTGCAGATGTAGGTTGCTCTGGCAAAAAAAAAAAAAAAGTAGCTCAGAGAGGGTCATTATAAAGCCTCGGACTGCACATACATCTTGATCTATCATACTGCAAATAGGTTGAAGCAATTAAAATTGGCAAGTTGGTGATCCAGCCAAGGCCCTAGTTTCACTGTGGAATAGTGAGAGACGGAGGCCATTGGCTTGAATGCACCGGAGTGCCCTCTCCAGCACTCTACAGCCCACTCTGCTCCTTGATATACTGGGGAGTTGTGGACAATGAAATAGGATGGACGTTGGCTAGGGTGCAAATGGCGTAAGACTTGAAGTGAAGACAACCGAGGACACGATCATGGGGGAATCCGCACGTCGTTCCGAGATCGCTTCTAAGCGACCCCAGTGCGGCGTGAAAGCGAGTGTGTAACTTGCCTTTTGAAGAGCCGACAAAGAGACGTCCTTCCCGCCGCCTCCGCCGCCACCCAACTCCCTCCTCGCCAGCTGGGACGGAAAGCTCGGGGGAAGAAGGCGGGGTGGAGAGCTTCTTCCGCTCTCCACCCCGCCTTCTTCAGCCGAGCTCTCCTCGCTGATCAGCGAGGAGGTCTGTGGGTGGCGGCGGCGGGAAGGACGTCTCTTCGTCGGCTCTTTAAAAGGCAAGTTACACGCTCACTTTCACGCCGCACTGGGGTCGCTTAGAAGCGATCTCGGAACGATGTGCGGATTCCCCCCATGTCTGTCGTGCAGCAGTATAGGCAGCAAAGGAGGCTTATTTTGCTGCTTCCTTGCATTCTCAAGTAGTCATGCAGCAGAGCTCTTTTGGGTGGTCCAGAGGTTAACACTCCCCCCAATGAATGGAACCCTCATCCCTTCAAGAGCCCGCTGTGACTTTTCTGCATCGCGACTAACCATGTGCCCTTTCAATCGTTGCCCTCCCTGGCTAATAAAAGGTAGCTGAGGGGGTATGACCAGGTGGGTCCAGGGAATGGCAAATATAGCTTTCCATACAGGGATGGTTCCTGCTATCCTTATGGAGGCAGTAGTGCAACCACTCCTGAAGAAACCCACTCTGAACCCAACGGTATTTACCAACTACCAGCTAGTTATGAATACCCCTTTCTTAGAGAAGGTAAAGCTGCAGGCGCTCTTGGAAAATACTGATTATGTAGCCCCATTCCAGGCTGAGTTTCAACCTAGTTACGGGACCAGAGTTGGTCGCTGTGATGGATGACCTTTATTGGGAGAGGGGGAGTCTTATGTTAATTCAGCTCAATCTCTCATTGGCTTTTGACACTATTGACCATGATATCCTTCTGGATCAACTCCATGGGCTGGGTATTAGAGGCACTGTGTTACGTTGGTTCCAATCTTATGTGTAGGGTTGATTTAAGAGAATAACATTGGGTGATCATTCCTCACCCCCTTGCCAATTGAGTTATGGTATTTTGTAGGGTATAATCTTGTTCCCAATACTGTCCAAATCTATATGAAGCCACTCAGAGCAGTCATTAGGGGATGTGGACCGAAGTGCCATTGGTATGCTGATGAGATGTGGTTCTATCTCCATATGACATCTGAATGAGGTGAGACTGTGCAAGTCCTGGATCAGTGCCTAGACTCATTGCCTGTTCTGGATGGGGTTGCACTCCCTTTGAATGATCAGGTTTGTAGTCTGGGAATACTCCTAATTCCATCCCTGTCACTCAAGTCCCAGTGTTTCAGAGTGCTTTTTACCTGCTTCAACTGGCTCGCCAAATATGGCTTCTTCTGGACAGGGGCTGCTTGGCCACAGTGGTATAGGTGCTGGATTACTGTAATGTATTTTATGTGGGGCTGCCCCTAAGACTGGTCCAGAAGCTGGAGCTTGGGCAGAATGCAGCAGCTCTGCTGTTGTCAGGAGCTGGTCTTTTTTAGCATGCAACTCCTTTGCTGAGGGAATTCCACTGTCTGCTCTTCTGCTACCCGAAGAAGAGCCTTCACTGTGGTAGCTCCATTTCTGTGGGTCTTCCTGGTTCTGGAAGTCAAGCAGGCACCAACATTGTGTTTCCAGAGCCTGTTGAAAACATCTTTATTTCAAGAAGCCTTCCTTTATTGACCAGGCAGTTTTTATTGTTCTGGTTTTTAAAAAATCTTTTCATGTGGTTTTTTAATTCTCTTTATCTTTTATTGTTCACTGCTCTATAATCTGTTTAGATATGGAGCAGAATATAAATGTTAATATAGTGAGAAATGAATAGGGCTACTAATCAAAATTCACAAGTCACTTTGCCCAATAGCATTTTCTGTGTGATGCTTGAAGAATGAAGGATTTCGTTCAAATCTCAGCAAGAATACTTTGCAATTAGCTTCTATCACCTTTTACTCTTTGTGCTACACTATTTATAAATACCTACCCGACTCTTTTCTGTAACAAGTGGTTTCCCCCATTTCCTGCCCCCCCCGATGAACACTTCGTCTTTTTCTCAGTCCCCCAACTCCCAAAAGGCAAACTCCATCCCCTAGTTCTGATAAATGAACGTTAGCAAGCAAATGTTTCATAAGCATTTATTTTGCCCATACTGCAGGGAGGACAGGCAGTAGTTACTCATGCACTAAAAGAGCATCTCAGTGATGACTCACCAAAGACCAATTTAGAAATCCCACCGAAAATGAAATGCCTGTTCTTCGGTCATCAAACCACACAAGGATGCCACCTCTGCGGTGGCTGTATCCCGTGGCTGTCTTTACCGTGGCAAGCAGCACAGATAGATGGCCCTGGGCTCTTGTTTGTTGTTGCCTTGGTTCGTTCCCAGCTTTTGTGGAGTGCATAAGAGGTTTTTGGAAAGACAGCACTGCGAGTATAGTTTATTATGGACTATTCACTTTGGCACCAGCAGCCACAATGGAAACATATCATGAGCTATTTTGGTCGATTGATTTTAGGCATTTTTATCGTGCTCTTCAGCTGGCAGACTCCCAGGTCAGCAGGGACAATATGTTATTAATACAGCAGATTATTTGAAGAGGTGGTGGAGATGAGTTTTTGCTGTTGCTTCTTCTCCTGCTCACAGGGCAGTTGTGAGGGGAGGAGGGGCCCAGTCCTAGTTTGACGAAGATGTAGCAGCAGATGAAGAAGGCATGGAAGGCTGCTTGTCTCATGGTATCTTCCGTCTGCCTTATTGGTTGTCACAGTTTTCACGTGACTCTTTTCACGTGACTCTTAAGGACACCCCACACACACCTCCACCCATCGCTAAGCCCAAAAATGTTTTAAATGGTTCAAATCCTTAAGAGCATGCTGTAAAATTAATTAAAAACAATAAAGCTTGCAATCAGAGAGAGCGAAGACTCACTCAGTCAGGCTCGGGGGGTGGGGGGGATAATGGGTTTTTTTCCACAAATGTGGAAAATAGCTCAGGTGATTCTGAACCCGGTTCAAGACCCATGGGACCGGTCAATCCCCCAGTGATGTAAGAAGTGAGAACCATACAGTGCTACTTCTGTCTCACCTCCACACAGTACATCCTCTTCCATTTAACCCTCTCTCTCTCTCTCTCTCTCTCTCTCTCACTCACACACACACACACACACACACACACACCTCTCTTACTGGTCTTCACCTCCCCTAGTGCTTGGCATAGTGCTAGGACTGCAAGCCAGGCACTGGAAGCAGGAAGAGACCTTCCTCTCCTCACCCTTCTTACGGCCACCTTTGCTGAAGCAGCAAAGAAGGTATCCAGGCATGCGGCTTCTTTTCTAGCTTGGATTAAAATCCAAACTGGGAAGAGTATTGTCAAGACTAGCAATTCTAAGCGAGGAAATACAACAACAACAAAAGAAGGCTCCATCATTAATCCCAACATGTTTTGATTGAATCTATTATCAGAGGATACAAGAAACGTTTTGATTGGTATCTCATTTATGTTGCACGCTGTGAGTTCCACCAGCTTGTCTATAAAAGCTATTTATTAGATTTATATTCTACTCTGTCTCATGTGTTCAGATCAGCTTACAACTGTTTTTTCCAAATAGCTTTGACCCTCAGGAGTTCACTAGCTAAGCAATTTAATTGCTTGTGGAATAAAAGAGGGCTAAATAAAACAAATATTTTATAGACTTTTTTTGAAAGAAGTACTCTGTCCCAGGCAATTTCTTAAATACAATTACATTTACACTTAAGTACACAGAGGAATTCTGAGATTAGAAATAGCTTTGTGTCCACAGTTCTAATCTGTAACAAAAACATGCACACACAACTTTGATACAGCTCCTGTTTCTAATTGCTTAACCCAAGCTACCATTGGACTTGTATCAGAAACCAAGGGAAGTAGTGTTGAGTATTACCTGCTTTCCTTGTAATTCCATTTTGGTCAAGCCACCCACCTACATCACATGGATGTCAAATTACAAACTGGATTTTTGAGGGTAATTATTCTGACTGGAGGGAGTTGTCATTTTAGCTTGCTATGCTTTTTTTAAAACACAGGTATTGTAAAGCTATCACAGCTGGATTTTTGAAAGACTTTGTTCAAACATTTAAGTTGAACAGTACTTTAGAAAAATACAGTAATTGGAATGACAAAATTCTGAAGTAACAAAATATACAGTCATATATGCTGGCTTGTGATTTTGGTGGGTGCTCAAGTGGAAACTGAGGCCTGCTTTGTAACATGCTGCAATGTCCAGACTCATGCCGAAGTTGGGAACATAGGAAGCTGCTTTATTCCCAGTCAGACCATGGTCTATCCAGTTCAGCATTGTCTATGCCGAGATTGGGAACCATTTCCAGTCCAAGAAACGTTCTTACAGGCCATATTCCATTTGTGGGCTGGGCCAGAAAGTAAAGTACGTAAGGCCCAAGGCAGAGTGAGAGTGTGATTCTTACCAGTTTATGTCTACTCAGAAGCAAGTAGGGCTGAATTACTCTGCCACAGGTCTACTCACCAGCAGGGCAGGCCTTTTCATGTCTATTCTGAAGTAGGTAGACCGTATCACTCTGCAACGTCCTCTCCCCAGCAGAGAAAAGCTCTCTCTGATTAGCAGCTGATCAAAGATCAGGGGCAGGGCACTCCTGAGGTTCCCCATGCCTGCTCTACACTGACCTGCAGCATCTGTCCAGGGTTTTAGGTCTTTATTAATCCCACCTAGAGATGCCAGGGATTGAATATGGGACTTTTTGCCTGCAAAGAGTGTGGTCTACCACGGATGGAGCTATACCACCACCACCACCACCACCCGAGTATTGTATGAAACCAAAAGGAAAGGAAGATTGGCTCATCCAAATTGAGGAAAATTCAAAATTGAAATCTCTAATTGTTCTAGATATTGTGGTTGTAGTGCACAAAGGGGCAAACTATTTTTTTGCTCCTCCCCCACCCCAAAAAAACCATTGGTATAGTAGTGTGGCTTAGAAAACACAGACCAGAGGCAGCAGTTGCAATAAGGTCCAGAAAAACAATGCTGAACAGCACACTACTGCACCAGAATTATTCAATGAGAAAAAATGTTTTTTTTTAAAAAAAATTGACAGCAGCGTACAACATAATATAATTAACATAAGTGTACACATATACAGACATAGTAAGAAGTTATACAAAGGAGGTTCATAAATGTGTCACACAATTGCTGAGCAAAATAAGAGGCCTGTAAAATCTTATATTGCTCTGCAATTGTATGACACATTTACAAACCTGCTTTGTGTAATTTCTTACTATGCCTGTATATGAGTACACTTGTGTTAATTATATGTTGTACGCTGCTATCGCATTGTAACAAATTCTTTTACTCCACTGAATAATTTTGGTGCAGTTCTGTGCTGTTCAACATTGTTTTTCTGGTAGTGTGGCTAAGAACATGACCTGTGAGCCAATCTCATCTTAGGCAAATGTTTTAACATATTAAACACTATAAATGCTACGTAATAGCATGAAGGAAGCCAACTTTTTTTAAAAAAAACACCTGTAAAATGGTGCCAATATAACCTGACTGTAGATGTGTGAGTTAGTAAATGGCTAAATATCAATAATGGCTAAATCCTGGCAACATTTGGTCATGACCTTGGTAAGCACTGTTAAATTCTGTGAGTTCATGACTTCTTTGAAAAATGGGATGGAGGATGCAAAATGCCCCACACAGATGGCAAAGCAATAGAACTAGCTTCATGTAGTAGAGTCAAGAGGCACCTGCTTTTCACATTAGGAACCAGCTAACTGCTGCACAAACAGTGTACCCTATATCTTGCCAGCAGGTGAATATTTGTAGTTCCCAAGGGCCTCATCTAGCAGTACTATAAAAAACTGGCTGAAGAATAGAGCAAAAAACTATTCCCTTAAAAATGTTTTTTTTTTTTTTTTAAAGGGTTATTTTTAAATTTCTCTTCTCAATTTAAACCTATATCTCTCAACGCTACAAATGCTGATGGACAAAGAGGTACTAGAAATATGTTTGCTGCATTGCTTTCAAATACAAAAAAATGGGTCTGGGAAAGATTTTATCAACTGTCTGGATAGCAAGCTACCAAGTTGCATAGATCCCTTCTACAGCTAGGAAAAAGTGTTCTATAAAACATGATCTTCACTATCCTAACCAAAATGATAATCTGAACTGTTTTAAAAAGTTATGAAAGGGGGTTTCAGCCAGGAAAAAATATTTATGGAGGAATATTTACAGGTGAATGCAACTCATTTGGAGCAAGCATAATTGTTGTTGTTGTTTTAATGAACACATTGAATGTCTACAATGGCAAAACAGGAAACTCTGTAGTAAAATAACACTTAAAAAGTCACCTTTCTAGCTGATGCTCCCAAAGTCTAACATTATTGAAGTATTCCACGTTATCTACCCATGCCCTCTAAACACAACCCAAAATAAGTTGTATTTCAAAAGTAGCTCAGGTTTCATCAAGTTTCCAAATAGAGGTTTCTTAGTAGTCACAGCCACTAACAATATGCCAGGTGTACTGGGACTTTTGCTTCTCTGCACATCGCCAGTATGTGAAGTTTCATTTAAGACATGAACCAAGTCTGTACATTACTGCTAAGTGTAATACACTGCATCCAAACAGAAATGGGCTGTTTGTATACCATTCAATTTTAGTATACAGATTTCTTTTAAAGTCTGATATGGCCAAGAAGTGAATAAACAGAATATAATGAGTGATCATCAATAATGTTGATTAAATTGTACAATTGACCATTAAGTAGAATGTTTTCTTCTCCAGGTATTTGTACAGCTGCAAAGAAATTATATTACGAAGAAATACAGCAGGAAGTCTTGGCTTCAGCATTGTGGGGGGTTATGAAGAGAGCAGTGGGAACAAACCTTTCTTTATCAAATCTATTGTCGGAGGGACACCAGCGTATAATGATGGAAGAATCAGGTAATGAAATCACATTGGTTATAAGTTAATTCTTTCCATCCAACAGAGGAGGCTGCCTTATTCTGTAAGACCATTGGTACATCTAACTCTGTACGATCCACACTGACTGACAGAAGCTTTCTAGGATTTCAAACAGGGCTACTTGCACAATGAAACTGGTGGGGCATAAGAGACTAGACAAGGGCGTAAGCTATATCACAGGAGATAGAGTTAGAGAAATGACACATAGAAAAGTAATAAATGTTTTAAATCCAAAGTGATTCCTAAATAGGAAAATATGACAACGAAAATAACTGGGATTCACTTCTGGATTCAAAATGAAAGAAATGGGTGGTTTGCAGATTATGATTAAATTCCATGGGGAATTTCCTTAATAAATGTTTGAAAACTTTGTGAATGTAGATCTTTTGATATTCAAATCAAAGTGATATATTAATATGAAATTAGCAAAAAAATATGGGTACATTTTCTAGAGAGTAATTTAAAGCTTTATACTAGAGGCATGCCTTTAAAACAGGTATTGCAGACAAATCCTATCACAACCTGTCTGCTACCTTTCTGATAAAACTCAGTTTGATTCTACAGCACATTCCAAAACTGAAGATTAGCAAGAGACATTTTGCTGCTGTTGTTGTTTTTGGAGGGAAAGATCCAGTCTTGGAGTTGCTGAAGTACCAATGACTATTTTTTGCAATATTTCTATCTTCCAGGTGTGGTGACATCCTCCTTGCAGTTAACGGAAGGAGTATTTCAGGCATGGTGCATGCCTGTTTGGCAAGGATGCTAAAAGAACTGAAGGGGAAAATTACTCTCACCATTGTGTCCTGGCCTGGCACTTTTTTATAAAGATGTTCTTCACCTGAGAACAACATTATCATTTGACACAAAATCAGCCACTTAATATGGACATCTGTTTACTCCACTTTCTGGTCAACTATGTACTAGTAAAAGAAAAAGTTGTGAAGTGTAAATGTGTATAAAACAAACAGAATGGTCTTATGAAAAATAATCTATGCTATGTGTTAAAAAGGGGGAAAAACATGCACTTTTAAAATATGGAAATCTACTGAGAACGAAAGTCAGGATACACAACTTTGCTGCACTAGGTCTCATGTTTGTATTTTTCTATCTAATCAAAGCAGCAGTAATAATATATTCCACCAACAGTTTAAATATAAAAAATGGAAACAACTTTAAATATCCAATCCAAAAGTGTTTCCAAGAAGTCTTGAATAACTATTGCCATACTTTTTCTAACAAATTCTGCTGACAGCATCTATTCAAGACATAGAAAGCAATATGATGATTACATTAAATCCCTTTTTCTGGTCATTATGAAGCAGGTATTTTTTACATATTTTGTTTCTTAGTGTGTAATAACTGAATGAAATTTCATTTCTACTGTTAAAATTTGTAATTTGTAAAAGCCAGGTTATTTTCATTAAAAAAAAGGACAAAAAGACACTTTTCTCCCCACCGTTTCTAATTCATGGCATGAACTATTTCATTAGTGTTCTGCCTGTTTTACTCATCCTCTTCTGTATTGGGCAGCTCTGAATCAACATACCTATGACAAAAAGCAAGATGTAGAAAATTACCTGCCCAGACAGAAAAAGGAAGAAGAAATTGCCAGGTTTATGTGCTTTGAGCAGTTGAAGAAAAAAAACTAGTGGAGATTTGGGAACCTTCCACAGATGTAAGTAAGCAGAGGAGGATTACACGCTGAGGCTGCTGCAGCATTTGTACAGCAGTAGCCAGGACTTATAAATGTTCTTTCTATTGTGTACGCAGGGAAAGGAGGAACCAGATTGAGTTTATATAGAGTTTTTGTCTTCTTGAATGAGAAATATAACCTAAAAGTATCTGTTTGAAGAACTAAACAAAATGCTTGTTCCAATCCATTTCCCCAAGATCTGTTGGTTGATTGCATGGGGCACCGCCAGTTTGTGGTGTAATCACTATTTCAAAAGTCTCTGTGCTAGTTCTGCACACTGCCACTTTAACGAAGCTTGAGTTAACAGTGCATAGGATCTCACCAACCAAGCACAATTCTCCATGTATATCTTCTATGTTTTCTTTTATCATTCTAATCATGTCGGTAAGACAAAACAATGTGCTTTAACATGAAAAAATCACTCTTTTTATTTTCAAAAATCCAAATTAAACTTATTATGCTTTTATACTAACAGAACAAGATTATGAGCAATTTTTTTAAGACCCAGAAAAATAATTAGATTTAGAGCAATCTATTTCTGGCACTAATATAAGCAAGTAGGCAAAAATCACACACGCCTATTCTGCAGAGGCAGCTTCAGTGTTTTCCTGTTCTGGGGCAGGTTCACCACCACCTGTTTCTTTTCCTTCTTTGCTCTTTTTTGATTTTTTGTGTTTGTGCCTCCTGTGGCTATCTCCCTCTTCACTGTCATGGCGACGCCTGCTGTTACTGAAAGTGCAAGAGAGAGAAAAAATCAGACACAAAGCTATTAAATGGAATCTCAATCTTAGTGCTACCCTGCTATTTCTCAAGCCTCTGATGTCATAAAGCCGAGTTATTTAGTACATGCACTGTTGTCATCACACAATCCTCCCTAGCATGGCATGGGAAAATTAAAACCAGGAAGGGACTGAAGAAAAACATAGCATTAAATTTCACCATGATTCCATCTGCCAATATTTATTTTAGAGCCGGGATTGGCAGTGTGTTTGGCAGTAGAAGTGCACTGAAAATCTTTGTCATCACATAATCAAATTCATCTCTACAATTATGAGACTAGAATTTTTCTATCTATGAGGGCTGAGGTTCTTAGCAGGATTCTGCCTTGGTTTTCAGAGGCAGCATTAAAATCAGTTTATAACAATGCTTTGAACAGTGAGTGGGTTTTTTCACTTCTCAGACAGGAGAAGTATACTGATTTTATCACATATCTTAACTAGGGCTACTTTGTTGGAGAGTTCTTGATGGTCACTCTACAGCAGGGATGGCCAACACGCTCCCGCCCCCGGCCCTTTTTGCAGTCCCCACAGCTGCTGCCCCTGAATTTGTCACAGTGGCAATAGAAAAAGCAGCAGTTTGCCATGAAAATGATTTGGCAACAAAAAAGCGGCAATTTTTCTTTGCACACAAGGAGCTCATGCCTTGTTTTTTTAAGCAGAATCACACTGCTGAGAGCTTCCTGGAAGCATTCCGGGAACCTTCCCTGCACACTTTGTTTTAAAGAAAAACCACTCTTTGCTGCTGAAGTTTGGCAGCAAATCTGACATAATGGGAGCAGGAAAGCTGTGGCCCCTGGTGGGTCCTGCGGGGCAGGGGGAGAATTGGCCCCTAGAACCAAGAGCAGCTTCAAGTAATATAATCCTGGCTTTCAGTTTCTTTTCTCACACAACATAATAGGTCTGCAACGTTTTATCAACTGGATTGGTAGCTCCAGAGCTGGTGGCAAAGATCAGCACTGTAAGGCATCTGCCACGGCCCCAGCATCTCAAAGCCCTTCGCTAGCTGCCCCTAAGGTGCAGCAGGCACTTCCTCCAGCATGAGGGCCTCTCTTCTGCATTGTGTCACTGCCTGTCATGGCAGCAACAAGTCCTCTCTCTTACCCAAAGTAGGAAAAGTGACTGGCAGTTCAAGAGAGCGAGGGAGAGATTATGGGCACTCTTCAATCATCAACTCAGATGAGCAAGTGGCAGAGGATTTCACTAACAACTAGAGGACTAATTAAACATTTAACTGGTTCAGAAATTCTAATAATCTATTACCCAGGTTTATTACTTATATATCAGTCATATGAAAGAAGGGCTAACACTACTGTGGTTTTTTTACTCTGGGCTCTGCTTTTACACACAAGCAACTGAAAAGCAGTACATGGAGAGCCATGACTATTCAATTATCCTCCTTTAGCCTCCCCAAAACATCTTCGTAACTTATTAAAGATCCCACCTTCGTGATGACTTGTGTCTCGTTTCTTCCTTTTCTCGATGTCTCCTTTCTCGGTGTCGCTCTTCTTTCTCTCTGCTTGTTCTGTGCCGCTCATAGCCTCTATCTGCATATTCTCTGTACCTATATCGTTCCTCGTCACTGACAAGAAAACAATAAAATCTTCCAGTAAGCAAACAAACGTTAAAGCAGCATTAATTACCCATGTCTTCACCTACAGACGTATAAAATACAAAGATGGTTGTAGGGAGATCTTTATGTGTTTCCTACATAAAGCAAAGCACAATTCTGAAGGGATGGTTCCAATGAAGATTCGACTTCAGTGAGAATTTGTAACCTAAGGGTGTGAACCTGTTAAGTCCCAACAATGAATAACATCTTGCGGCTCGTTACAAATCAAAACGCCAGCATTAGTAAAATCAGATGTCATTACAAGCACTACAGTGTTGTTGTCTGGCATGATTGCACAGCTGAAAAGTAGAAGAGGTAGTCAGTCAACTCTTAATAAGGGGAAAATATGTATGGGCTCCCTTGAAATTTTTAGGACACTGAGTACCAAATATATTACTGAGCCATGAATATACCATTGAAAAACAAGGAATCAAGACAAGGAATGTGATCTATTACCTACAGTAAACTTTTCCACCTGTTAAAATATAAGGCAACAAAAACTACTCATAACTTAGGGAAATGAAATGGTTCGTTACTTTGGAAATAGCCGTGCAATTAAAATAAAAAACATTACATGGATCATTAATAAAAATAAAATATTTAGCATTATGTATTTCCAAAGACACTTGTTGGTAAACATACATCTTATCTCCAGAGACAGCTTTAAATTAAAAAGAATGCACCATGGATGCTTGGATATACATGGCTGCTCCTCAAGTTGTGTGCATTTGACACCTTGAAACACTTCCTTCACACAAGACAAAACACCCAGTATCCTACTCAAAGACGATCTCTCCATATATCAAGTGTATGGGGCCGGGGGGAGGGGGGAGACTAACATATAAACCAGTGCTAATGTCAATATCAGTGTTAACTTAGTTGG
The DNA here is from genome assembly GCF_023053635.1 of Elgaria multicarinata webbii. Classification (NCBI taxonomy): domain Eukaryota; kingdom Metazoa; phylum Chordata; class Lepidosauria; order Squamata; family Anguidae; genus Elgaria; species Elgaria multicarinata. The sequence goes on along the minus strand of NC_086180.1, from coordinate 57,280,709 downwards.
ACACACATGTATGCTATCATCACATTGCAGAGATCCCAAGCCCTGGCTGACCTGCGTGCTAGGAGTCCGCTAGGAGTCCTAGCATATCAGATCACATTTGGAGGGGAGTGGGGTTTTTAAGGTACTATGGTATATTGCGAGCACAAGCTCTAAAAAACTGGGCATGAAACTCTAAAGCAGTTGTTCCCAAAGTGGGCGGTACCACCCCCTTGGGGGCGGTGGGATTGCATAGGGGGGCGTTAAGAGGCAAGGGGGCAGCAGGGGGGTGCTAAGAGGCAAGGGGGCAGCAAGGGGGCATTCGAGGTGGCCTTTTCCGAGAAGCGCCTCTCCAGAAGGTCTTAAAACCCAGGGACATTTTTATGGGAGAAGGTAGTTTGGTCCCAAGCCATATAGGGGAAGAATCCACACATGCATTAATACCGTTTAAGAAGAGTCCTTTTAACGGTGAATTGAAATGTTCCAAAAGCACCAAAACACTAATGAAGAGACATACTCTGCTTGGTGCGCCCCGCCATGCCGGCTGCAAAACAGAGGCGTTCGCTCTCTCTTCCCTCCCTCCCTCCCTCGGCAAGCCTGCAGCGGGTGCTTCCCATTTAAAGGGGCCACGCACAGGGGGCACTGGGCATGAGTTTGTGGAACCAAGGGGGCGGTTACCAGAAAAAGTTTGGGAACCACTGCTCTAAAGGTTCTCCAAAAAATCACTGAGAAATATACATTTGAACTCCAAAGAAATCCTATAACATATCTTTCGCGTAATTGCCATGGCCAAAACGTCTCCAAAATGACTCCACAGGGATGCTACCGTATTTCTTCGATTCTAAGACGCCATCGATTCTAAGACGCACCCCATTTTTAGAGATGTTTATTTGAGAAAAAAGGGCATCTTAGAATCAAAGAAATACTTCCCTCACCGCCCAGCCAACCTCCCCCCCCCACGCTTTCTTCTAATGGTTGTGTCCTTTTCTTTTTTCCCTCTGTGAGAGAAGAAACTGCTGTTTGCACGGGAAGAAGGGGGTGCGTTGAAACAAAGAGTAAACTTAATTCTCCAGTCCCGCTCTTTACTTGTCTGTGCACCAGGGGACGACGACACGCGAGTAAGTCCCATGGAAATCGATGGGACTTACGAATAAATTTGCCTAACAAAAAACCAGGCGCTTACCCAACCAGCTCCTCGCTCGCATGGCTCGAGGCTGCTGCAGGAGCTTCCTCTTTTCCTCTTACCGTATTGCTTCGATTATAAGACGCCATCGATTCTAAGACGCAGTCCATTTTTAGAGCTCTTTATTTAGGGAAAAAAGTGTGTCTTAGAATCGAAGAAATACGGTATTATGGTCTCCCAATCCCCACTCTTTTTGCTATACTCACTGGCTTCTATGATAACAAGAACCTAATACCCATTTCTTTTTTGAACAAAGTCATTTCTGAAGAACATACAGGGTTACTGCCTTAGCAGAAATTTGTCTTAAAAATTAAGCACATTCTTTTACTGACAACTTGTGATGTACATGCTGAATCTGCCAAGTGTCAAACAGCTGATAAAAAGAAAGTAGCAGAAGAATGGAAAGTTTCCATTATAAAACACCCTTGAGTTACTTGGGATATACTTGATATCTAATTTAGTTTGACCTGAAAACCAACTTTGGGCTATTATAGAGAAGTATAGTGTGTTTACAAGTTGAATCAGTTTTAATACATTTGACGGCAAATCCATGTAAGAGTATTTTGAGCATGAAAAGGCACGCACCCCGGCTCCTTTAAGACACGGCACTATTTATATAATTATATTGGAGATGTAAAAAACAGATGCTGCATTTCATTCTTTAGCCTTTGGCCATGAGTTTTAAATCTCTCTACAAGAGCAAAATAGAAGAGAAACAGCTTCTTGATACACCAATGTTATGGTACCCACAAAGAAATCTTGCTGCTGCTGCTGCTGTTGCTGCTGCTATTATTATTATTATCATCATCATCATCATCATCCATTTGTCAGAAATGTTTTCATAAACTACCGGACAATTGTTAAAAATAAGTATTACATGGGGAAACAGCATTTGTTCAGGAGTGTCATATCTGAATAATCTGTAGTTCTCAAGCCTCCTACTTTCTCTGTAACTCCCCTAATCAAGTTTTAACTAGGCTAAAGGCCGCCTGGTTTCTCACATAGCCATGTGGCAGCAGCTTTACTACAGATGTCAGATAATTCAGTCACATAAAAAAAAACCCTACTCCTCTCCCCCCACCCTTACTGATAAGTCTGGCAGCAACACAGAGACTGCTCTAGGCCTGGAAAACATTACAGTTCATTTCAAGCACCCTTAAATGACCAGCCTTTTTCTGGCTTTCAATCAAGCTGCCTAAGAAACAGATGTTAAGTTGATCTTAATGTCTAAGACACTGACCCTGTAATTTGTAACACAAAACATACGCAATGTACAGGACATTTTTTAAAAAAAACCAATATGTGAACAAAAATAAATATATCATGATGGCAAGATACCTACATTCAACTCTGGTGGTTCTTTTATGCCCTCAAATATTTTTATACCCTTCCCAACTGTGTTAACAATACATGTAAAAATTACAGTAATGTGCTTGAAACCTAAATTGCTAATGCATATAACATTTTGAAGCTGAAGACTGAAAAAAATACAAAATATTTAGTTAGAAAGATATCCTATGATCTCAAAGCAAAATAAATGTGGAGTTTAGCTGACACATATGCAGTCAGATTTAAGAGGGTCAAGACTGGAGTGTGAAACGAATATCAAGCATTCCTACTTGCAGAATTATTATCATATTTCTTCAATTCTAAGACACACTTTTCCCCCCATATAAACATCTCTAAAAACGGAGTGCGTCTTAGAATCGCGGGTGTGTCTTAGGGTTTTTTTCTGTTGGTGGTACTGAAATTAGTGTGCGTCTTACAATCGATGGCGTCTTACAATCGAAGAAATACAGTAGTCCTTGTGCCTTTAAAAGAACACCAACAACTACATGTCTGAATGTACACAAAATATAAAGGTTCTTCCAAGACCGGTAATGATTTTGCAAGAGGCCTTAAGTGTAAGCAGCAGAAGACATCACCACCCTCAAATGCTTCCTGTATTGCACTGCGTACTGCTTTTTAAACTATCACGTTTCAAAAGTGGCTCAGCAAGCAGTACAGATGGGCCCAGATAAGGGCTGCTGTTAGAACCATGAGAGTCAAAAATCTTTCTGTGTGCAGAGATGAAGCAGAACAGCTCTTTAGATCGCGAACAATGAGCAATGAGCCAACCACCAGTGTCATACAAACTAAAGAGCCAGTGTAGTGTAGTGGCTAAGGTGTTGGACTGGGAGTTGGGAGATCCAGGTTCTAGTCCCCACATGGCCATGGAAACCCACTGGGTGACTTTGGGCCAGTCACAAACTCTCAACCCAAACTACCTCACAGGGTGGTTGTTGAGAGGATAACATGGAGGGGAGGAGGATTATGTATGCCTCCTTGGGCTCCTTGGAGGAAAAAAGGTGGGATATAAATGTAATAAATAAATAAATAAAATGTGTTTCTCACTCTTCAGTGGTGCGTGAGTAACAAGCAGAGGCTAAGCTTTGTTATAAATTATGGCAACTGTATAGCTTTTTAGTTCTGTTCAAAAGTAAATTGTGGTAGCAGTTTGGTTGTGCATCTTTCAAAACTGCAGTCTGAATCCATGTTAATCCTGGAATAGTTGGGTGTTTTTTAAGAGCTAAACTTGATTCTCCCTTTGCAGCTAACCAAACAAAGTAACTCATGGAATAGTAGGAACTGCAATAGTTTAAGACTTGAATCAGCTGCGTTAGGAATGTCAACTATACAATGGCTAAGGGACTCAAACCCATATGGTCCTTTCTAAGTAATGAACTAAGAGCAGATTCCACCCCAAGAAAAATCATCATCATCATTTTAGTACAAGCCGCCAGTTGATCACTTTGTACATATGATTTATTATTGTACTTCTGGTTTGCATTTAAATAGCTGGCTATGTTTCCAACTAAGAACAAGGGAGCCCAACCCTTGTCCCCTCAAATATACAGCTGCACGCTAAGATTTAAGCACATTTCTAGTGCAGGAACTAGACTCTCATACTGCAATATTCTATTTAACCCTCACACTCACCTATTGAACACACTAGGAGTGGGGCTGTGGTCACGCTCTCTCTCTCTCTCCCGGGTTCGCTCTCGCTCCCTGTCCCGATCGCGATCCCTTTCTCTGTCCCGATCTCTCTCCCGTTCTCTGTCTTTATCTCTTCTTGAATAATAATCCCATTGTTTGGTTGTGTCCATGAGACTAGTCCACGATGGTGCAGAACCTGCAAGGTGCGGAAAGGTGACTAAAGAAAAAAAATGCCAGTATTAGAAAGCAAAAGAGCTAGATAAGTGTAATATGAATCCCTCTCAAAATCAATGAAATCCCATTTCACAAGCTCAGGTGAAATCTCAAATGCCATGTCAGTAATTCCAGGCAGTTTGTTTGCATGTTACTTCACCACAGGTTCTATTAACTCTGGGGTCAGTTTCAAACCAACATCAGGTGGTTTGTATATGAATTCATATAAATCAAACACTTGCTTACTTTTCTTAGCTGCAAATGCTACTCAGAGTAACGCACATACAAATAAAATAAGTTAATCATGTTTCCCTCAGCGATTTAATGGTATTTTATTTAAAACATGAGAGTTTTTGAATTATTTTCTTACCGCAGCTGTTATCTTCTAAAGTACCTATTTGCTATTTCTTTTAAGTACCGTGGTTCTGAAACTAAAATTCTAAATAGCACGGAAACAAAAAGCCTTAAGTTCACTGCCTACTGAGCATTTCAAACAAAAATAACATGAGAAAACACATGATGAGGAGCAATTTTAGTCACTGGGTATCAATATGGAAATGCATATCGAAAAGGGCTTTGTTTTTCAGAAAAAGAAACAGTTTCTCTTCTGAGTTTAAAAGCTTTTGTTAAGACATACAAAATCCAAACAAGGAAAAATATTCAAAAAGAAGGTGGGTGGAGGAGTGATCTAGCAGTCCAGTAGGCCTTTTTGTGACACAACAACTTTTGAGGAGGGGGGAAGTCCACTTCCACCAGACCATTTATAGTTGCCGAAACCTGAATCCTATCCATTGGGATGATTAAAAACAGGCATAATAGTGTGAACTCGGAAAGTCAATGTGGAAGCCATTTTCATACCCATGCCGTTTCAAACACACTGATCAGTGCTCACAACGTAATGGTTAAAATTTCCATTTTTCAATCTCATGTTCAGCTTTATTCAGTAGAGTATTTTTGAAATACTTTTTGTGCATGACCTATTCTGAAATGATGCTGTATATTATGTATCCTTCCAGTGGATTACAGAAGCATATGCATTTAAAAAGAATGACTAATTAACCCCTATGTGTGAAGCTAGTGAAGAGAATTGTGTATCTCTACAGCAGACTCACTGATCAACGCTCACAGGTTTCGGAGGAAGCCTTTCCAGACTGTTTTATTGGAAGGAAGACCATAATGTTTGAGCATAGAGAAAACAATTGTGTGCGACCTCCTGAAATATGCAAAACTGGGAAGACAGTAAGAATACTTGCACACAAATATTAATCCAGACATCTACTGCCCATTAATAGAGTCATTCTGGCAACTGTCTACTTTTTGTTACTTGAATCAAAATTCTAGTTTGTTCATTCTCAACCACATATGCCTCCCATTTTACTGTAGCCTTGTCTGTCTGCTTGGGTCATCAAACACCCAGCGTACTTTGAACCCTCTCATGAGTTGAGGGAGAGAACAGGGATCGCTGCTGTGACTTAATTGTACAACAGTCTCTAAGCAACACTCCTATCAAAACCTGAACTGAAGCCACATTTGAAAATTAATACTGCCTGACCATTTCTGAAGGAGAAATAAAAGGCAGATTGGAAAACATTTGGTCACATAGACATTTTCTTTGCATTAACTACAAAATGTAAATACTAATTAAAAGACAGAGGCAGAAGGAACCAAGAGCAGCAAACTACATTTGTATATATAAGTTAAATGGACAATGCAGTCCATTCTATGTCCAGAAAATTTACCATTTTTTTCAATCACTTATACTGGACTTTTTTGTACCAAGCATCTTGGACAAGAGGAAGACACTACATGTAAAAATAAAGGTTAGATGTATCTAGAAAATAGTTTACCAGGCTGTTAGCTGGTAAAGAGCAAATATGAGAGCAAATATAAAAACTAGCTTCAAGAAAGTCTAGCAATCTAACCAAAGTATATTTGCAAGTAGTTTGGGAGACACTTACCACCACCATACGGAAATGCACGAGCTGAACGGCTATCATAACCAGAGGAATGTCCACTATTGGGAGAGAAACATAGTCAGGCTTCGATCTTAGTTCAGAATATCCAATTTTTACAGTTCTTCAAGCCCAGCTGCTGAAGCAGATCAGATATTGGAATAATTCCTCTCAAAATTTGTTAAGGGTGCAATTCTATACCCTGCAATTCCCAGCATTCTACACCTAGCATGGCGGGGGGGGGGGGGCTGGAGGGATGCTAGGAGTTGTACAACTTTTTTGTATAAACATGCATAAGATTATTCACTTGGCTGATATTACTTCCTACATCCCCTCAGCTTCTCTGGCCCTATGTTGTTTCTGCCCATGCAACAGCATCAATAGGCCACCTCCCTACCCTAGAGTCTAGACATCAGAAGCTATTGCCATGGGCAAAAGACATGGCCAGGCCTGTCTGCTTTGCGTTTGGAGCACAAGTGGATTTGCAATGACCACATCCTGCCCAAGATGCAAGGAAGAAATGCTTACTTCAGATACACCTTCCTGATTCCCACAAGCTTTTGGGTTTATGGAAAGCAATATGTTAGAAATGTACTGAAGAACGATACTACCCTCTCTTGGGAAGATAAATGGCTAAGGAACTCAAGTACCAGGCAGAATGCCCAAGGCAGAAGAATGAATAGCCAACTCCATGCTCACAGCATGCTTCACAGACTGCTCTTTTGGAAGCCATCTTGTGTACAACCTGATAAGCTGTGCCTGAAACTACAAAGAACTTCTGAAGAAGTCTTGTATAAAACACAAGGAGCTACTGTTGGGAGGTGGGGGGAGAGAAGAGGAGACACTCAGTGCACACGTGAAAGCCCATGCATGTGTCAAAAGAAGTTCTATGAAACACTGCCTGAAGCCCTAAGACTCTATTTTTTCCTCTTCCATTTTTACTACTATATACTAAATTTAAAGACTGAAGACAGATGGGATTTAAAACAGATTAGAAGCTTCAAAAAGTGCTGCTGTTCAATCTACTAGAGGAGTTAGACTTGAAGAAGAGCAATGGATAATTATTAAAGTCAGTAAAGTTCTTGTGATGTTAGCTTGTAGTATACACTAAAATTTACCTTTCTATTGTCGGTATAAGGGAAGGTGGTGGTCCTCCAGGTGGGGGTGGAAAGCCTGAAATTTAAATGAAAAACTAAGACATTAGTTTTGATTATCATTGCAAATTAATTCCAGAAAAAAACTACTGCATGCTAACTCAGTCCAAAGAAGTATATATTTTCTATGCAGCAATGAACAACAGGAATGATATATCAAAATTAGACAGTTCTTATAGCATAAGAACATAAGAAAAGCCATGCTGGATCAGACCAAGGGTCCATTTGGTCCAGCGCATCCATGCAATCTCATTCTTAATATGAATTTATTCTATAGCATTCTTCCAACTACTTACAGAAATCTGGCAATTAAAAAACATTCTGAATATTAATGATTTTCTCCAAAGAAAACTGAGTGTGTTTAAAAAAAGGGGGGAGGGATAGAAAGTACCCTATATCAAACCAAAAATGAAATCACATTGTATCTCATACTACTTTAACATAAGCTTAGTACAAATAAATATACCTGGCGGTGGCACAGTTATTGGTATACCTAAAAACAAAGAAGATGCACCCAATCATTTCAGTAACGAGTTTAGATGGATTGTCTCATTCCCACATTACCAGAACAGGCATCATGGCAGTCATGCCAACATAAGATGGTTAAACAACCAGTAAGAGCTGATAGTAAATTAATTCCAGCTTGCGCCACTCCATACTGGGAAACTGCACAAGCAGCAGGACCTTAAGTCAGTTGCAATGTGGCATTCATGGCCATAAATCCATGAAAAGGAAGAGGGGGTGAAAGCTCCACAACATGCACTTGAGCTGATGTGTGCGCGCCTGACAGGGTTGTTTGGAGTGGGTTCACTGCGTAAAAACAGTATCTGAAAGAACACCATTTCCATATAGATAAGCTTAAATCTGCTTCTCCCCTAGATTAGCTGATAACTGGATATTGCTTAAATTGTGAAGTCACGATACGTTTGGAATCTTCGCAGCAAATATTAAGTAACTTTGAACAATCATGTAAGACTTTTTACTCAATTCCAGGGCTGTATAATCTGGAATGTAAAGTGATATTACCAATACTAAAGATGTTCTAGAAAAGTAATCCTACAAATGGAATGCAGTTATACAGATTAAATGCAGTTATATAAAAAACGATCAATGTAAAGAACACCTGTAAACAATTATTATTTCCCCTGCACAGATCTATGCATGCACAATCCAAGGCAAAAACCCACCTGTGCCTTTATATCCTCAAGTTAACAGACAAGACAGCAAATTCAAAATGTAAAATGATAGGTTAATGTCAACTGGGCCATTAATAGATAGCACTTATTAGACAGCAATAGAATAACCTTCACATTTGTATTACAGACACATGGCATATGATACTAACAGTTGTATAAAATGTAATTCAACTACACTGAATAGCCTGATTCTTTTGCCTCTTATTTTACTTTTTAAAATGGGGATGGCACCAGGTCACATTCATAATTACAGTCAAATTTTCATACATAATTAGCAAGTATAAGATGTGTATTTAGTAGCATAGGAATGGCCACTGGTTTCCTGAGGCACTGTAGGAGAATCAACAAAATTGTTAAAATAATAATCATCATAATTCCTGAAAAGCTTAGTCCAGCCATCCTTATTTTTTTATTATTATTATTATTATTATTATTATTATTATTATTATTATTATTATTATTATTATTATAAAAGTTACTGTAACTTTCTCCAGGAGCACTAATACTGCTTTCTAGGATTTTTAAACAAATGGTGGTTCTTTTTGTCTCAAAAGGTATTTGCTTCACAAGTGGCTAAGTGAACACGGTACAACAGACCAGAACTTCAAAGAAAGATCCTTTTTCAAAGGATCTTTGGAAGGATGTTTTATATTTGAATGCTTAAACTTTCTGGGCAGTAGTTCCAGTTAATATTAGGTAGCAAATAACTAACAAGAAACTTTCCCCCTCTAAACCAAGGAGGAACAGGCAGATTCTATTTTGGTAGGAGCTTTGAAGATATGCTGGCAGCAACACAATTAAAACAACCCAAAGGATCCAAAGAAACTGCTCTTAAAGGTTATTTTCAAATGCACTGAAAATATAAGGGATAGGAAAGGAAATCTTCTGGACAGCCTCATGTCATAAACCTGTGTGAATGTTATCAGAACTTCTGCTTTCCCCAATGTGCTTGACTGAATTACAACACATGCAGGTTTGATTTAACTTTGAACTTCAACAGATGAAAGCTTCTGTGAAAACTTGAGTCTGAATGCCTTTTATATGGGGTGGAAATAGGAAATCACTCCAATGTTTAGATTAACCTTGAATTTTCTCACTCCTGACTATTTTATGAAGGCAGTTCATCTCAGATTTCACCTACTAACTACAAATGCAAATCTAATAATATTGAATTACACTGCCTTAAATGCCACTGCTGTTTTCAAGTTCAAAAAGTTACAGCGTAACCACGTAAGATGGGTGTCTGTTAGAGAACACCAAGCCTGCAATCCTAAGAATAAATACTACAGAGTTAAGTCCAAATAAACTCAGTGAGAACTGATCTCCAAGTATACATACTTATGATTGTACTGTAAGAAAAAAAAATTCACGGCGCTTTTTCTAGCTTGCATATATGTAAAACACACAAAGAACACTATTTTGTTATCTGAAAGTCCGAAAGAGACAAACATTTGCCATTCTTGTTAAAAAAAGAGAATATAGATCTCTGAGAATCATCTGAAGAATGTAAAAAAAGGTGCTGAGAATCCCTTTTTATCTCTATGTTTTGGAGAATATATAAGCTTTTTTCTTTTTTTAAATACAAGGGCAGGAAAAGAAAGGGAGTAGCCCTCAATGCAGTCAAGACTATCTTACTTCAGGGCTGGATTGCATGGCCCCTCCATGCCATGCAAACCAGCCCTCAAGGCCATTTGTGTAGGGATTAAAAGCGCTTCCACCTTTGCTAGCAGCCCAGACCCTGTATACTTTTTCTGTCAGCATCATGGTCTGTGCTCAGGAAGTGACCCACTGGGAAAGGAAGTGGAAGCTTGTATGTTACGTGGTTGCCCAATGCTTCCTGTTAATCCAGAAGCACCAGTGGATGTTGGGTGGTTGTGCAGTACACTCAAGAATTCTCTTTCCCTTACTTTCCAATACAATGCTTGCCAAATTTACCTGGCTTGAAAATGACCGAAAAGTCATGCACTGGTGTTGCTGCCTCCTGAGATCAGAAATCTCCAAACAAAAATTCAGGAAAAACCCGATGTGGAAAATTGGGTGTGTGTGTGTGTGTGTGTGTGTGTGTGTGTGTGTGTGTGTACCTACCTAAGTACTTTCCATATGTTGGAGAATACAGAACAAGTTCAGGTATTTGATTTAGGAGTCCAGTTTATACTTTGTCTAGTATTCAGCTCCCAAACCTTGATGGCAAAGCCTTTCTATAAATAAACACTTGCTATTTGCCTGAAGTATTATGTCTAGATCTGTAGATTCCCGTTTAACTAAGGTTTGAAAACCCACTTCAAACACTGGTTACAAGAAAAAGTCTACTAAATGTTAAAAGTTGGCTAAGTCCAACGAAGATGTTACACTGCACTGTGATTGACATAAACCAAGGAAAAAGAGAGGTAGGCAGGGAAATTCATATGGGAAAGAGGAACTGATCTCTTAATCACCAGGTGCTCACTTTATTTCACAGTCATTTGTTTCCGTGCAATAGTGTATAATACGCCACATTCTACATCAAACTAATGTAACAAATGGTATAGCCTATTTACTACCATGTTGATATTTTTTATCTTCAATGGATTTCTGTTGCTCATTTGCCAGATGGCATAAAGTTATACTTGATTACCTTGGTGGTCACTATATTTTTAATAATGGTCTGAATATAAACTAAATAGGAATGTATACTGTATTTCATAAATCAACTTTTAAAGATAATGGATTGGATCCAGGATCTGCCTTCTGTTGATGGAAGAGCTCCACTCACAGAAAGCGCTTCTGCCCGATTTTGTGTGATTCCCCTCTCCCAGCTGCACCACAGCTCAACCCATCCAGCAGGGTCCTAAACCTCCATGTAGCAGCATTCTCAGGGGGGCAGAGGGGCTGTCGTGGGTAGGAGGGAGCAGGGATATCCGCTTCCGACAGCCCAGTTGCACATGCCTAAATCTGGATCCAAACCAATATATTTTAATATTAGCTAAATGATACACAATGCGTATTGCATGATATATTGCATTTAATGCATAATACATATTTCATGTTCATAGGCGACTGAATAAAGTTTAGGTTTGTAAAGTAAATACTGCCCATATGTCATTTTCTTTACTAATGGAAATTTTAACATCTCAACTTCTTTGCTTTAATTTGAAGCAGTCATGGGAGGATGGCAGTATTAATACCTCCTCATTCGTTCACCAACTCGCAACCTTCCTCGGATCCAATTTTGCCTGGGGCCCACCAGTTTCCAGCCCTTAGGAGATGCAAGTTGCAAGTGAATGGAAAACTCAGCAAATGCAGGTAAACTTTGCCCAAGAAGGGAAAAATGCAAATACCCTATTTCTTCTATTCTAAGATGCACTTTTTTCCCCATATAAACATATCTAAAAATGGGTGCGTCTTAGAATCGTGGGTGTGTCTTAGGTTTTTTTTTCTGTTGGTGGTACTGAAATTAGTGTGCGTCTTACAATCGATGGCGTCTTACAATCGAAGAAATACGGCAGTGAAAGTCTTGGGGAAAAAAGATGGATATGAAAAATCTTTCACAAAGAGGAGCAAGTCTTTGTGAGAAGCTAATGCAATACTATAAAGTTTTCAAGCAAACCACAAGGACACAATTTTAATTGTAAATCAATCAAACAATGCACTGAACACCTCATCTTCATGTTAGGACAAAACAATTGAAATAGAAACACGCCAAAGTATTTTTTTTTACCTGGAGGAGGAATCAGAGGGGGAGCAGTACTGACAGATGGAGGTGGTGGAAGAAAAGGAGGTGGTGGAAGATGGGTAGGAGGAGCTCCTGGAGGAAAAAATGGAGGAGGCTTGGAAAAATTGTTGTCCACATCAGTACTGGAGCGATCAGAAAGAACCTACAAAATAAAATCCATGTTACATTTTACAGTGAAAAACTACACTTTCACCCTTATTAAATAATAAGCAAAGTCTTTCTGAATCTAAGAAGCATATGCATTTGCCTTCTAACATTAAGAGAGCAGTCCTATGCTCAATGACAGAGCGCTCCAATATCAGAGCCTCCAATCAATCCTGGGCTCTTTCTTGCAAAGTGGAAGTCAGGAGGGAGCTGGGTGTTTTCCCCTTCATGGGTGCTTTTTTTTTTTTTGATGGGAAAGAACCCTATGTTACACCAGTCAAGGGGTTCACCTTCTGCCGAGGGCTCAGAGGCTACTGCAGAAATTGGGAAGGAAGAACCAAGATTGGATCTCCTCCTCCAAGGGTGAACCTCTCTGTCTGCCATCAAACAGGGAATGCTATGGCCTTTGGAACATCTTCCCAGGCACCACAGGATTGCTCTCTAAATGAATTAACACAGAGGACATTCAGCATCATTTAATCAAATTACACCTATATAACACTGGAGCAACAATTGGTAACCGTCTTCGACAAAAATGATCAAAAGGATCTCATTTCAAATGAGAAAGGCATAAATTAAAACTTTAAACGCAAAAATTACCTCTTTTCATGTTACAAAAGCAGTACCAATAATTATGACCACAACATACTAAGGACACTAGTCACTTAGCATACTTTCTAAACTGACGCAAAGGTGAAAGTGAAACCTCCCTGTTTTAGTAATACACAGGTAAGAAGGAAACATGAAACCTGTATATTGCTGTTTTCATTGGCCCGCCGTCTTCCTTCTACTCGGCTAATTGTGATGGTTTGTCCAATTACATCTATTGTACCAGAAAGCCTTCTGGAAAAGAATATACAGTTTAAAAAAATGTTACAATGGTAGTTTTATCCTTGAGTAGCAAAATAATCAAGAAAAATACTTAGGAAAATGCATCTCAAATTATTTAGGTGACATGTATATAAGATTCAAAAGGAACTTATTCAACAAGGATAATCAGATGAGACATTTCTTGCTTCTTTGCTTATAAAGGAAAAGACAGTATACTTCTTTCTAATAGATAATGTGCGGTCCCCAAGAAGAAACACTCTACGCTTGTGTTTTAAACATATGATTATGTATCAGGAACATCCTCCACCAGGAACAGCAGCAATAAGCAAAAAGAAAATCTTAGTAGTTATCTATTCAGAGCTAGTATATACCTGCTTTTTATTGAAAAGAAAAAACAAGGTAGAGACAGTAGAAGACAAAGTTGCAGAAGTGTACATAAGGGTAGAAGGACAATGTAAACAAGAAAATACTGATGAAATAGTGTTAGTCAGTTCCACAATGGGCCAGTTAGGACCACACAACAGCCATTGTGGGTTAATTAACCCTTGAGAGACCATGCCATCTGCCACTGTTGGTCTGCAACCGCCGGACGTGCAACCGTCGTGTCATGCAAACCAGTGAGGGAAAATTAAATAACAACCTCACATAACCCACGGTCTGATCCAGGGTTATGCAAGCGTTGTTTAGCCCTGAAATAACTCGTGCCAGGTTTGCACAACATGGCAAGCTACGGCATTCCCCAGTCGAGGGTTGTATATTCGTAACAGAGAAGGGCACGTGCCACTGCCCCTCAAGGGTTAAACCACGATGGCTGCCATGTTGTGTGATCCAAGTCATTGTGTAGCACATATATTACAGCAAACCAGCTACCCAATCACTAACGCCCTGGTAATCAAGTAGTTGGACAGGAGTGTCACTGGAAAAAAGTGCCAAGGTGGTACGCCAAGACAGTCCCATACTCCCCTGGACTACAAGAAGTCCTTTTGTCACTGTTCCCAATGTCCCCCTTGCCTCCAGGTTGGCAGCTGGCTTCCCAAGCAAGCTAAATTTAGACTCCTGTTATGGACTCCTACTTTAATACCAACATGCAGCGAAGAGCCATATTTCTAGCAAGAAGTGTTGCCTTAGATTCCAGAAGACAGGACAAAGAGGCAGAAAGAACCATTCTTGAGTTGGCAGTTATGCCTCAACTATAAATGCCTTTGATGCATCGACAGGAGGCTTTCCAAATCTGCTTTACCTTCCACCCTGAGGACACATACAGAAAGGAAGCAAAGCCCCTAACTTTCTTTGTTGAGTGGTTTTAAAACAAAAGGTTACAGTTTACATCCCACTTGAAGTAAATGGCAAGACTCCCTTAAGTTTTAATAGAGCTAGTCCTCATCCAAAGAAAACAAGTTTGGATAAAGCCAAAGTGCTCTCTCTCCCCAAGCATGACAAAAAGCCAACATACAAGAACTTTCTCTTTCTCAAGAATTATTTTTACCTCCCAGGATTCATATGGCTGAGGGAGCGGACAGTGGAGGCATGTGGGAAGAGCTTATATAAGGGATGAACATGCTAATAGCCGATTTGCAAAATCCCTCCATCCTCTCTCACACACAGTATTTGACAAACACTATTTTCAACTTAATAATTAAGTAAGGCAAAAATTGGTTGCCGCCTAAGAATCAACGTTTTTCTACCTCTGCACAATGCCTGCAGCCAAAGAAGTGAAATATTTTGGCAACAAGTCTCTGACTTTATCATTAAAAGCAACTAATTCAAAACACTCACTATTGATGTGAAAAATAAGAATGAATGAATACCATGCTAGATACAAAGGAGCCAAAATTCATAAACAGCTGATGGACACACACCCTAAGAAAAGCCTCTAAATCTTCAACAATGATTCAAGTGAACATGCAATAGGCAAACTAAAAGCAGAAGATTAACACAAGCTTATCAACAGTGGTTATTACATTTTAGTTAGAGTGGGTTGGGGTGGGAAGAGAGATTTTTCCTGACAGTAAAGCCAGGACAGACAATAATTGTTATGGAAAAGATGAAGCTTCATTTTTCATTAGAAATAGACATATGGTAGCAGCAAGTAGAGAGACAAAGAGTACATCAGAAGGTTCAAGCTTCTATCCCTAACTACATCACTATAAATCAACATAGGTGGTGGTGGGGAAACAAATCATGATTTACAGAGCTAGAACTACAATGCTATGGGCCCACAATTCCAAGCAGCATGCTCACATTGGCTTTGTTCTACTGTTCTACTACACTGAGGCCTTAGCTAGACCTAAGGTTTATCCCAGGATCGTCTCGGGGTCATCCCTGTGCATCTAAATGACACATAGGGGATCCCGGGAACAGGCAGGGACGACCCCGGGATAAACCTTCGGTCTAGCTAAGGCCTGAGTTCTTGCCTTCCAGCTCATTTTTGAGCTGGGAAAGTAACAGGGTGTTAATTCAAGGGTCAAACTGTGTCTGGCCTTGGTAGGAACTCAGTAGGAATATAGTAAAATATTCACTGAGTAAATACTCATCCTGGTAATCCTGTTGCTGGGCTATCCTATTAATCAATAAGTGCAGATAACTCTGCATGGAATCAGCTGGTAAGCCATTACAATACACATGCTTACCCCTAGTGGGCAATCTTACTCACTAGGATGAATAATATCCTTTCCCCTAGTGTGTTAATCCCAATATTACTATATTCAAAATTTCTACAGTTTTGTACTGTGTAATAAGTGTATATGTAAAGAAAGTACTCTTTCTATCATGTCCATGGATGTATTGAGTGTAGTTATGATTATCCATACGCTTAAGTCAAGAATGCTACTCTACATGGCAGTTTTGTCTAAACAAGTCCAACTGATAAGAAAAATTAGCATTATAACTCAAAAAGGATCATGTCCTTAAAAAATGTCTTACCTTAGTTCAGGTGACTCAGCCCTCCCATATCGATCATGCCACTTCCCGATGCCTGAACTGGCTTTTCTGGCTGCAGTGCTCGCCTGCGACTGAGAAGAGGCGCTGTTTCTGCTGAGATAAAGGTTCTAGGTATTTCTTTTCTTCTTATGTTTCTACCTTCTTAGAGACTCTTTTCTCTCCCCCACCCACCCCATTCCTGGATTACCTTCAGTCATCACACCTTCTAGCACTAAATAGTAGCATCAATACTGATGAGACTAGAGATGGCATCAGTATATTTCAAATGTTAACACGGCCAGTCTCCTTTAGAAATCAAAGTTTAAACCCCACTCCTATTCCACTAACTAGTTATCTAAAAATATCTAGGTTCTGTGGGATAAATATATAGTATGTTGGTTTAAAAAGTGCATGCTACATAATGTCAGTCATTGTACTTAAGCTTGTAAGGTTGTCACCATACACTATCCTAAGCATATAAGCCTTAAGATTGGGCTACAAAATAGCAGTAACCTTCATATACTTTCAAACAAGGAAGCGGAAACCAACAAAGGAGATTTACAATGCAAACGCTACCACAGCATTTCTATATAGAAACATTATTTATTACAATTATTTATATTCTGCCTTTCAGGATAAAATCCTAGCAAGGTGGCTTCCAAGTATGATAACTATAACTATGTAACAACTATACTTTGGTTTGGGGCACTGCAATAATTTATAAAAGAGTTTTACTTTCAGAACCTCATTCAAAATCCCATCCTACAGCATGACAGGTTTTTCCAATTTATTGTTACTCTGACTGGGCAAGTAAATAATCCAAACTGGGACAAAGGAATACATGCTACATAAATAAAAGTTCAGGTTCCTCATGACTTAATCCACTCCTACGAAGAAAGAGACAACTAAAGACGGTGTTACCACATTACTGCAGCTGAACTCTAGCTCTAACCATATTGCTCCTTTAAACAATCAAATAATGGTGCAATCTCTCCTAAATAGCCATTTCCTGCAGCTCTCAAACCCTATCTAGCCACTCCTTGTGAGGATCCCTGGTATTTTCCCCGGACCCCCAGTGTTGCAATACTAATTCTAAAGAGACTGAAAACACAGGTACAAAGGAGGTCAATAATTTCTATGATGGCAACACAGCACAGGTGTAGCAGTCTTGCTTCCCAGATTTGTAGAGAAAGCAAAATTCAGGCTGTAACCTGATGCACATTTACTTGGAAGTAAATCCCATGGAATTCAGCTGAGACAAGATTGGTCTGTCATCTTCCAATACCTCAAAGCTAGTAATCAAATTACTCTACCAGATGACTTGTGTGGATGCCAGCAAAATTAGGAAATGCTCAAATAGACAGCTTAAAATAAATGAAGCAAGCCATGGCAACACAGAGGAGGAAGAAGAGGAGGTCAAAAGCTTTACTATATTTATTTTCTTTGACCTAGTCCTAAAACACCTTCTTTTACCAAAGACCATGTTCAGCTTGAAGCAGATGCACTTGCAACACATAATACAAGCTGTGCATCCACCACTGAAATACAGTATGTGTTAAACCTAGTAAGTTCAACTGATTAGCATGAGAGCTTGGCAGGATATTTCATAATTAAGTATACAATAGTATTTCATAAGTATTTATGCTTATATTTTTAAAGCAGGTTTAAGTTTTTTTATTTACTAAAAATTAAAAATGGGAGCTTATAAATAGATTAAATCAGAGGAAAAGGAACACACAATTGGCATTTCCTTTTTAATTTTTTCCACTAACTTCCCAAACTGCTTTTTGAAAACAAAAAGCATTTAAAGGTTGCCAAAAGGGCAACTCTTCAAAAATTAATGGGTACAAACATCTCTCTAGTTCATGTTCTTTGTCTCCAGTATACTGATTTTTACCATTCTGCATGGTTTTTCACCACAGCAAAAAAATAAAATATAAAATATAAGGACCCTGTTCAGACATGCTAAGCCACGGTGGTTAAGCGTTTTGAGCTAAACGTTATGGCTTAGCATGTCGTGTGAACCATTCCTAACCATGGTAGCTATATAACTATGGTTTAAAAACACTCACTAACCATTTGCTGCAAAAAGGTTAGTGACCTAAGCATGGCTTAGCATGTTCTCTGAACAGGCCCCATGAGAACTAAAAGGCAACTTGCTTTCGAAGTTTAAAATAAAAGTTTTTCAAAGAAAAAAGAAAAACCAGCAAACTTTAGCTTGTGCATGCCTAGGAAAATAGGAATAAAATAAAACTCTAGTTTAATTCTAGTTTGCAACACTTGTACAAACCAAGGTTTATTGGTTCAGATTCTACAACAAACTATGATTTGCCAAAACCAGAAAAGTTACTTATCAAATGGATCATGTGATCAGTTTGTTAATACCAGGGCATGATTTGGTATTAACACCTGAACCAACCCACTGAGCCAGTTTTGATGTCACAGTAAAGCATGTTTTCCCCACCCAATCCACCCCAACTCTATACGTTTCTCGACCACAGCAAAACAATGAAGCATAAACCATGGTTTATTTATGGAAACATGCTGCTCACATATTTCCCCCCTACTATGGGATCACATATTTCCCCCCTACTAGGAACCCTAAACTGTGCTTAATCTTAACTATGGTTTGTAGAAATAAGCCAACTTCATAAGTCATGATTTCAAACAAAACATATTTAAGATTAACCACAGTTTATCAAGTCTAGACGGAATTGACAAGTTGCATTTAATCAAATACAAAAGCTTCCGATCCCTGTGGACGTACTAAAAATGGAAGGGGGAGCATTTACACCTGAAGCTTACTGTGGTTTATTGTCTAGCACAGATGCTTGCACCTAGAATATGAACATTTTACAATTCCAGTCATCAACTATGCTAAATATGATAAAATATCTTCTGTTTTCCTAGCAATATCATTTTACACATATCTAGGTTTACAGTCTGAAGGATGAAAAATATAATTTTTGAAAGGAAGATGCAAACATTTCTTTACATGGTGGCAACCTGGAAGTATTTTCTCTCTGTAGCAGTTTGAAAATGACTGTCCAACTGACCTGTTTGATGGGATTCCTGTCTTGAATAAGGGTGGAGGAGAAGTAAACTCAGTTTTGGTTGGAGGAAGCGGTATTTCTTTCTCCAGGTTTCCAGTTCTGCCCTGTTGCACCTTCAGAATAAAGTGTGTGTTTTCATTAGATTATCTAATCTAGCATAAAAGATCTCTCCCAACAAAATACAGAAATAAACCTCCTAGGAGATTTTGTACAGGAATATTATGTCCTGAATCTACAGACCCCAGAAATACTTCCATGTGCCCAAGGGAGGTTTGATTCTCAAGCAATGCTCTGTGATAAACCTTCTTTGAAAAGGAAGGGAGTGAGTTTCAAAAGCAGTTTGTGATGCAGCATGAGGATATGTCCTACCAAAGGGGGGGAATTCGGGGGGGGGGAATCATCAAAAATTCTACTGGCATGTCTGGTGAGCGAACATAACCTTATTTTCTGTGAACCCCCAAAGAGATTTGTATTATTTGTATTATTATTCTGCAGCCTCCATAAAGTTTTCAATACAGTATGTCTTCATTGTGGACCAGAAACTGAAAATGATACAGTAAACATTTTGAACTGTTTGAACAACCAAGTTTCTACCAGGCAGAAAAGCCAACTCATATCATCTCCAATATTGGAAAGCAGTTCTTCATGACATCTGTAGGAAAAAGCAAAGCAGCGCCATAACAGTCATATTCTTATTAAATCTGACCATCACATTTTGAGATTATACCAGTCCACAACATCCAAAAGGCAATAATACACTGTAGAATTTTATAGTATCACTAAATTTAAGAATTCCAAAGTTAAGCCACTTAAGTGAAGACTGTAAAAATCCAGACTTAAGTTTTCCAGCTTTTTGTCTTAAACATGAACTTTTTATATAATAGTCAAGGGTGCTAATAGCCACTTGATTGGAGCAGGAAAAAGTTACCACTACACAAGAGGTAATAACTTCTCCCATTGTTTGAATAAAAAGAGCACTGCAGTATTGTACAACTAATTATCGCCTTATGTGCTGCATTTTAAAGCCCAGAGAGCTTCGGCTATTGGGCAGTATAAAAATGTAATAAATAAATAAATAAATCAGGAGAGGTAGAGTGCACAGTTCCAATTCTGCTCAAGAAGACATTTTTCACAGCTCTTCTGGCCATGGCCAGAAAAGGGACCATGATACTACTACAGTCCTATCATCCCATCCTTTAAGACCATGTATTAGACCACCCAGAAATCCACCCCTACCTGAAGGCAATAAAGTACATGTAGCCTTCATATTCTCCACAGATAATGGTAGTGAATAGCACTACTGGCCATCAGTACACATGGAATTCTAATCAGTTCAGCAACATCCCAAGTCTGCTTATGCGCAGTGTAGTTGTCAACTGTTTGAGTTTGAATGTGGGAAATCCAGGTTCAAATCCCCATTCAATTATGAAATTTGTTAGGCGGACTTGAGCATGTTACTATCTTTCAGGACTGTTGTGAGGCATAAATGCCATTTTGGGGTCCTTGGAGAAAAAATATATGATTTGAATAAAAAAAATCATAGGCAAACAACCAACTAGGAGAAGCCAGCCTCAAATCATCATCATCGCATCTATTTTGTCTACATTTAGCTTAAATGAGTTCTCCTGCACAGAGTGCTGGAACAGCACTTTACACTCAACTTGGCTGATGGCTTCCCATCCAAAATCTTTGCACAAATTCATGTGAAGTTATATAACATGCATATTAAACAGAACGATTACATACACCCTTGATTGAAGAACAGTATTTGCACAAGTCAAAAGATAAACTCTGCTAGATAAGATCAAAAGCCTATCTAGACCAGCATTCTGTTCCCACAGTGGTCAACCAGATGTCTATGGAATGTCCACAGCAGGACATGAGTGCAAAAGCATCCTCCCACATATGTTCCTTTACACCTAGTATACAGAGGTACTCTACCTCTGATACTGGAGGCAATATACAGCCACCAATAGCCTTAGCTTACATAAAACATCTCTCATCAGTTCTGAACTGTGCAAGGCTAAAATATCTCCCATCTAGAAATGACAAAATAAAGAATTAAACAATTGTACACAATATACTGTTAATATGCAGCCCATGGGCCAGATCCAGCCTACAAAGTAATCTCCATTTGGCCCCTATTTTACCAGACTATAACAAAGTATTTAAACAGGGGGCGAGGGGGGAGGCAGTGTTCCACATTTCTCTTGAATAATGAACTTCTATGTACTTTTCATATAAGTTTTACTGCATTGCTCTCTCATGTACATTCTGAAATGACTTTTTTTTTGTGAAAAGGGTTTTTTTCCACAAGTACATTGGTTCCTCAGTACCGCTGCCCATCTTCTTACACTATCTAAGTTAGAGCATATATATTCCCTTAACATGTGGCTTTTACTCAGACATTCACAAATGCAGTTGCCAGTGGTGACCATATCTTTTATTCTAGTGACCTCCTGCCCTTTACCAGCATGAAGGAAGTCTGTCTCAGCTCATGCAGGGCAGGAAAGAGATAAACACTGCCTATCCCTGGAGTCCTCTGGTATGCAGGGGTGGAGTCTTATGTCTGTGTTCCTACTGGGTTTTAGAAACACTCGAAGCACCCAAGGTAAGCCTAACGAAAATCTCCCCCCACCCTCCACTGCCAAGTCCTCCATGTATCTCAGAGGGGAAGGGTCAGTGAAGGCCACAAATAATGGCTGTCTACCAATGCCGGTCTGTCCTCTGTCCTTACTCCAAGCAGATACCAGCTTTATGGTATGTATGAGGGGATAGATTGTTCCAGGCACCAGACTACTGCCTGGAAAACAGCTAAGGATATAGAAATGGGCTATTCCAAATTTAGACACACACCCCACCCAAAACAGGAGAGAAACCATCAATTGAACAGGTTCTGATCATACTCTAAACATATTTTCTTACTTGAATTAATATTAGACAAAAAAATAAAGATACATTAAACATCAACACTTCTGTAAAGTAGCAATTCATCTTACTAAAAGGATGCAGCATACAAGACGTTAAATAACTGCCATAGCAATCATTAGTACATTAGGCCATCAAGTCACAGGCTTGCAGCAGCAAATAAGGTTCTACATGCAGGACATCTGGAGGATACACAAAACACTTGGGAAAATAGCTATGTCCACTTGTGTTTAGACTGAGACCTTGGAAGTGGTATGGCAAACAGCAATTAGAGTGACTAAGGAAAGTTTACCAACATTCACCTTAAAAAGATTGTATGTGCCATCTGGAATCTCTGCCCCTGGCGTTACTTCCATAGCAATGTCTTCGGCCTAAGTTAAATAACACATTGCCCATTAAAACACCACATTATGGACTGATGGGCTACATTACAACTAAAAACAGGTTACAAGCTAGTCGTAGCTTGGTGGTTCCACACTATCAACACAAAGGCCAACAAAGAAATGGAGCAAAATTGCTGGATGACAGGAACAGGAAGGGAGGGTATGAACTTTTGAACCACACAAAGGCTTCTAACACTCACTGTGGATAACAGCACTATTTCAGCTTCAGAAGGAAAAGCCTTTCCATAATTTGATAACCAGAGATTCTATTCATTACCGTAATCTTATTTGTAGTGGAGGTAACTGGCAAAATTTCAAGCCCCATTCGTATCCTCTTTTGCTTTTCACAGTATGCTTTCCAGGTGTCTTCATTAAACCCGTAATTGAAATAATCTGAAAGATCAGCACCTTAAAAAAAGGAAAAAGGAGACATTCTGAGAGTTAAATGCAACTGGCAGAGAATAAGAGCACGAATCGTCTGCCACCAAGCTCTTCAGCTGTTGTAAATGAAATATAGTTGGAAAGGAGTCGCTTCTGAAAGCACACCCTCCTGCTTTATTTTCTACAGCCACCAGTAACAATTATCTAATTGTGTTTCAAAAGAGAGGGAAATTTACCAAGCACTATGTCATATAAGCCAAAATTGCAGTAAACCAGAAAATTCCTAGTAGGCATTATTCATTTAAGTTAAGAAGTCTTTTCAAATGATGGATACCTGTAAAAGATGCACTGGCATATTCTCATATATCAAAATTCAGCTGCCTGGAATAATAGTTATCCTCAACGTATTTACAGGAAATAGCAGCAATGGCTTCCTTAATCATATGTTGCGTTTTGTGCAGTAACAAGCACTATAATTCTCATTGAACCACGGCTTATTTACTACATGAAAAATCCATATTTCTGCTCACTTGCCCAATTTCACTACAAATTTCTACCATGATATAAATTTCAGTGCAAAGTTTCTTACCTGGTTTTCTCCAAGGTTTATCTTCAAAGGAATCCAAGTCAATTTCTAATAGTGGGACGCCATTAATGCTTCCTGGTGCATCAAGATCGACTCCTTTCACTTTTGCCCCTATCAAGAAGTGTTAATAAATTAACTTCATGTGACCATATTAAGAATTCTACATTAGAATTAAAGTATTTGCCGCTTGTATTAAGCACTGTGCTAGTATTTATGAGTTTGGCATATAATGAGAAATAATGAAATTGCTACTTCAGAAAAAGAAAGCAAAAACAAAATAACCTGTGCACAGTTGCAATTGACTGTTTAATAATCAAAATTTACATTCAATGTTGAATTTGGCCAGTGGAGATCTCAGACATGACATTCAGTCAGAGCCCTGGGAGCATCTCTCAAACCAATAAATAAAAAATAAAAAAAATAAAAAAACAGACTACCTAATAAGACTATTGTGTGACTCATTATTGTGAGGATATGCTTGCAACTCAACTTATGAGAGCAAAAAGGCTAAAATTAGTATTTTTACAATCACACATCAATGCATCATGACTGTTGTTTTTCTAATTAGTTGTTACACTATAATGAATGAGATCTTCAATAGTTAATGCTGCATAATAGACCCTTTTTATTAGTTATGAGACCTCAAAAGATACTTACCAGAAGATCCATAAGATCGCCCTCCTGTTTTAATATTTAGATTCACTGGTGCTGCTCCATACCTAAAAAATAACATTCATATATTACATGCAGAAAAAGGAAGGTAAACAATGAAACATATGGTTTAAAGTGGGAATATGATGCTAGTATGATTCTCAAATTCTAAGTTTTCCTTTTGTAGGGTAGATAAATTGTTTTAGTCTTTGTTTTATGTGCAAATAATGGATGCTAGTTGAACTTGCTAACATCACATTCCCACTTCAAACCAAGTTTCATTGAACCTGCAGCACAAGAATTGATTTCCAAAT
This sequence comes from Elgaria multicarinata webbii, assembly GCF_023053635.1. Lineage (NCBI taxonomy): Eukaryota > Metazoa > Chordata > Lepidosauria > Squamata > Anguidae > Elgaria > Elgaria multicarinata. The sequence goes on along the minus strand of NC_086180.1, from coordinate 57,256,157 downwards.
TTAGACTGAAATATCTTGATTTTCCATCATTTTTAAAGCTCTGCTCCCTACAATCAGTTGGACACTAATTGCATAATAGTAAAAATGCTTGACAGCAGCAAAAAAAATACTTTGAGTTTTATGTTTTCCCATGGAGTAGACTGACAATAAAGCACACATAAATGACTACTTCAGCCTTTCCCAATGTTGGGTCCCCATTTGTTGGGCTACAATTCCCATCATCAGTGACATTGCTAGCTGGGGATGATGGGAACTGTAATCCAATGTCATTTGGGGACCCAAAATAATAGCTGCTGGTCTGCCTGCAACCTCTCTCTCTCTCTCTCTCTCTCTCTCTCTCTCTCACACACACACACACACACACACACACACACACACACACACACAAACACACGTGTGTGTGTTAGTCATAAACAAAACAAACACACCCCACAGCTTTCTTCTAACATTCATGCTTGCTTGTCTGGAGGCAACTATTACTTGCCACATGTGTCAAGGGAAGTAAATATTCACAAGCCTGCCTCAGATCTGAGCCATTACTGCCGTGCCAAGGAATTCAGACGCTTAGCCAGCAGGCAACTTACCCATACTGCGGAGCTCCTGTTTTAATATCTCCTATAGTGACCTGAACATCATCCTCGTCATCATCACTATCACTGTCACTATCATCCTCGGTCTCTGTCACTTTCTATTAGAAAAACACATTAGAAATACGTAATCTAGTGACTAGGAAAACCAAATTAAATTTCACTATCGTGCTTTCATGACAAATATTTAACGAAAAATTAATGTAAATGTATGGTATATTTCCAATATTCTGGATAGTATTTATAGCTTTTAAGAAGTTCCAAACCTAAAATGGTGAGCAGAACAAAGAAGTATTGAAGTTATACTTAAGTATTTCAAGCAAGAATCAACAATACATTTAACTAGCTTCATAACTCCAGTCTCTTTATATTATGAGTGGGCAGACTTCAGACTTGGGTAACCTACTTTGTTAATCTACTGCAAATGACACAGAAATGATGCCCATAATGCCCAATGAAAAAAAATACTGAGCACGATGTATGCTACCTTCATGAGGACGTAATCCTAACAACTGTACCCACAATGACTGAAAGCCCCTAAACACAGAAGCTTCCGATTATCCAATGCAGGGCAGGAGGGGCGGCAGAGGTGATCTTCACCTCCCTTTCCTTCCACCTGCATTTTTTGCTGGATGGGTTTCTTTGTCCATCGAGCAACGGTGCTTCAAAAGCAGAGCCACAGATGCTGGAGAGGCCTAAGGATATCTTGTATCCTGGTCTCTCCAGCCTCCTCTCCTCTCATGGAAATGCCCTCTTTCCCCCCTCTCTCTGAGGTCACATTCCTGATCTAGACCAGCCAGCATAGTTCTTCCAGCACTAGCTGCAGGGCAGATCTCTGACTCCCACTTCCCTAGGCAATGTCTAGGAGCTTTAAGATTGCTTAATTTCAGTTGGGTCTACTCTAAGTAAACCTGAGTGGGATTCGACACCTAGGCTCTCTTGGAAGGAGTTCCACAGCAGAGGAGCAGCCACCAAAGAATTCCTCTGAAGGCAGCGGTCTCAAAGGAAGGGACTCTCCAGAAGATTTTAAGAGCCATGCAGCCTTGTATAGGAGAAGCTGGTCTTTCAGGAAACCTGGTCCCAACCCATATAGGGCTTTATAGATCATAACCAGCACTCTGAATTCTGCCCGGGAACAGACCAGTGAACAGACTTTCAATGTTAAGGGCAATTTTAGGAAGCATACCATCAACATCTGTATTTTTCAGATCATTTGGCATCTGTGTTGGCTTAACTGAACACACACTGACTAGATCGCATAAGCTATCACAATAGTTTGCTCAGAATCAAAGAATGTTAATTAATTTTTCTACAATGCTTTTTTTATTGCTACTACCGTTTCCGCTACACCATTTTCAGCAGCTGCTTCTTCTTCATTTCCAGTTGTGGGCGGAGCACTTAAAAACAAAAACCATTAACTATTTAGTAGGTGGTAGGGTATATTTTGTAATAAAAAATCAGTTTCATTTAAACCAGATTATGTAAGAACTACTCATGTTTTACAGAAATTATATTTTTGTTAGACACAACTTATTTTCAAGACAATCTACATTTATGGATACTACATTAAGATACAATCAACTAATGAAGTACAGCAGCAGTACTGTTCTCCATTAATTTTAATGCGGTTTGTGAGGGGTGTTGTAATGTGGACCACTAGCTACAAGACTGTCTTTATTTTTCAGAGGAATTTACCACTTGCTGATGTTATGCATACCATGTAGATTTAACTTAAAGCTGGAAGTATCATTTTATTATAAATGAATTATCATTTAAGGAAAAATTCTACATATGTTGCCTAGATACTGATGAATACCAACACATTTTAATCAGCCAAACATTTATAAGATTTATAACAAACCATTCTACCTCAAAGGTTTGGGCTGAGAATAAAAACAAAAAACTACCACTATGAAAAATAAAACTGAACTGAAGAGAAAGCCCTCATTGGAGAACACAAACAGGTAGGATTTAAAAAATTCTCAGGCTCAAACCAGAATAAATTTGTACCATTGTTATTATTATTATTATTTACATTTATATACCACCCCATAGCTCTCAGGGTGGTTTATAGAAGTTATGGGGAAATAACCATCAAGAATACTACTATAATGATCCACAGCCATAGGGCAGGTTTCGCATGTAATGACTGTGATGTTCAGCTGCCTTAATATGCATTAAATGTAAATTAATGGTTTATATTATGCATAAAGTTCCAGGAAGTAAGTAGGCCTATATGTACTTACAATTTCTATGCACAGGTTGGATTCGTGGAGGGGGAGTGCTTGGATTGCCTGTGTGAGTGGGAGGAGCTGGAGAAATGTAGCTTTATATAGAGTCTGTGCTGACAGCATGTTAGTTAAATAAAGAGTATATGATATGAGACAGAAGGGTGTGAGGGTTAGGATTCTGTGAAGCAAAGAGTAAAAGCGGGGTAGAGGGAGTGATTAAGGAATGTGTGTATGATTCTGTGAGGAGAACAGTGATATATGAGAGAAGCGAATGATTTTATAAGACTAAAGATAGTTTATATAGACAAAAGTATTATATAGTGGAACCTTGTAAGAAAGAACTGACAGAAACCAATACGCTTAGAAGGTTGTAGCCATACGCATTTCAACTAAGGAAACTAATAAGCTTGCTCACGCACTTACTTATGTTAATAAATTCTAGTTGCTTTTAACCAACTGGTGTGGTTTGTGGAGGAATGACTGAGGAGAGAACAATTAATGGTGGCAGCAGAATGGGAAACTGAGGGCTAGGTTGCTGGGCTGAGGAGCCTAGATAATAAAGTCGAGCCAGAAGCAGCAGCAGTAGGCCAAAACTCTCGCACACATCATTAGCACAGGGGGGATTGAAATGGTCCTGGGTGCTAGTGGCATGGATAGTCCTGTCAGGTAGCTTGTGGGTGTCTCGGATGAAGCCAAGATGACACAGGTGGGCAGAACTTCACAATGACAATCCACGATTCAACAACCTGTACTTTCGGTTGTCATTACATGCAAACCATGTCTATGACTTCCTGTATTTGCAGTAAAATTTTGTAAATATAACATATGAAAACACAATCAGGAATATTTTCAAAACAGGTTTTCAAAGACTGTTACCCCAATTCAGTGACAGCAATTTAGCACAGTAAACTTGTCACACAGAGACCTGCTGCAGCAGGTGTATAACAAGACGCTACAGAAGGGGAATGACAGATTTAGCAAAAGAGAAACACATAATACTGCATACATCACCCCATGCAAGTATTTTCAGTAATTAAGGGAGCAATCCTATGTTGATAGTTGGCAGCCTCCAAAGTCAATGGCTGCCGTGTATCCTAATGCAGGGCAGCCACAGCATGGACACAATCCTCGCCTCCCTGCTCCACATTGCCTTGCATTTCTGCTGGATGGGCAATTTCACTCATCTAACTGCAGCGCTTTGGAGTGGGAAGGAAGGAGGCTAGGGTGAGTATTGGAAGTTGCCGTGGTCTCGAACTCTTCCCCGAGAGCACCCTCTTTTCCCCATTTCCACACAGGTTTCTGAGGCAGAGAAACGAGAGGGAGGGGAGCATGGTTTACTGGCTCTGAGGTCGGAGCTAGTAAACCATGTCTCTGATCTCAAAGCCAGTAAACCAGACAATTCTACGGCCCCACGGACACTGTCTCAGGGCCACAGGATTTCTTCCTCTATTAGGAGATTTAGCTATAAACATCTCATACATTCCACATACATATCAGGATAACGTTGCAAAGATATAGAGGGGAATTAAGTACAGGATCTCTGAGTTTCAATAAAAAACAAGTCACCAAGAAATAATATAAAGGAATTCATTACATTTTCAACCCAATGCTACAAAGATACATAAGTCATAGAATACCTACCTGGCAGGTGTTTCCTCTGGTCTCTCTTCTTCATTTTCATCTACAAAAAGCAAAAACATTATATTCTTTGATATAATGACATAAATCCCTCACAGAATTTCACATTCTAATTGATACTAAAAGCGTATGTCTATTTTTCAAATTTCCACTGTGCTTTTCAAACCTCTGTGAAGTCTGTTTAGTTACGTTTCCTTGCTTTCCTACCAGCCCTGCTCCATACCTGACACTGAGAAATTATGCAAGTGAAATGTAAGTATTTCTTTTTGTTGCTGGAAAAGTTTGTTTAGTTTTTTGTGTTTCAAGCTGCCCTGTAAGCACAACAACAAGGAGGGAAAGGAGGTGGCAACCATAACTGTAGTCAATGGAATACTGGAGAACTTTGTCCAAAGATGGGCCTCATTAATTAAATATAAATCAGATAGAAGTAAATTTATATTGTGCTCAAAGGTATACCATTTAAGATTTGTGCAAATAAGAGAATTAGGGTCAGATTCTAAATAGTCCCCAATGGCTTCGATGGTTATGCATCAGTGGAATTTTACAGATTAATTTTACAGATTAACCTTGTCTGTTTATAGAGGTGTTTGTAGAGATAATTGAAGTGACAAGTCCTCCGTTAATATAAACAGAAGCAGAATTTCATCCCAAGTTTCCTTCTCATTACCTTGTCAAACAGTTTGGTATTAGAAAGTCTGATTTCTCTGAACACAAGCACATCTATGTCTGAACACAAGCACATCTATGTCTGAACACAAGCACATCTAGATCTAAATTACCATTACCAACCCCACTCTTTGACAGTTAAGCTTCTGTGTTTTTAACAGCTGCCTGACTGGCAGAAAATCAACAGACAAAAAGCTTCCGCTTGCTGCAACTTTAGGGAAATACTTTACCTGTTGACTCTGCATGTCATGAAGCTATGGATGTTAAAACAAATAAAATGGCAATTCTAATCTAAATTCTTTCCCATGGGCAGAATGTATAACAAAATAATTTATTCTAAGGTATGATCCAACTTCCAATGGCCAATTTAAAGCCATTGGGAAAATCAACTTGGATGACTGTAAATGCAGATTAGACAAATTCCTGGAGAGTACAGTTATCAATGACTATTAGTCATGATGGTTATATATTATCTAGTCACGATGGTTATATATTTCCTCGGAGACCGTATGCCCCTCAATACCAATTGCTGTGGAACAGAAGCTGTAATTGTGCTCATGCCCTGTTCGTGGGCTTTCCATGTATCTGGTTGGCCTCAATAGGAATAGATTGCTAATCAAGAGTGGCCTTTGGTCTGATCCAGCAGAGTTCTTGTCATGACATTCACAATTTCCCCCTCTCTGCTGAAGTTCATAAAGCAATCCCATGGAAGAGGTAGCACAATGACGACTTTGGTTTCTAGCCATAACATTCAAGCCCTTTATTGCAGGGCTTGTGCAACAAGCACCTTTGATCAACATGGGGCTTCCCCTATATCTGTTACTGTGGTGGTGATCTGCCTATGTGTTAATTTTAGAGATATCAATAAAACACGCAGATGTTCTCATACATCTGAACTATATTCCAGTGCTTTGGCTATTTTGTAATGGCCAATGAAAAACATTCTCACAAGTCCTCATGACTGCAAAAAGGCTCATACTCTGAAAACTGGAAGGACAAATCCCCACTGAGATCTTACTACCCTTTCTACATTTGAACATACAGCTATTGGGAACAGCACCCACATCTATTTAGATATAAAAGCTGCACACACTGACATATATACCTAGCTGCCCTCCTTAAACACCTTTTAACTTGACTGAACGTGTATTCTATTCCACATAAATCATTTTCTCCTTGTAAGTTGTAACCTTTTCTCCTTGTACCTTAACTCTTCCTCCAGTCCCCCCTCCACATTATGTTTGCAAAAAACACCAACTGCAATGGACTCTACATGGGGCTGCCCTTGAAGACAACTCGGAAGTTGCAACTAGTGCAAACTGCAGTAGCTAGATTGCTGGCTGGAACATCTCATAGAGACCATATAACACCAGTCTTAAAGGAATTGCACTGGCTGCCAATACGTTTCCGGTCAGAATTCAAAGTGTTGGTAATGATGTTTAAAGCCCTAAACGGCTTGGGACCTCGATACGTGAGGGAGCGCCTCTCTCTATCTGCCTGCCCGAGACCTGGTATCTGTCAACACAAGATATACACTATGGTGGGGCATGGGAGAGGGTTTTCTCTGTTGTGACATCCCGGCTGTGGAATGCCCTCCCCCTGGAGGCCTGACTGGCACCGGAACTGGCTCTATTTCGGCGCCAGGTTAAGACATGGCTTTTTAACAAAGCCTTTGATGGCTAAATCCACCAGCCTGCACACTGTCTTGTTTTAATTGGATTTTACTGTTTAAATTATTTCATATTGGCTTTAACATATTAATGGTTTAATTGGTTTTAGAATTGTAGATTTATTCTGTTTTATATGTATGAATTGCTCTGTACGCCTCCCTGAGATCCTTGAGATATAGGGTGGGATATAAATGTTTTAATAAATAAAAATAAATAAATAACTCAAAAGTTTAGTTTAAAAATACGGGGTCCTTTGTTTGCTATACCTAACACCAGAACAGCTTGAGCATTGCTACTAGATTTCTAACCTCCCCTAATCCTCATGGTTTACTTTACCAAGAAGTAGCACATAGTAGACGCTCTGAAATTATAATACAAAACATTTGAAGTCACTACCGGTTCAAAGAACCCGGCCACCTCCACAGATACAGGAAGTGCATCAATATGGTGGCTGGATTACAGAACATTAAAAATATAGGCACCGGGGGGTGGGGGGGGCGATGAGAGGAAGAAATGGTGCTAACGAATCGGAAATTGGTCCTGCGTTGACCTGTTTCCAAAAACACGAGGCCTTAAGTAGGGAACGTAATAGATGCTCCTGCCTTTTTTCAGAACCAGATCTATCCACTGCACTTTACAACCCCCACCCCGCTCCGCAGAGAGGCCTCGTACGGCGCGATCCTACACATGTACATCGAAAGTCCCGCAGACTTCAATAGTTCCAGAAAAGGTGCCTAAGACTACACTTTATATTAAGTCGGCTGTGTATATATTTGTAAGGAGGGGAACCGATGAATATATAACATATATATTTCCAGAGAAACAGCGGCAGTAGCCACAGATCCAGAGATAAAGGAGGGGCCTACTCGGTTTTCTTAAAAGATGGAGAAAAATAAAGGGACACTGGCTGCAGGGGCTACTAGGCGAGCAGCACCGACAATCCGGAGTCTCCGCGCTTCCAGAGCCAGAGAAGACGGGCCTGGCAAGAGCAGGCCCCGAGTAAGGCCTGCAACCGGCACGCCGCCGCTGCGCCCCTGGCACCCGGGCCTAGCGTCCCCCGCCGTCCGGCAGGGCCCAAATTAAAATGGGGTGGGGGGCGAGAGGTAGAGAGACACGAGCACATTTGAGAGGACCGGGGATAGCGGGGTAGGAGACAGATTCGTACCGCCGTAGAGCCACTCCTCCTCCTCATCCCCGGCGCCGGCCCCGCTCAGGTCCGCCGCCAGTCGCTCCACCTCGCCGCCCGCCGACATGGCTGTTTCCCCGCCCAGCAACACTAGACCCACAAGCCCTGCGCAAGACCCCGGCGACGCTTCGCTAAAGCGCGTTCCGCAGTGCTCGCCCCTCCCCCGCGAAGAGTGGCGGCGGCAATAATAACGCCGCCCTCGGAGAAGCCGAGAGGCAGCAGCAGCAGCAGCACTACAGCGCCTTGGTCTGCGCTTCCCCTCCCCCCGACTCTGTGTGACTGACACAAGCAGGAAGGGGCAGACTCGGCTTCCCACGAGGAGCCGGGAAGTGTTCTCTCCTTCCTCCCGAGAGTTAGGCTGTGGACGATACAGAAAGGGGACAACGAAGGCTCTTTGGGCGCTATGGCGAGGGCTCTCCTAAGAGGGCTTACTTGGGAGTAAGTCCCGCCGAGATCAATGGGACTTCTTGAGGAAGGGCACAATCTAAGCATGTTTACACCGGAGGGAGGGGGGGAAGTCCTACAATTCCCAGCATGCCTCAGCCAGCCTTGCTGGCTGGAGACATGCTGGGAATTATAGGACTTTCTTTCGGTGTAAACATGCGCAGGGTTGCGGCCTCAAATTGCATTCTTGGGACTGGCCGTACATCCTAGAGAATTTAGGAGGAGTTCCCCAAGAAGGCATCTAGGCTTCCCCCCAAACCAAATCCCTGGTTTTTAAAATATAAAATTCATTCACCTCCACTATGAATGCCTATGATATGCTTCACGGTTTAAATTTTCAGAGCACTACAGTAATTAGACCCAAGTCAATACGCAGATGAGTACAACCAGGTGAAGATTTATTCACTTGTTTCAACACACACACGGTATTTCCCATTCCATCGAAGCCAATAGCCTATTTCCCCAATAGCATTTATTGACTCGCACCCATGAAAGGGGCATAATCCCATCCTAAGTGGGAACACTAAATGCTCAAAGTCACTACATCAATTTTAAATAACTATGCTTGCTACAACAAAATAAGGAACATCACTGGCATGAACAAGTCTTGTGGGCTTATTACTTTATACTCTGTTGACAGTTTTGTTTTTAAGCACCAAGCAGTCTTCCTCTCTACAGCGGGTCACAACATTGTTTCCATTTCTGGGGTACTCAAGTAAGACTATATAACTGAAGCCTCCCGTTTATTAAGATTTCTTTCCACCTATATATTTGGACACCTGTCCTTAATTTGACTCCTATAGTCCCCTTTGCCTTTAAAATATTACCTTCACAACCTCTCATTCTGAAAACTCCTATGTACTGCCGCTCTTCTGTTCTTTTATTTCTCAAGGTTTTCAGCTTATCAGGATGCTTAGTAAAGTTGGGCCAGAAAGGAGAAGTCGTCTTCATGAATCTTCTCTTAGTTTCTGAAATAAGAGGTGGTAGAACTCAAGCCTGCCTATAAATCACACCCTTTGTTTTGGGAGACTTCCAGGTATATATGAGCTGATTGTGGTCAGTCAGTGGTGAACAGGAAACATTCTGCATATACTTATATCCTCTTTATTATACTGTATTTCGCTTTTTATACTGTATTTCGTAATTGTGTTTTAACCTGTTGGGTGTTTTACTGTGGTTTTAATTTTTGTGAACCGCCCAGAGAGCTTTGGCTATTTAAAAATGTAATAAATAAACAAATTATTATCACTTACATGGCTGAACTCTGGCATTAAAAAATGTGCAGTCTTGTTTCCATTACTCATGATACAATTCTGGTAAGCAGATCCTGGATCAAATGAAACCATGGCTGTAATAGCAGTCCTGCACCAATCCCTCTTGAAACAATGGTAGACTCTGGCTACCCTTACCGTCATATACAAAAAAGTTCAGGCTGCAAACTTTCAGACCAGTGGTAGGGAAACTCTACCAGGCCACTCCATCTGGCCTCCTGAGGCCCCTCCCACTTGGGGGTGGGAAAAGGAAGCTGGTTCAGTTGGGAGCCCTTGTCTGGAGTGCTTTAAAGCTATGGTTCCTGAAGGTCGAGGGGGGCTTCTTTTGCCAGGATTCCTCTCTGTGTCCTGAAAAAGGGGCTCTTTTTTCTCAGGGCACAGAGAGCAAATACAGCCAGCTGGAGTGTCATCTGTGCTGTTTTACTGTTTATTGCTATGCATTTATGATGTAGCTGCCATTTGGACTTCAAATGGTAAGGAAGGTAAGTGGTTAATTCTGTTTTGGATGGGGAGTGAGTACATGGAATGTTGGAGTGGATGCTGATTGGCTGTGAGATTCAAGTGTGTGACAGCAGTTAGAAGCAGTTGAGAGTAGTGGGTGGAGAGTTGACAGAATGGCTGAGTTCCGATGACATGCTAATCAACAGGTGGCGGGGAATAGGGAAAAAATAGAAATCAACCATTGATTAGTGTGTCATCCAAACTCAGCCAGAGGCTGGGTTTGTCTGCTGAAGAGGTGTAGATCAGAGTAGGATCAACGGTTTATTTTTTGGGGAAAAGAGGGAATAGGAGGAGATAGATTTGACTAATGGGTAGAGTAGGCAAGGATACATGATATATACTGTATTGTAACAAGCAAGTATTGCAACAAATGAAACCACAAGATTGATAAACTGTATGAACTTATTGTTAAATAAAAGTTATTTTGTTTCATAAACTGGATTGGATTCTTCAAGTACCTGAGGTAAGGTACTGAAATATATGGTGGCAGCAGTGAAGTAAAAGGGTGAATTGAGTGGAGCATAGAGTGCTGGGCTGGTGCTGTGGGGCCAAGAAGAGTCAGTGACACACAGAACCAATGAGTAGCAGTATGCTGACTGGATCCATGGTTGGGATCCTTTTATAGAAAGAAGTAAAAAGAAGACCCAAAGGAATCAGTCGTGACACCATCTCGTGGTGTTTCACAATCAGATGAACGGTGGGCAGAAATTGTGGGTTTAAACCAATCCGCTCTGTCTGAGATCTCTCATGCTCCAATTGATTGGTGTGGGTGGGTGGCCTGAATTTAGATGTTTCAGACAATTGTTTGAAAATCTTAAACTAATTGGGGACTCACTTTTGAATTAACATGCTAAATATAACACTACGCAAGCCCTGAAAGAATAAGAACTGTTATGCTGCAATCCAATCTTACACATGTTTACTGAGATGTCCTGCTGTGCTCAATAGGAGTTACTCCAAAGTAAATGAAAATATCTTAGACGCTTCATGCAGATTTGGGTAATTTTGTACCAAATAAACATGTTGCGTATCAGATGTGAAGTATGCTTGCACATTCTGTTCTTCCCCACTTAACTATTTAAAACACACAGAAGCAGTAGGTAGAAAAGATTTGGTCGCTGCTTGTTTGTGTGTTTAAAGGGGTAAGTGGCAAAAAATACACACATACACATTTGACATCTGATCAGATGCACAAGATGTATATTTTGTAGTCTGGTTTGCACACAAGTCCATAAAGTATGAAGAAAGTCTCAGTTATGGATCATAAGAGTCACAAAGGGTTTTTCTCATTCATGATCTTTGATTCCCTCTTAGTTTGCTGTTATAGCACAAACTGTTAGAGAATGAGCTTCATCCCACATACCTGCTTCCCTCGGATTATCCCCGTAGCACTAAGCTTTCGCGGTTGTTGTTGCTACCAGGCGACAACGATCCTTTGCATACCAGGAAGTGAGTTTAAGGGTGGGGGGAAATCATGCAAAATCAACGGATGACCCAATTCAATTCAAATTTAGTATGCTTAAAGCTCTCCCTAATATCTATTACTGTGCCAATTTTGGTGTCTTTATCTTTAAAGCTTACGCAGATGTACGCAGTTCTTTAAAATCCTGCTCCTGGGCCCCAGTGGCGGCTTGGAAGATGCGCTCAAAATGTAGGGGCTAAATACTGTGAATCTTTTTGCTTTATTGCACAATTAAGGCAGGATGCATGGGAATACTTCACAATCAAAGCAGATTATAAGGTGGAAAACTTCTGAGTCCTTTGCATGCAATTTGCAGTGATTGCACAGTATAACGCTGGTGTGATAAAGCTCACTGATTATTGTATGACATGGTTGTTTTTAGAAGACTCAATGGCTGAGTTCAGATGACATATTAGGCAACTGAGGGGGGAATAACACACCGTGCGTTATTTTGCTGGTACTCCCCACACGACATGTGGCCCCTTCCCCCGCCACGCGGCTGAAAGTCCTGCTGTCCTTCCTGGCTGCAGGTGCTCCTCCTTCCCGGCCATATCCCATCAGCCATTTCGAGTTCTGCTGGCTGAACAGGAGCAGCAGGGGTGTTTCTGGCTGCTCCTGCTGGAGAAATCTATGGCCAATGGAATAGTGCACTTGACGGGGAGATATTATACAATGGAGCCCTCCACACAACACTTTAATCAATTGATTATTTGATGAGCAACGGAGCATCCTGTTTTTCCGCATTGTTTAATTCAAGAATATAATGTACTGTATGGTGTGTGTCCATTGTGTGTGTCCCCACGACAAAATAATCAACTCAAGGCATGGTTGACTCCTCCCTTCCCCCAGTTGATTATATTGTCGTTGGAACCAGGCCAATGGGTGGGTTTGCTCAGGCTCAGTGTTTGATAAATTAACACCTGTGGACATAGTGTGACATTTCCCTCCAAAATAGATTGCCTAACGCCCACAGGTTCTTTGTAGCTTTGTTCATTTACTTGAGCGATCTGAAGCAATAGCCCCCAAGTACTGTTTTTGCGTACCTGCTCTTTTCTTGCGGCACACTGTAGTATGGATTATGCAGACTGATGCGGAGGTTTAATCTGGAAGGCTGGTAGAAGGACTAAGACCACATATGAGCCCACCTGTCCTTGGTAGAGGGCTTTCTCTCAGTCCTTTCTCTACCAGTACACATTTGGTGGGAACATAAGACAGGGCTTTCTTAGTGGCTGCTCCCAGGCTCTGAAACTCCCTGACAAGGGAGGCCAGGCTAGCTCGATCTGTTGTTCTTTCATCTGCAAGCAAAGATACTTTTATTCAAATAGGCCTTTGGCATCTAAACACATGTGGTGCTGAAGTAGATTTTAATCTGGTGTGTGGTCTTATTTCCTTCTTGTTGAACTTGGTTTATTTTATCTGTATTTTTTTTGGCTAGCTGCCTTGAGCAGTAATTTTACTGGAAAGGCAGGATAGAAATTTAATAAATAAATAAATAAAATTGCCTCCTTCAAAATCAGAGTTGAGGAGTATTCTGCCAAATTTAGTTGTTCAACACACCCACGGTGCAAACCTATGTATATCTGCTCAAAAGAAAGTCCCATGAGGGAGTTTAATGATACTCCCTCATAAATAACTAAAGCATTGCAGTCTTAGTCTTGTAAAGGTTTACACATGTTCACTGACTTCCATCTGTTCCTTTGATACTAAAAAGAAGTTGCCTCAACTCTTACTTTCTAAAACAAACCCAAACTTCACTCTCTCTGGATGTCGTTTTTATTAGGTAACGCTTTTGGGGGGTGGGTAAACCTTTGCATTTATTTTCTCCAGCTTTTGTGATATTCAAGATGATGATGATGATGATGAATATCTGACAAGGGGTAATTATCTTTGGAAATGCGTCCAGTAGTCTGTTTTCGTTACTACTTAATCCCAACTGGGGATACTATTTTGTCTTTCACAGTGTCAATCCTGGTAAAATTTTATGAGACTATTATGGACTCTGAAAAATCAGATCAGGGACAAGACAGAATTGGAAATAGCGTGAAGAAGAAAAGCTCAAAGCAGAGGGGAAACGCAACGCGTTGCCCAGGATAACCGCGGGAGATCTCTCCCCCGCTACTCGTCGCCGCGGCTCAATCCGCCCCGGTCATCTACCGGCGTGATGGGCGTGTTTCCGTCATCAAGTGAGAGGGACGCTTTTGCAAACCGAAGAATGACGTTACGTGGCCACGAACAGCCCAAAGTCTACTTCCGCCTTGTGGTTTCCTCCAAACAGCCAATCAACGATGGGCGCATGAAAATAACGTCACATACATGCGGCAGCTCTACGTATAGGCATGTATGAGTGTTGTAGTTGGAGGTGCTGTCAACGTCTCCTCTAGTCATCCCTTCCTGAATGTTATTGACCGGCTGGTTGTCGCTTTCTGTTGGCTTGGATTTGAGTTCAGCCCCTTTCCCCGCGCCCCGTATCCGAATACGGTTTTCCTTCAACGTAAACCAAAGGTCCCGCCACTTCTTGCTTCACCCACTCTCCTTGTGGCCCTCCTCCTGAGGGCAGTGTGAGCGCTACTCATCGGAAAGTGCCAGGGGATCATCAGCGATTCTCCACTCACGATGTCTGCAACTTCCTCCTTTTCTGCAATCCCAGCTGGGATGTCATCGTTTTGCCAGCAAGCTTGGGAGCAGGTGTTTGCAAAGGTGAAGCGGGCTGTTGTGTTCATGGACCCAGCTTGTGCTGAGAGCCTTCACTGGGGATGTGGAGGAGCAGAGAGGCTGCTGCAGGCTGGGGCTCTCAATGTCAAGGAGTTTTCCAGCTTTGAAGCTGGTGGGGCCGCAGAGCCCAAGGCAGCCTTTGTAGTGAGCACTTTGCTGAAGGGCAGGACGGTGGACATCATTCGTGACATTGTAAGTCTCAGCCACTTCCAGTACTGTGTGGTTTTCACAGCAGTCAGTCATGCAGTGCACTTGCAGGCCCACAATGCTCCCAGCAGTGCTGAGGTTGAAGGTGGTGGCCAAGTAGTTTTTGATCAGTTTGAAGAGAAGCTCTGCCAGTGGATGGGCAACATGAACTACACTGCAGAGGTGCGACATGCCACTTTGTTTCTGGCACCCATTTCACCTCACCTTTTTGTAACACCTGCCTTTTCCTTGGTTTTCCCCTTGATGGCTCAGGATTTGACAGGAATCAATAAAGCTAGACCAGAGAAGAAAAAGTTTGCTAACTTGAGTGATATTGACTTCTCATCCCTGTCTTCAGAGTTGCAGCTTGGGATCAGGATACTGGTTTCTAATCTCAACAGCTTATTTGAGTACCTCAGTGTGCGTGAGGAATGTTTTGCTGTAGGAACACTGAGCAGGATCATTGCAGGGGATCTGGCAAATTACTCCCAGGCGAAGACCAGAAGGAAAACTGCACAAAACAGAGCTTCTGTTATCTTTGTGGACAGAACATTAGATCTGGCAGGTAAGTATCTTGGTATCAGGGGGTTAATAATTTATTACTGTTGAAGCTATTTTCAGCTGATAGAAAAATGCTAGCTTTAGTGTGCATCTGCCTACAGTGACACACAAAAGCTTCTAGGGCACTCTAGACAAAATCATTTTTAAAACCATAGTTAAAACAGTAGTGCTTGGAGTGGTTTAGAGAGTGGTTATTCAGAGGGCTAAACCCTAATGCCTGGTTGAGATGTTGAAAGAAAGAGAAATGGCCATACAGACTACACCCTAAAACATCTGTTAAAGAAACATCAACCACCTCCATGCTATAAGCCTTGGAATCAGAAGACAACTTGGGCTATTGACACAAATATGATTACATTTAAACATCCTCCACTACATTGCATTTGTTCAATGTTGGCCAGTGGAACTTTTCTGAGTGTTAAAGGGCCTGTTTCAAACAGGCCTGGTGGATCAGCTTGTGGAGCTCTTGTGGCCTCTGGCTGCATTTACCTCTGACTGTAGAAACCATAAGTATCCAAGTTGGAATGGATATGAGCAATTTTATCTGCAAAATGTAATACAAATTAGATACTTTTCTGTTTGTACAGCCTGAGAATGTAGACAAATTACTTGGATGGTTGAAACCTACTACCTGCTCTTTGGATCCTTCTTCTTCTTGGCTGATGAAATTTGTCATTGCTGAGTTTATAGTATGGACCTTGGTGGTGGTTAGTGTCTCTTTGAGGAAGGTGATATTGAGATCATTACTGAAGAAGCCAGGTATAGGTTTCCCAGTTTTGGATAACTTTTACCAAGTATCACATTTACTATTCTTGAACAGGGTCTTAGAGTGAGTGGTGTCTTGTAAGGTCCAGGCCAACTTGGAGGTGTTTGTGAGTGTGCTGGCTCCCACCTTCTGTTTTCTGAAACAACCCAGGAATGTTCCTGATTCTTATGTGACATGCGAACCTGGCACACTGGGCTGTTTAGGGTTAAACAATTCAGAGTTTTTAATGCATGGTTTGTTGTTGGGTTAAAACTTTGGGTTGTTTCTCCCTCAACAACCCAGAGTACTAGTTTCATACATCACAGTAACAGCATGAGAATGGGGTGTACCTGACTTGTTTTGTGATCTAGAAAGAAAGTGCATAGCCATGCCATTTCCATAGCCATGGAATTGACATTCCATGCGAACCAGGTCTATATGGACTTTGAACCTGGTGGTTTGTGGATCCAACATTGTTATTTGGCCCCAGTTTAAGACTGGACACCTACTGGCAGTTCTAGACTCACTCAAGCACTCCTTGTGAATGCAGAAGGGTAATTTGCTTAAATCATGTTCAGATAAGTTCATAGGCTTTTGTGCTCCCAATTGCTTTGTAAACAAACTGCTGTAATATATGCACTCCTGACACAATTTAGCCAGCTTCCCAGTTAGTCAAAATATGGTTGCGTATAAGAAACCGAAGGGTAGTGATCTACTTTACTTCTTCTAATTGCAGTGATCTGGATTAACTTCTTTCGTATTGCTCTAAAGGAAGATTTTGCATTCCTTGGGGGGTTAGGAATAGAATTCTTGGTTTTGATATTATGGGTCTGGGATTTTATTTCATATTTTTTTTAAAAAAAAACTCTTTTTCTGAAGACCGGCTTCTCAAATTCCCTTTCTTGTAATTTTAGCATTAACATTGATCCAAAGTTCTTATTAAACAGCTGCACTGTAGATGGCCACTGTTAATAATGTAATTGTCACCATCAGCATTTTCTGCATTGAATTTTCTTCTGATCTCACTGTTCACAATTCTTTGCCCCTCCTGTCCCTCCATAGTTATGTATAAAACCCTGAAATTGTTCATAATACTTTATGCATCTGATTAAGTGGGGTATAGTCCACAGAAGCTTATACCAGGATAAATTTGTCAGTTTTTAAGGTGACACAAGACTCTTCGTTGGTTTATTAGATTTTGTTGTTTTGAATAGTTATTTCTTTTCATAAATACATAAACTTTCCACATTTGGGTGTTCTTTTCTTTCTTTTTCAGGAGCAGTTGGCCATCATGGTGACAACCTAGCAGAGAAGATTCTCTCTGTGCTTCCCAAACTTCAAGGTCATACAAATGATGTGATGGTTAACATGATGGAACTCACGAACCTGCAGAATGATGATGCAAATTGCAGCATTATCGCACCAGGCTGCTTGGCACAACCAAAGTAAGGCTGTGTGTTTGTGTTTGATGTGTACCTATTCACAGATACTGCAGACTAAGATTTATTTATTTACAGCCTTTTGATACCCACTGTTAATAATATTTTCTCTAGGCTGTGAACTTGCAGTCACCACTAACTTAGACACACATCTTCCTTTCATATGCAAAAATCACTATGGTATCATGGTTACTAGCATCTGCAGTATTGGCTATCAAGCAGTGGGATTTCTTTTTGCTCATTTACCCATATAGCCACGTTTCAAATTAACTAGCTCTTGGGAGGATCACAGATTAATCTTTTTATTTGACCATCTAATTAGCCAAGTGATCCCCAGGACCATGGTAATATTTCTTAGGTTCAATTTAATTGCTTTTATTATGGTAAATGTTTGTATCCCCCCCCCCTCCTTGGAAATCAAACTACTATGCTGAAGATTGCTGGGATCAATTGGAGGAATGTTTGCCTATGCGAGAGACAAAGTGGACCAGTTCACACAACATGGTGGCTTGTTAACTACCCCTGTGCATGCTGGTTAATTTCCCTAATTACCCTCACTGGGTAACCCAGAACCCTTGCTGATTGACAATTTAGACCTTCCACATTGGGCCTCAGTTACTTGTGAAGAAATAGCACTTTTGTTAAGGAAGTTAAAAAGCACAAAAGTTCCTGGTATGAATGGAATCCCTTCTGATGGTTTGATCAATTGTACTGATTGGTGGATCCCCACTTTAACCACCTTATTTAGGCTTATTAATTGGTCAGTAGCAATATTGGTGCCTATTTACAATAAAGGTTCAAAATTTAACTCTAAGAACGATCGTCCTATAAGTGTTTTGGATGTGTTCAGCAAATTATGTGTGAGGCATCTTCTGGATAAGCTGGAAAACTAGGTGGGCTCAGAAAACTTTTTGTTCGATGAGCAAGCAGGTTTCCATCATGCTAAGTCAAGAGTTGACCATTGCTTCATCTTGAAACACTTGGTAAGAAAATATATGTCCCCACCACATCACTTTCTACTGCCTTTGTAGATTTTTCAGCTAATTTCGATTCCATTTCTTGGCCTTGTCTTTTTCACAAACTGGCTCTTTTATATATGGATTGCAATTGCTAAGGGAGAATTCAAGGGTTGTATGATAAATCTAGTATATGTTATTGTATATGTATATACCTCAGGGGGCAGTTTATTGGAAGCCGTTACTGTGAAGAGGGGAGTGTGATAAGGGTGTCGGTTGGTACCACTTTTATTTAATTTGTATCTTATTGATATGATTACTTCTCTTTCTGGTATAGAATTTTTCTTCTCCAATTTTTCTTCTATTATATGCTGATGATCCAATTCTTCTCTCATATAGCCAATTGGGGATGCGTAGAGTTTTGAGATCCATACTTTCATACTGCAGTCCTACGCATGTTTAGGCAGAAAAAATCCCCACAATTCCCAGCATTTCCCGGCCAGCCACGCTGCAGGACTTTTTTCCTGTCTAAACATGCATAGGATTGCGCCCTAAAGAATGTTTATAAGTGAACTATTCCAAACTAAAATCCTGGGGTTTGGGAAGAAATACTAATGTAAGTTGGATAACCAGTTGCTGGAGCAGGTTGACTAATATAAATATCTATGTGTTACATTTTTAAAAAAATGGATCCTGGTTTGCCCATTGAAAGCTACTGCACTGGTGGCTAATGCCACTACTAACACTTTTTCATTTCTTCAGCAGACCATGTCCGAAGTTAGTGACACCCCTTCTTGAATTATCTAAAAATTACTGTCCCAGCACCTCTATGGAGCCCCTATATGGTTTCACTCAGATATTGTGGCCCCGGAATCAAAACCATAAATTACTGTCTGGAGCCCTGGAGGTTGCTAGATTCACCCACAAGGCAGTTGCTTGAAGGGAGGTACATGGTGTTCAGTGAGAACTTCAGCTCAGAATGCAGCTGTTTATTTTTTACTTAAGTTAATTTCCCAGCAGGTTTCTCATCTTATTTTACTGTTTTCTGTAGACATGGGGGCGGAATCATGGGCCACAAAAATGAGTGAAATTATTTCTAAACTGAGTTTCTTAGTAGGGTTTTTGATTGCGAAGGGCTATGACAGTGCCCTTCTAGAAGTCTCAGGATGTCTGATTGATGTTCACACATAACAACAACCCTAGAAACTGATGGTTTAAAATAAGCTGTGCTGTCGTGCATGAGTGGAAGAGAGTGGATACACTGCCTGCAGCTTGCCTGACCCTTCTGGTTTTACTCAGCAACTCCTGATTGGCTCTTGCTGGGCATAACTTCCAAATCCAGACTGAGGGGCTGAACAACCCAGCAGTTAACTTAGCAACAAACCATAGTTTACTTTCTGGGTTGTTTAGCCCCTTAACCCAGTGGTCTGGGTTTGGATGTCTGGGTTTGGATCCAAGTGTTTGTGGCTAAAACTATTGCCCAAATGCTATATGGATCTCAGCTGTACGCCTATTATAACCTCCGCCCTTTAGAAATCATTCAGACCAAGTTTCTAAGAACTATATTTTCAATACCTCATTGTGTGTCCAATGCTGCTCTGAGGCTAGAGGCTGGTCTAATTCCCATTGAAGCCCGTACCAAATTGCATATGATAAATTATTGGTTGAAACTTACCAGTTGGGTTGGCTCCTTTGATATTGTTGGACTCCTTTCAATCAAAATGGAAAAAGTATTTGGGTAAGGAGTTATCTCTATTGGGATTTTCTCCCAACGCTTTAATAGCTTTAGGCTATTCAAATGCCAAGGCAGCTGTCAAACAGAGAATCTGGGATATTGTACTGCAAGAGCATGTCAGCTCATTGTCTTATGCCAGTCCCTTAAGAAATAAGACCTTTGAGTCAAGTGCTTATCTGACTAATCTGACTTACCCTAATTATAGAAAAGCTTTTACTTTGGCCAGATTTGATGTTCTGCCCTCCAAGTTTTTGGAGGGGAGATTCCAGGGAATACCATTCCAAGACCGTCTATGCCTCTGTAATAACGGGGATGTTGAAATGGTGAGGCATGTACTTTTATACTGTTCTTTTTATCGGGCTCTTAGGAATGATCTTATTCTACCTATTTTATATAAATACCCGGGTAGAACTGGGAAATTTTATATTTCCTTATTACTCTCTGATAAGATTCCCTATATTACCAATAAAGTAGCTAAATTTTGTGCAATTGCAATAACATGCCGTACCTTTTTAGCCCCTGAGTGTACTGTGTGATTTTAGATGGATTTGTTGATATAACTGTTTTGAACTCTGACTCTCTAGATGTTGGTAGTTTTAATGTGTTAACATATTTTGTATAGAGTGTTTGTTAAATGTACTGTTGGTATTGGTCAATGACCGTAATAAAATATATTCATATTCATTCTTACTATTGGTATTAGGGATAATCCACTTTAAACAAAATCTTATTTTTATTGGCAGGGACAGATTATTTTGCGACATGCCACACTGCCAAATTTGTTAGGTTGGCTCTAGGAAAGAGGAACTCACTTTTCTCAACAGATGATACTATAGGTCATTGAGCTATTTTAGTTCTCTTAACTTCTTAGTATACAATCATTTTTTGATGGTTTGTTAAACTATTACTTATTTTCCTATTATATTTAGCCTGATTTTGCAAGTGTCTGTGTGTGTGATGTTCACACGACACACTGGGCTCATTGGGGGTTATTAATCCATGATGAGCTGCTGTGCATGCCAGGTGACATTTTGAATATACAACCCCCGATCAGGGGATTGAGATTTCATTTTAACCTGGCTACTGTAAGTTGAGGATTAAACAACCCTTGTTGTTTAAACCTCAAATAACCCACAGTGACCAAGGTCACACAACGTGGCAATCCTCTGATCTTCCGGTGATTGCAGCCTCTGTTTATGGATCCTTGATGGCGGGAGTTCTTCACAGAGATCAGGGTGGAAGGTGCAGAGAAGGTGTTTTCTGTCTCTGGGGTGTTCGTCCACTCTATTGGCATGGTGGAGTGGCATGCAAACATGGTACATAGAATGCTTCACAAAGGACAAGATTGCATACTGAGTGAAAAGAAGAAAGAACAATAGTACACTGTTGATAGGTAGGGGGCAGGAGCTTTGGGTATGTATGTGTTATTTTCTGGGTTTACTTGTTGGTAGGTGTGAAAGAGTTTATTGGTTACAGAGTCTGTGATTGTAAAGGGGGCAGGACCTAGGCTCTTCCTGTGGACAGTGGTCAAATGAAGGAGAGAAAAAGAATTGGACCCTTAAGGAAAGAGGAATCAGGGGACTGGGAAGGCAACAGACTAGAGGAAACAAGAGTCTAGGAAAGTAGGACCAAAAGAAAAAATGATCCCAAAGAAGTTGATCCCAACTTCAAAGTGATCTTGATAGGCTGGAGTGCTGGGCTGAAAACAACAGAATGAAATTTAATAGGGATAAATGCCAAGTTCTACATTTAGGGAATAGAAACCAAATGCACAGTTACAAGATCTGGCTCAGCAATACTACAAACAAGAAAGATCTTGGAATTGTTGTAGATCGCAAGCTGAATATGAGCCAACAGTGCGATATGGCTGCAAGAAAGGCAAATGCTATTTTGGGCTGCATTAATAGAAGTATAGCTTCCAAATCACGTGAGGTACTGGTCCCTCTCTATTCAGCCCTGGTTAGGCCTCATCTAGAGTATTATGTCTAGTTCTGGGCTCCACAATTCAAGAAGGATGCAGACAAGCTGGAGCGTGTTCAGAAGAGGGCAACCAGGATGATCAGGGGTCTAGAAACAAAGCCCAATGAAGAGAGACTGAAAGAACTGGGCATGTTTAGCCTGGAGAAGAGAAGATTGAGGGGAGACATGATAGCACTCTTCAAATACTTAAAAGGTTGTCACACAGAGGAGGGCCAGGATCTCTTCTTGATCCTCCCAGAGTGCAGGACATGGAATAACGGGCTCAAGTTAAAGGAAGCCAGATTCCGGCTGGACATCAGGAAAAACTTCCTGACTGTTAGAGCAGTGCGACGGTGGAATCAGTTACCTAGGGAGGTTGTGGGCTCTCCCACACTAGAGGCCTTCAAGAGGCAGCTGGACAACCATCTGTCAGGGATGCTTTAGGGTGGATTCCTGCATTGAGCAGGGGGTTGGACTCAATGGCCTTGTAGGCCCCTTCCAACTCTGCTATTCTATGATTCTATAAGGTGGAGAGAACTATAGGGAGGAATCTGAGAGGGAAGGGAAAACTGGGAGAGGGAATGCACAAACAAGACAGATTCATAAGACTAAGAGTTGCAGAGCTGTGAAAGACTGAAATTCACAAATTTATCTGGTTCACATATAACACAAACCCATGGTTTATCTAATCCATGGTTTGTTGTCCCATCCAGAGTTGGTCTGACAGATGAACAAACAATCTGTGGTTTGTTTTCTCAATCCCTGGGATGTTTGTTTCTCTCCTCCTTTGCTGACTCCTTCCATGTATCCAAAATACATTTGCAGCACTGTAATACTGGAATGTAGAGTGGCTGTTCTGGGTTTTTTTTTTATCACTCTTAACCACTGCTTTTGTAACCTGATGAAACAATCCGTGAACAACCCGCGGTTCTGGGTTCACACATAATGACAGCCCATGCTTTAAACAACACAGAGTTCACAAACCAGCAACTTTCTGAGTTGTTTGTGGTTAATAAATGAGTTGTCTGTCATTTGTCACATAATCCTGAATTCAACAACCCATGGCTTAAATAAATAATGGGAATAACCTGGTTTACAGACATCACCAATTCATGGGTTAAACAACCCATGAATTTGTGGGCTCATGCAGGTGTGAGCACACTGCCTCATACCTGCTTATCACTTCTTCTTTACATTTGCTTTTCTAACCAACCCAGGAACACCCCATACCTAACTTGTTGGTCATGTTATCCAAACCTGGCAATCTGGATTGTTGGGGGTTAAACATCCCAGAGTTTTAACCCAACAACAAACTGTGGGTGCAAATTCTGGGTTCTTTAACCCTCAGCAACTCAAAATGCCAGGTTTGGATAGGGAGGTATATAAATGTAATAAATAAATAATGGGGCATTCCTGTGTTGTTTCAGAAAATGGATGCAAAAGCAGTGAGCAGGTAAGAAGCAGTGTGTTTGCTCGCTTGTGCTTGGCTCTGACAACCCTTTGTTGTTACGGGCAAACTGGGGCTTAGTGTTATATGCAAACCAAGTCACTGATTTGAAATAAGTAGCTAAATGTTTGGCTGCAGACCTCCAGTTAATTAGGATTATAACATGCAGTTGAGGATTAATCCTGAATAAATGTTTGTACTATACAATGCTGTAAAATATTGGAACTGATTTACAGTTTTGGCAATGAGCTCTCAAAGGACATCAGCAGAAGATGTCATTCTTCATAAAGTACTTACTGATAGCAATAGGATATCTTTAGAATTAGTGTGTATGATATAAGCTCACCTAGTGTTTGAGAGGCACATTTATATATAAACACATATTTCAGATGTGTTGGGTAGTGCAGAATGGAGGTCTGCTAGCTCCAGTTTGCTATATTTAACATATTTCAAAACAAATGTGTTTCCAGCCAAAACATCTGGGCTTAATTATGGGGTTAGCAAACAGATTTAATGAGTATTTATGGTTGGCGTAGTGATATAAAGCAGAGTGTTTCCTTAAACCTAAAGAAATAATGACTTTTATTTCTTTAAAGATATACATGAAATTTTAAATGCTGCATGCTTCTTAAGTTATTAGACTTTGAAGGCAATCATCAGATAAAAAATAAAAATGCAAGAATATCTTAAAAATTCTTTTAATAGTATTTGGTGCAATCCAATGCATTTTTAGACAAATAAAAGCCCTACAGCTCCCAGCATTTTAGGACTTTTTCTGTCTAAACATGCATTAGATTGTGTCCTTAGTCAATGCAGAATTTTTCACAGAGAAATGTTTGGCTGTATAATTACTGAATCTGCAATTATAGTGACAAATATTTCTCTATGGAAATTTTTGTTCATGACTAATACTATTAAAAGAATTTTTAAGATGTGTCTCTGGTCATTTAGGATAAATGGATTGCAGGAATGACTTTTTAAAATTCAAAATCTTTTTTCTTTTCTTAAATATCTCGACTGTGAAATAAACTTAACTTTAATTAATCATAACTATGAGGTTATGTAAACCTTTCAAAACATAATAAAACAAAACGTTTTGTTCATTTCAGAAAATTTCTATGTTTTTTAAAAAAATAATCCCAAAGTAGTTCATATTATTAAATCAAGATAAAATGTTATAAGAAGGATCAATATAACATTAAAATATCTCATTAAAATAAGCAGGGTTAGCTGGCAAAGCTAACCATTAGGGAAATGCCTGGGCAAATAAATGTGCTTTAGGTTGTCATCCGAAACACTCCATGCTAGAAGGTTGCCTGATCTCAATCGGGAGATCATTCTACCTGGTGGGTGCCACAGCAGAGAAGGCCCTCTTGTACACCATAGCCAAATGAACATCAGAAGGCTATAGTACATAGTAAGCAAGGCGTCTCCCTCAGAACGTATAGACCAGGGCAGCCTATGTGGGGAAAGAGAGTCTTTCAATGTAACCTGGTCCTGAGCTGTTTAAGGGCCTTATAAACCAGCAGTAACTGCAGTCAGTGCCGAGCTTTCAGAAAAGGAGTTATATGTGCACGGTAGGAAACTCCACGGAGCAATTTAGCTGCTGCATTCTGCACTAGCTGCCACTTCCAAACCAATCTGAACAGCATTAAGTATGTTACAGTAGTCCAATCTTGAGGATACCAAGGCACAGATCACTGTGGCCCGGCTATCGCTGTCCTGTATGGTCATAGCTATAAGAATTAAATGATAAGATGGTAACAAAGGTGAGAGTGCACCCCATCCCTTATAACCAGAGAGCTTCGGCTATTGGGCGGTATAAAAATGTAATAAATAAATAAATAAATAAATCCCTATTTTGACATCCATGGAAAACATTTACATTTTTTTCTTGGGCATGCTAGAAATGCACAAAAGTCAAATGCTTGATTCCAGAGATCTGAAGAAGGAAGACCAATCAGTGACTGTGTGTGTTTTTGTTCCATCCCTACTCCATTTGCATTTTAAATCCTGGGATTTAAATGTGGCTTGTCTGTTCTGCAAGGAAGAATAACTGCTTAGGTCTAATTCATGACCTGCTTGGATGCTGATGTGCAGCCCCACGGATTTGCAAACTCATAATTTATTGATTGCAAAACTTTTCCAAAAACCAAATTATTTTTGTCAACTGGGTAATAGGATTTAAAAAATGGTGGCTGGGATCCAGTGAAGTCTGTCTACAAATTGCTCCTGTGTTTTCTCGGGGGGAGAATGCTGATTTTGCTTTCTAGTGTTGGCCCATGTGTCTAACACACTGCTGCTTGGAAAGGTCCTCTTTTTAGGTCCCCTTTGCTGGAAGCAGGGGGTACACAGGGAAGCCCCCATGCATGTAAGGAGGGCTTGTATTTGTGAGTCTGCTAGAGAGCTCACAACAGTTTATATATAAGGGCTGTTTGTATGACCCAGCAGCCCACCATGAGTTATTTAACCCATGGTGAGGCTGCAGTGTATGATGCTCATGTGCGGACACCATTTTGAATTTGCAAGCACTGCTTGGGGTTATCATTTCCTGCTAACTCACCAAGGCTATACTGTATATGAGCTGTTTTGACAGCTTGCACAGTTGGCAGGTGGGGAAATGTGGGCTTAGTCACCCCCTTAGAAATATTATTCACATGTACAAAGGCTTGACTGGACCATTAAGGGTGCCCTGCTAAGGATCCCCACTTGCCCGAGTCTCCAGCAACAGTTTTTCAAGGGTGCCTGACCTGCCACCCCTATTTTTGCTCCTAATTGCATTAACTGCTTCTAGTTTGACAACTGTCTTATATATCTTTTGAGAACTTTTTGAGCTTGAATATATGGGAAGGATTATTATCTATACATGATAATGGAACAGAGCTAATTTAACAAAGATGGGAAAGAGAATTTAACATAATTTTGGAGGAGCAATGGAATTACGTGTTCAAAAATTTGTCAAAAAATATTAGAT
This sequence comes from Elgaria multicarinata webbii, assembly GCF_023053635.1. Classification (NCBI taxonomy): domain Eukaryota; kingdom Metazoa; phylum Chordata; class Lepidosauria; order Squamata; family Anguidae; genus Elgaria; species Elgaria multicarinata. The sequence goes on along the minus strand of NC_086180.1, from coordinate 57,229,787 downwards.
GTGTATTCTAAAGAAAAATGTTATAAAATACGATACATGAGGTATTATATACTGGTCAGAATGCCTAGGATGTTTCCAGCAGTAATAGAAACATACTGGAGGTGTTATGGTAGGGAGAGTTTTGCCCATATATGGTGGTGAAGTAATCTGGTTAAGGATTATTGGAGGAAGATAAGAAACAGCAATAGAGGAATTACAAGCTATGGGCTGTAGTAAACTCCATAGCTACACTCCTGGGTCATATTAAAGAGCAGATCCTTTAAAGATTTAGTTGTGATGGTGAGTTACATGTTAATAGCTTCAAAGACCGTCTTAGCAAAAGCTTGGCGAACAACATTTATAACCATCTCTTGTACGTTAGGAAAAGAGGATTTGGAGTATTAGAATGATGAATAAAATAATAAGGCATAAATTGAGCTGGGAGGGAAGAATAAGCTCCATCCAGACTTTCCAAAAAAGCTGCATATCTTTTATCGACTATTAGAATAGGCTTAGTCCAGTGATTTAGCAACCTTAGATATACTATATGGGTGCTAAATTGAAATATTGTAATTGGTATGAATGCTTGTATTGGAAAACAAAATGGAAGTGTATTGAAAAAGTAACTTGTCGTTACAAAGCCACTGCCATAAAACAGCTCTTTTCATCTTCTGACTCTGTATATTAATATTTTGAGTGCCCTGGCTCTAGTTCCAGGGCACTCACTTTGTGCGTTGCTAGTTTGCTAGTGGTTTTTTGGGGGGAGTTCCTAATTTTTACTAATTTAAGGTCTGCTGAGACTGTTTTGCAGTTCTCTTTGATTAGCCCTATTCCCCTCATCATGAGTAGAAGGTTATAAGTGGATTGTGGAAATAACACTTTCAAATCAATGCAGGGTATCCTCAATTTGTTTCTTGTTTTCTGCCTGTGGGGTCAGGAAGGGCTGTGCAGGCCAGAGGCCTGCTTCCAGTCTTCGCATGGGAGGGATGCCAGTAATGAAGTAGTATTTGACTGAGAGATGGGTTCAGAATTCTCTCAAATGACTAAATTGTAATTCTTGGTTTAGGTTTGGCGACTGAGGGTTTTATATACTACTATAGTTTGACATGAGCAAATATGGTTTGAATATCTACAGCCATAAAAATTAATTTTGTGTGCGCTGTTGAGTGTGGGAACCATCATTTGGCATTGTAGTATCCAGAGTTTTGCAGTATTGGAACAGATTCTTGGGTGTACAGACATTTAATAAGTCTGGTTTAAGGCCAAAGAACAATAAAGAAAAAGAAAGAAAGCACAGTTATGTACCAAAAGACATCTCTTTCCAAATCAAAAACATTCAGAAGAAAGGGAATTCCTCGCATTCCATCCTATCAGAATTTCTGTTTTATAAAAACAAAAGTGGGGGGAGGGAAGCAGCCAAAACGTATTTTCATGTATATTATTTAAATCTATTTCTCTCCATGTAGGCATAAACAAAGTGTTCTGCCTGCATTAGAAAGCATGCCTTGAATAAGTAGCTTCCACATCTGTGAAAATGGACTTGGCACTGCTTACAATCCCTGAATGTAGATTCAGCTGTCAGCACCTTGTAACTGACTGCTCTTTCATCAGTCCTTTTTTCTATTAAAGTATTTGTAGTTTTCAAACACAAAAGTAGAATGTTTGAAAACTACATTACATGCATAATGAATTATCAAGAAATAGACATGCTATATGGATCAAACTTTTTTCTAGCTTAACTTGAATTGTACAAAATCCAAACTGAGATCCCTAATGACAAATAATTCTTCAATGTATGCCTTTAATGAGTTAATATTTGTCTTCCAGAATACTAAAGATCTAATTGGTCAGGAGCAAGTATGTTCATGAATTTGAAAGTTTATGTATTTATAACTTGGTCTTGCAATTTATCAATTTGTACCAAACTTGCGTAACACAACTTATAACATGATATATATCAGACCATTTAAGCAGTCCTCATAAGTAAGGCAAATTAAATTTGTGGGTACAACTTGAGCTCACAATTGGGAGTATGAGTATTGCTGCTGTCTTGGAACAAATAGATTGACTGCTCTGGAAAATTAGCTTTCTAAGGACTTTTTTGATATAAGCTTAGAGCTGTAAGGCTCAGTGTTCAATTCCTGCTGTCGTATCATAAATCATAGAATAGCAGAGTTGGAAGGGGCCTACAAGGCCATTGAGTCCAACCCCCTGCTCAATGCAGGAATCCACCCTAAAGCATCCCTGACAGATGGTTGTCCAGCTGCCTCTTGAAGGCCTCTAGTGTGGGAGAGCCCACAACCTCCTAGGTAACGGATTCCATTGTCGTACTGCTCTAACAGTCAGGAAGTTTTTCCTGGTGTCCAGCTGGAATCTGGCTTCCTTTAACTTGAGCCCGTTATTCCGTGTCCTGCACTCTGGGAGGATCGAGAAGAGATCCTGGCCCTCCTCTGTGTGACAACCTTTTAAGTATTTGAAGAGTGTGATCATGTCTCCCCGCAATCTTCTCTTCTCCAGGCTAAACATGCCCAGTTCTTTCAGATGGTTGTCCAGCTGCCTCTTGAAGGCCTCTAGTGTGGGAGAGCCCACAACCTCCTAGGTAACGGATTCCATTGTCGTACTGCTCTAACAGTCAGGAAGTTTTTCCTGGTGTCCAGCTGGAATCTGGCTTCCTTTAACTTGAGCCCGTTATTCCATGTCCTGCACTCTGGGAGGATCGAGAAGAGATCCTGGCCCTCCTCTGTGTGACAACCTTTTAAGTATTTGAAGAGTGTGATCATGTCTCCCCTCAATCTTCTCTTCTCCAGGCTAAACATGCCCAGTTCTTTCAGTCCCTCTTCATAGGGCTTTGTTTCCAGACCCCTGATCATCCAGGTTGCCCTCCTCTGAACACGCTCCAGCTTGTCTGCATCCTTCTTGAATTGTGGAGCCCAGAACTGGATGCAATACTCTAGATGAGGCCTAACCAGGGCCGAATAGAGAAGAACCAGTCCTCTTTGTCCCCCAATAAAAATGCTATCTCATCTAGATTACATTGTACTAAAAATAGTAAGACTGGAAAAGAGTTTGTTCCTGATATATTGAAGGCTGCTGGACGTGAGATCTATTTTGTTTTGATTCCGGCTAGATTGCTAAGATGCTTATTTTTGTGTTTTAGTTCTAGTCTCTAGATAAATTTTGTTGTGGCTTTATTTTGGGAGTAGGATAAACATCCAGACCATCTTTGATACATTTGAGTGCCATCGGTGCTATACTAAAATACCACTAACTGTTACAATAGAACTTGGAGATTTTGGTTAGGCTTCCTTCCGTTGCCTTTTCCTATACCCTAAATCTACACTCAAGCCATTTTGAGCCACCGGATCTTTGTCTGCTTATCTGCTGGTCAGCAGTCCTGTCCCAGGTTACTCAAAAGTGTGAGGTGTAGTAACCTATCTCTCTATCCATCTATACCCTATCTTTTTTTATTCCAATTGAAGACATCCAAAGTGGCTTGCATTAAAAGTGTAAAACAACCGTTGAAAATAGCAAAAATGGGCATGAAAGCAAGGAGCCAAGGATGGGGTAGGAATAGAACAAACACTAAGCAGCCCAAAGGTCTGCTGAAACATGGGGCATGGCTAGATGGGGCGATATCCCTGGGATTGTCCCTGTGCATCCACATGACACACAGGGCATCCCGGGAGCAGGGAGGGATGATTCCTCTCTTTCCCCAGGATATCGTCCTACCCATTAATTTCAATTTTTCTGTGGTCTCAGGATCATCCTGAGACTGCGGAACGTGTGGCCTGCCATCATGGTTTTTCCCTGGCTCCTCACAAGTAACGCGGGGAACCGGGCACGGAGCTCCTCAGGAGCTCTGTGCCCATCGGGATGAGGTGGGGCGAACACGAGAGGGGTTTTTTTTTTTAAAAAAAAAAACAGCTTACAATTTCGGTTGAGCACTCGTGCGCTCCTTTTCCTTTAAAAAAAAATAAATCCAAAATGGTGGTTGCTATCTCACGAGCCGTGTGTAGACGGAGGTGATGATCTCGCGATCATAAAATTGTGAGATTGTCGCCCTCCACCACCCTTGTCTAGCCATGCCCATAGTCTTCAATTTCAGTGGAAACCCCTAGACCATTTGCCTCCTACACTGTCCTATAATTATTATATGGTTGTTCCATGGAGCCCCTTTGCACAGCCTGTGGTTAGTCTACCTTCTGGAGGCTTAATAGTTAATATAAGGAGGTTCTCACTGGAGACCAAGAGTAGAATAGGTGTGAATGAAGGAATATCTTAGGAATGTTCTCTTTAGATACACATTTGTGGGGTGGGAGTGCTGTGTATATTTACTGTTTTTATACTGTATGCTTTTATCTGTACGCCGCCATGAGATCTTATTGATATAGGGCGGGATATAAATGTTTTAAATAAATAAATAATATCACCTTTATAATCATTAGAGTTTTGTCTCTGATTCTCTTTTCAAAGGATATGAATTTGGAGAAGGTTTTTTATTGGTCATGTTTTCTTGTGACATTCTACAAAACCAAAGGCCACTTTAATAAGAATCATTGTGTTCTAGTATGAAAATATCTTGCAGGAAGCAATGTGTAATGCAGTGGTTGGGGGGGGGGAGTTGGGTGGCTGGTGGGAACCCCCCCAAAATTAGGAAAATGTTTATTTATTTATTTATTTATTTGTTACTTTTATATACCGCCCCATAGCTGAAGCTCACGTTATTACACCATGCAGAGCATTAGTATTTTGCCTTCAGCTGACCAATCTTAACAGTGGCTTTTTGGTTAAATATTGGCCTTCCATTGGTGGACTGCAGTTAGGTTTCACCTCAACCCAAGATGGGTCATAGAAGCAGTGGCACCACCGCTACCATTTTCCTTGTTGATGCTGCTTGGGTTATGGAGCTTAAGTCTTGTGAAAAGGGAAGACAAGAAGTCATAAATAGTAGAATTGAGTCCCATGTTTCTAGTTTGGGGTGTAAGATAGGTCCTGGTTCTGAAAAAGCGGAAGATGTTTGAGTTAAATTAGTAGTATTATCAGTAATATTTCCTGGTGTTGCAAAAATAAAAACGGGGGAAATGGAATGGCCTTGTGAAGTTTCTGTTGGTGTAATAAACTAAGATGTTTCCTTTGTAAACTTTTTTTAGACAGCTGGGTTATATCTCACACATCCGGATCATTATTGTTCGTTATCGCAGACATGGAAATATGTTTTAAAACTATCTGGGATTCTGAATCCAAAGAACATTTTGTGATTGGGTGTCTGAACATTCTCTCTCTCTCTCTCTCTCTGTTCCTTTTAGGTTAATATTAAATAAATAATCTTGTGGCTGAAGGCACTTGTCCTCTGCTGCAAGCTTACAAGATGTTGGGTTGCAGGAAATGTTTGCTGAAAGTTTAAGATACGGGTTTACTTTTGTGGGTTTGGCAAGTGAAAAGACTACTTTGAAAGTGGGCTGACCACAGCAGGCAGACTTGTGCGTGTTTTATCCGACTAAACATCTCCAGCTGTACACCGTGCATCCAGTCACACTTACGAAGTTACCAGGAAATGCAGGTCTTGGCATGTTTTCCAATCATCTGTTATATGCAAATATCATAGCCCATGTTTTTGTAATTAAAAAAAATTATTTCTGCAGTGTTCCAGCTAACCGTTCTGACAAAAAAGTGAGCAGAATAGACAGCAAGTACATTGTTCCATTTGGCATTGTTGTCTGGTGAATGTAAGGAAAGGAACCCAGTCTTCTTCTCCAGCTTGATGCTGGGAAGGGAAGGGGGATCTTTCCCACAGTTGCTCTGGCTTCTGAAACCCAGCATGACTGCAAAGAAGGTTCCTGCCCCTCTTTTTCCAGCTCCAAAGCTGGTCCTCAAGGTGGGCAGAAGGGGACTGTCCCTGACCTTACATGGGAGTTGCAGTGAAAACTCTACAACTTCTAGCTGGTCTTAAGGTAGAGACATCAACCTTCCCTGTCTGAAGTTCCTGCTTCTGACTTGGCCCTGTGTTTCTGGCTGCTCACCACAGAGCAATACCACCTTCATTATGGCAAGCGGATTCGCTGAAGCCTGTCAGGGTAGTCTTCTGATGGCCACAAATGTGACTACCAAGGCCACTCAAAATGTGTGGACCTCTGAGAATCACACCCAGACTATTCTGAATTCCATGAGCATTCCTACCATTGTCACCGGAAACACCCCAGAGAAGTTGTGTATACTTTGTTAATGTGCAATTGACTGCTCTGGTGTTTGTTTAAAACAGATTCTCTGGGGAAAATAAATGGCATCGCATTGTCTCTTTCACTCCCCCCCCCAAAAAATATTATTTTAATTTGGAGGTGGAATTCAACTTTCAACTGAATAAAACAATACATGCCTCCTTCCCCCAAACACACAAACCATTTTTGCCACTTGAATCTGGAAGAACTCCAGGAATGTTATAGCCTTGGGATATTCCCAGATGTTTTCAGTTGAAAACCCACTGTCTCTATTCACCATGCCCCTAGAAACACATGTCTAAATCACTTTATCCATTTGCGCGCGTACACACACACACACTTATTCTCCTAAAGAAGAAGTTGAAGCCACTGGGTTTCTTAAGATAAACTGATGTATCCAGTTTCTGTTTCTTGAGGAACCTCCAGTAACTATTGGAGGTCCTCCTTAAAAGTTTCCAGTCTAACAATGAACACTTTATCATTGATCTAGCAGAGCTATATGTATCAAGCAGTGATGATGTATCATGTTTTTCTTTCAATATGTTCTCTTTTTGCTATAGAGGAAAGGGAATTATAGGTGATGTCTGTCATTAGAGTCATTAAATGACTATTCATGTCTGTATTTCCTTCTGATCCATCTTGCTGATACTCAGAACAGCATTATTGCAGGATTAGCGTTATCTAAGGAAATCTGTCAGAAAATTACTTCCTTCATAAAAGTGTTAATTCAGAATGAATTGACCTTCTGTGTAAGGGGATTTTCTTTTGGTCAAAGTAACTTAATCCTATCACCCATAAGAAATCTTATGTTGCTTGTCATGTCAAACATATTAGATAATGTAGCCATCATTTAAAACAAACAGTTTGAAAGCATTCTTGTAGTCCTGGTGTTTGAAATTGAACTAGAATGAGTTAATGCCCAACTATAAGCTTGATACTGCTGATATTTGTCTCTTTCTTGAAAATCTTATTTGCAGAGATAATTTTATATTGGTTGGTATGAGACATTTGCTAACAAATGAAAACTTTATACAAGAACTCCTTTAAAAAATGTGTCTATACCAATAATTAATTTGGCCCTCAGTCAGTTCCCATGATCGCCTTTCCAGGTCTAGAAAAATATTTAATATATCTGTCAGATTAATTGGTGCCAGCATCAGTTTTATAGACCCGGGCAGCCTCATGGCCGGGATTCCTCTACCTTGGATCTCTCTCTATAAACTTAGGCAAAAAGGTCTTTTCTCTCTTATTAGATTATTTAAATATGTATTACTGGATATACCATGGTATGCATTGTTTAGTGGGAAAGTAATTCCATCTAATTATGTAGCCCCTCTGCTAGTCACTTGTGGCAAGTAAGAATTTCATATGACCAGGAAAGGAATGCTGATTCTTCTTATTTGTTTAGCCCACAATAATTAGAAAAGGTATGCATAGACAGCTGGGCTATGAAAAATGTTCTGTGAGCTTATTTGCAAAGCCAAGCTAAATAAGAAATTAAAATAATTTTTATTTTATGCTATATTTATTAATATGATCAAATCTCTAAGCAGTTTACATATAAAATATTAGGTCACTTTAGACTATATTATTGAAAAACCAATGACAACTACAAAACAATAAAAAGCCATGCAAAAAAACCTCAGTAAAATGGAGCAATATCATGATTAATTACAACTAATTACAAGCTTGAGAAAGCCTGCATAAACAAGTGTATTTTCAGGAAGTATTTAAAACATGCCACATTTTCTGCCTCTTGAACTGCATGGGGGAGGGTCAGTGCCCCTACTGATAAGGCCCTGCTTCCAAGATGTTATATGGTAACATTCTCTGAGTTGTGGAACGACCACCGAGGCTGCCTCTGAAGATCTTAAAGGTTGGCTGGGCGTATATATTGGGAAGACATTATGCTAGGTATCCTGGTCCTGAGTTGTTTAGGGCTTTGTATGGCAACAACTGAAGCTTGAACATATCTCAGTAACTAATAGGCAGCCAGTGCATGTCTTTTAACACAGGTGTAATGTGAACATGGCTGGTGGCCGTAGTTGTTGCATTCTGCACTAGCTGCAGCTTCTGAACCAAGCGCAAGGGTAGCCCTTTATACAGTGCATTACAGTAATCTGGTCATGAGGTTACCAGTGCATTAACCCTCTTTTCTTCTATAATGGAAAGCAAGACAAGCATACATTGGGTTCTCAGACGGCCTCCCATCTAGGCAATGACAGACCCAGATCTCCCTAGATTCAGCAAGCTTACTTATATGAATATCGTGTGCCTTCAGATCATGCTCTGGGTTGAATCCTTTGCATAACTCATTTGCCAAAAGGTGTGCATGACTTCTAACGGGGATACTGAATCCTCAGATGACGATGCCATAATAGCTTTATCCATCAAATTATGGCAACAATTGACTAACTGGACCGCTTGATCTTAATGTAACAGTTTCCTTTACTATATGCAGAAAGTAGGTGAGAGAAGAGAGGAGATATCTCCAAACTGCCCAGTCAGAACACTGAAACTATTGCTCTGCTTCTAGTGCTATATCTCTTTGCCTTTTGGCATTTAAATCAAATTATAACCTCTAACATTGGAGTGTGTGCCAAAATACACGGCTAAAGTTGAGTCTAGAGCAGATTACACCATCAAAGTGGCTTGAGGGCTTGGAATGAAATTGGGAAATAGTCTTAAATTACTCAAGAAAATACTTGCATTCTTTAATGTTGGCTGTCTGGCTTTTAAAAATATGCATTTTCATGTTTTGCTTTGAAAAAAGATATGGGAATTTAAATACCATTAATCCAAAAGAAGATAATGTGTTGTGACTAGGAAGTCAGGAATGGTTTGCTATATTAGATTGCATTTATTAACATAACTGAGAACAATAATATTGGATATTTTCAATCTGTTGTTCTTTTGTGCAGGAGCCATTTTTACATGTGAACTAGGAAACCTACATGGATCACAGTCTTACAACTGTGTATACAAGTTGCCGGTCCTCAGAAAACATTGCTATCCTGTACTCTCGCATCAACCTGAAAGCAAGAACCAACTTGCTTCCAGCTTAAAAAAGCTTCCTTGCCTGATTTGCTCACAGATGATAGTTGCCAGCCTCAGGAGACCAGATAAATAGCTATTTATAAGCTTGGAGGGCTGTGTCTACTTTGACACTTGTACAAGAAGATGTGGCTAATTGTGGTTTTTTACCATGTGTATCCTTGGCTGAATAAACACATGTATGCTAAGTTACATATGATGTGCCCTATATGTTAACTACATGTTGTTTTCCTGACAGAATTAATGTTCATTTGGGAAATTGTTACATGTGAAGACAGTTAGCATTTTTGCAGCATTATCTTGGTGTAGGTTAAAGTATAATTAAGCTTCATAGCATCCATAGAATTGCAATCCACATGAATGCCTTTGGTACCAGTAAGAAAATGCCCAGTGCAAAGATGGATGCTCAAGTAACTTTTAGAATTTCTGTATCATCATTATCCCTTCTAATAATGACAAACTCAAACAGTGATTTCAAGGGAATTATAGCCAAAATGGAGCCGTTATTAATCAAGGGGATACTAAATGCATGCTAGGGGGACTACCGTGGTTTATAGAAGTACAGAAGGGCCTGTATTTTACTTTTCTGTAGGGTACCAAATTATACATGGTGTGGAGAATGTGGATAGGCAGACATTTTTCTCCCTCTCCCAAAATACTAGAACCCAGGGTCATCCCATGAAGATGATTGGTGGGAGATTCAGGACAAATAAAAGGAAGTACTTCTTCACACAGAGCATAGTTAAACTATGGAATACATTACCACAAGATGTAGTGACGGCCACCAATTTGGATGGCTTTAAAAGGGGGTTGGGTAAATTCCTGGAGGAGAAGGCTATCAATGACTACTAGCCCTGATGGTAATGTGCTACCTCCAGTATCTGAGGCAGTAAGCCTGTGTGCACCAGTTGCTGGGGAACATGGGTGGGAGGCTGATGTTGCATCATGTCCTGCTTTGTTGGTCCTTGGTCGACAGCTGGTTGGCCACTTTGTGAACAGAGTGCTGGACTAGATGGACCCTTGGTCTGATCCAGCATGGCATTTCTTATGTTTTGTTTCAACTACAATGTTGTACCATAGGAATGAATGGCAACCATTGGCTTTTGTGAATAAAAATAAAGGGCTGTATTTGGGGACACTTTGGGGGTATGTTCTAAACCAGCTCCCTGCCCTGGGTAACTACAGTAATTAAGAATCAATCTTGCTTCTGTGTGCAGAGCTCTTTCTTTGGTTCTGTTTCTAGATCACACTAAAGTGTGACAGAATGGGAACTTATATGTGTGACAGCCAGGGCTACATTTTGGTGTTCTGTTGTCATGATCCTTGTTTCGTGCATTAGTTAGGTTAGGACATAGACTAATAATGAAACACTTGCAAATAAACCCATAACAGAGATAAGAATCACGTTTGTTGCTCCACTTTGAAAGCTCAGGTTACGGGGCCAGAACAATTTTCAACTTTGCATTTAATTGAGACATTACCGTGGTTCAGCACTTCACCTTCTTCTGCATTAAAACATAGCTGCAGTTTATTTTAAGATTAGCATTTCCTGTTAGTTTCCAGTAAACTCCAACTGATGTTTATTGCAAACCAGGATATATTCATATTTAATGTTTTATTTCAGAAAGAAGTCATGTTGGCAAGGGACATGATTTGAATCTAAGACCAAGGTTGAAAGTTGATATAGTATCTTTTAGTCTGCAAAAAACTAAAATGTTTCCTTAAAATGTGAGTTTTAGGTGGAGTCCCTTTCCCAGAAGATGTTTGCCTAGGGACCTCACAGCTTGGCAAATGCTCTGAAACATAATCTTTCAGTGCTTTCAGTGGTCCTGTCTCATTTATTTGCAGCCAAAGAAATGGAGGAAGAATTTTTAAGAAATGCAGCTTTTCTCAAGCTTTAGAACAGGCAGTCAACCTGATCGGCAACATACAGGCCCTTCTGTATTTCTGTTGGAGCACAAAAGCAAATGTTGTGGGTCCAGCAATCCAGACTAGGTCTACAAATAACTTGTTTCGGGGCTTTGGAGGCTGAATCTGTCAAAGCCAACGGTGCCGGCCATCTGTTCTGGAGACTCTGTACATGCAGCTTGCTGTTGTATATAGCTATCCTGTGGCTCAGGACCAATATATTTTGCTTGATACAACATGTCTCCATTATTTTTCCAGACCTTTATTGTGACCGGGACAAGCATAAATGGGTTTCAAGATCTCTCTAAAAATCGAGAATCTATATTCATGTCAAATGTTGGGCCCCAGGTTGTCCAGTATAGAAATCAGGCATCTTTTTTCCTAATCACCTGAAATGGATGTTCTTTCCAAGTAATTCTGTTTCCTTGCTTCTTTCCCATCATGTGTGTGTTTAATGTTAACTTCATTGTGCACACAGGTTATCCAACACATTCTTAGATTTTAGTAACTAATGTTCTTTTCCCTTAAAGGGAGTTAAATGCCAAATTTTAAAAATATACTAGATGAATGTCTTGTCACGTAGTATTCCTTTATACATTCCCCAAATGTATTTTCAAAAAGTTTATGCTGCATTTTGAATGTTTATTTTCAGGCAGGGGTGGGGTGAGGGAGTCTCCTCCCTGTTTTTCACTGAAAAGGATAAACAGCCTTTTATTTTAATACTCCTCTATGGGTTGTTTTGGAGTCAATTTATTTGGCACCACTTTCTAGCTGAATTGAGTTAGGATCTAGGTATATTAAAAAGAAAATAATAGTTCCACTAACAATTTTAGAGGGACTTGGCATGAAGTGTCTCATCAGCTGTAAGTTGATCCACTTTCCCATGCTAAATTAACTTTATGGGAGAATCCAGTCTTGAAAAGAGAGGGCCTTTTACATGGAGGAATTGGGCTGATAGTGGAATTTATACTTTAGATCAGTTAATAGGATCAGATATGAGTTTTTATCATTTTTCATCATTGATTAGATATCACACTTTTTAGTGCTAATTGACAGTTTATTCAGCTACAGCATTTGTTGCAATCTACATATGTTGGAGTCGATGGCTCAGTTCAGTCGACATGTTAGTCAACCGTGGTTTTAGAACTCCATGGTGGAGTTTTTGCACTACTGTTGAGAAATATCATCTTGCAGGAAATCTCCATACAACGGTGGAGCTTTTTTGGGAAAACACTCCATGCAGAATATCAACGCTCTTGCAGAGGAGAGTTCCTACACAACCGTTGTGTTGTGTGTCATGTGGTGGGCTCCATGGAGTTTTCCCCGTGTCTACAGAGTCGCCAGGCAAGAGTGGCAGAAACCCCAGCTACTCTTCCCAGCAGGGCTCTGTAGGCATGGGAAAGAATTCCATGCCAGGATGCACTTGGGGAGCCCTGATCATGCCATCCCTGGGTGGGGTGCCTCGATCGCAGCGCCCCGCGTGTTCCCAGGGATGTGCATGTCCCTTCGCCCACCCACTCCGACCCGCGATCCATGTGGATATTGTCTCAAGGGCATGGAAAGAGCTCACCTGATGCTCTCAGGGGGAGCCTGAGCTCATTCCATCCCGTTGTGGTGTTCTCCAGTTGCTTTGCAGGGCAGGGCCAAAGGATGTCTCCCGCGGCTGGATGTATAACGTCAAAACTCAGGCGAAATCCATCCACCAATTTGGGGAGGGGGTGCAACAATCTATCCTGCAGCTGTCACGAGCTGGACAAATTCCTGCACCTCCTGGCCCCATTCGCCAGAAAAGAAGGGGAATTGGACGCACAAGCATCTCTCCTGCCACTGCAAAGCATTCCCCTTCTCTTCTGGCGAATGGGGATGGAACGCACAAGAATCTGTCCTGCTTGTGACAGTTGCAGGACAGATCATAGTGCCCGCACAGTGCCCCTCCTTCCCTGTGGGGCCATGGCAACAGGGAACGGGGCAGCATTGCTATTGCTTCCTACTTCCCTGTTGCTATGGTCCCAATGGGGAAGGGTGTGTCGGCACTGAGCTATGTGACCCCCTGATTGGGAGGATGTCGCTCCATGCTGACCTGTCCTTAGCTGATGGATGGTGCCCTGATACTCAAGGAGAATGTTCTGCAGCCTCTTGTTTCTGCAGCAGGGTGGTGTGTTTTCCTCCATGCGTGGCTGTCACAGAAGCAAGAGGCTGCAGAACAGTCTTCTTGTGTGTCAGGGCACCAGATCTATCCACCAGTGAAGTGTCAGTGCCAAGTGACATCCCTGTCGTCTGTCCCTGCACGGCCACCGCAGCAAGAACAGGCGGATGCATCTCCTCCAATGACAGGGGAGGCAATGTGCCCACTGGAGTGACAGGGCATTGGTTCCACCTCAAATGTCAGGAGGCGTGAGGCTTCCGTCGCGCCATGGTCGTCACTAGAGAAAGAAGCAGAGGCATCTCACCTCCTGACAGGAGGTGGAATGAATGTGCTGTCATCACTCTGGCAATGGCCGTTGTATGTCTCCACATGATGTGTCTCTCCTACCCCTACCCCCAGAATGGTAGTGCCTCGATGAGGTAAGCAGGAACCAGTCCCTCCATTCGGTGGGGAGGGGTGGGGGAGAAATGACTACTCAACGAAGTTATTATTATTATTATTTATTTATATAGCACCATCAATGTACAAACAATGTACATTGAAGCACTTATTGCTGATATAGGGTGCGTTTGGACGACACTTTAATCCATGGAGTGTGACTACTCTACTCCACGGAGCACTACTTCTGTGTTGCCCAAGCGCAACACGCAAATAGTAATCCATGGAGTGGACTATTCACACTCCATGGATTAAAGTGTCGTCCAAACGCACCCTATATCAGCAATAAGTGCTTCAATATCTCCCACAGCATTAGAGGAATTAATTGGGGTTTTTTTTACAGAAAACTAAGCCTGCAATAACTGTTTATAAAAGCCTCTTTGAATGTAATAAAATAGGCATTCAGTATGTCAAAGAGGAATGGAATAGGAAGTTGGAATGCTCTATTTCTGTAGATTTAAAATTGAGGCTGATTCAACAAAAAATGATGTTTTGTGCATTTTGGACACCACAGAGATTTGTTAAGCAGAAACCAGGTAGCTCTGCCAGATGCTGGTGATGTAATGAGGACAATATTGCATTGTGGTCTGTGTAATTGGACATGTCCTGCAGTGCTTCTTTTTGGTTGGAAGTCATTACTTGTATACATTTTGTTCTTGAAAAATCTGTGATAATGGTGGGTGTTCGTGCACTCTTAAATTACATCCTTGTAATGCGGGGATTAATAGATGGGCAGCAAAAGTGGATACCGAGAGCCCTTACAGTTGCAAAGAGGTCTGTCTGCTCCACCCTCTATTTTGCATATACCATCAGCTTCAGAATATCCACCTTTACTTTCCAACAGCTTTTGGCTTTAGAAAGTGCAAATATGAGAGATTGCAAATGCACTATGGAAAGAAAGCCTAAGCTAACCTAGTTCATTGTTGCAATTTTGACCCTACAGTGTTCCAGAAAATTAAGAAATATCCTGCAGTGTTGATCCTTGTTGATTAGCTTGATCCCATCCCTTGACTGCTTTCATTATAATTTTGTGGTAACAATATTGACTAAATGGATATATCAGATTATTATTATTATTATTATTATTATTATTATTATTATTATTATTTACCATATCACTCCCTAGATTTGTCTTCTTCTTTTTTAGTTTTAGTTCTGTACTTGAATGTAAGTAGGGTATCCTCATTATAGAAGTTACTAAGCTTGAGGAAGCTTGTTTGATTTTAGCACATGTTTTGTGTAAATCTGGGTGCTTTTCTTTCTTTCTTTATAGTGATCCAGCTGCTAAAGCTCTGTGGGAGTCCTTAATGAATCTCAAACAGAAAGAAGCAGTGATGGAAGTTAGGAGACACCTAGTGGAAGCTGCAAGCAGAGAAAATTTGCCAATCAAGATGAGCATGGGTAAGCTTTGGAGGCTGCATGTGCCTGCAACTAACTAGCTGGGAGGTGGAATGTGTCAGCAGCAGCCCATCTTCGTCAATGTCCAACCATTTAATATATTTAGGTTATTTTCACTGGCTCAGCCATTAATCTTTCTGAAGTCACTTTGCTTTTTAACGAATCTGAGTTTGTTAACATGTGCTCTGGAACTTACTGGTTTAGCGGCCATTTTTTTTAAAATGGATTCAAACAGTTATACAATTGTAGCCTGATAATACACTCAGATAAATATATAAAGTGTAATGGCTTTGACACTTTGAATTATGAACCTGGGGAGGGTGTTTAGCTAGGATGGGGTTCTTATTGTGTCCAAGCACTGGGGATTTCTCGCATTCCATTTAAGGCTGCTGCTTCTTGCCCGACATGGCAACTCTCACCGAATGCCATGCTCGTTTTTTGGTTCTGTCTCCCATTTTACAGCTATTTGCATGGAGGAGATACTTATATAAGAGCACTTGGGACACTATCTTGCTGTGCAAGTACAAATGTCTTGTGCTTCCTGTATATTAAACATATACAGGAGTTATGTTTAATATACCATCTTTACATCACAGTCTTTGGTATTTGGGGGGTGGGTGTTTGATGTGTATTTATTGCATTTTTTTTTGTAAACTGCTGACGTACTTTATCTTATGTACAACCCCTAAATGGTTAGTTAGGCCCAGTCCAAATGGTAAGCAGATTTGGATCAACTTTGTTATCTGAAAGCATTTGTCTCCCAAGCTATTCAGTAATTCCTCAGCTGGTCCTGAGAAGGCTGGGAAAAATGTTGAAGAGCTAAACTGAATTGCCGAAGGTCAGGGGCATGTTAGTGACCCATATTGGCTCAGTGTTGCTTAGAGATGGCTAATGCTGGATTGTTTTGTACCTTCTGAAAATGTCCTTTAAATACCCCACCTCCCTTCAGCTACTGGTTTCTGGAAACTGCTTCTTGCTCTTCAGGACTATTGGGAGTGAATTGTGATATTGAACTTCTTTGCAGCATACACATATTGCTTCAATATCCAGACCCAAATGGCAGCATTAAAATGGAGTGTGTACATCACTCCAAACGCTGCCTGAGAATCAGGCTTCCAAATTAATGTTTAGCAGCAATCGTCTGCAGTAGACATAATAAATACTTTCTTTCAACATTGGGCATTTGAAAACATTTTTTTTTCTTTTGAAATCCTCAGTGTTCAAGGCAGAGTAAAAAGGTTCATCTTTTCACTTTAAAGACTTAACGATGTTACCAATTTTAGTTAATTATAACCCCCTTGTCAAAACTGCCCTGAGGCTACATCTGAACAAGCAGTTTTGTTATCTGTAGAAGTGGTGATGGGTAGAGGTAGTTTCGAAATGCACTGATCACTCAATTCATGCACTTTCAAAGAGTTTTTTTAGTATATATGGACCATTGGACCATGTTTTGAAGTAAAATTAGGGCATATTGTGCACAGATACTTAATATTCCAGGTAATTAGAATTGGTAAAATTCCCCTAGAGCTTTATTCTTCCATTTTTCAGGCCTAGGACTCAACTCCTCAACTTAATTTATGACACAGAACAATCTCAAATTTTGCTGTCATGAATGTCAACCATTCTTTTATACCTTTTCCTCCTGTTTTCTCACATTGCCATCCTGTTTATTTTACCTCATCTTTACCCTTCTCTTATTCTTTCTCCTTTAACACCCCCCCCCCAAATCTCACCTTGGCTCACCTTGCGTCAACACAGAATCCAGCAGTTGAAGCTTCATAACTTGTGATCCACCAAGTTTAACACTGTCCAGCAATTCTACATTAAGGCTTAGCAGACTCTCGACAGCCCCTCCTTCCCCTCTTTTTATAGTCCCAGGCAGGCAGCTAAACCTGGATGCTCCTCAAGCCCTTGGTGGACCACCATGTGTGGTTGCTACGAAGCCATTAGCTTGGTCACAAATTGGCCATCTTGCTATAGCGTTGTGGAAGACCATAACCTAACTGAAATTCTGCTGCATGGTGAAAACATTTTGCCATTCTCCTGAGTTGACAAGAACTGGAAAATAACCTCCATTTACTAATGGCATTTAATGAAGTAGGTCCTGGAAAGCTTATGGCAGAATAAATTTGTTAGTATTTAAGGTGCCACAGGACCCTTGTTTTTCCCAAGGCAGAATCCAATGTCACACAAGTGGTCTTTCATTCTTCCTATTCCTCCCTGCAGCCCTCTGTGCCCTATGAAAATCTGCTCCAGAGACCCCCCAATCCTCTGGGGCAGGTTTTGAGGGAACGCAAGGGAGGGGAAAGGGAAGGAGTGAAACTACTTGACCCCATTCCTCCCTTTTCCCCCTTCCTGAAAACAAAGTTTAATTGAAATAAGGCTTCTAAGAGGGAATGTATACTTGTGTTTGTATGTGATTTCCACAACTTTGGTAGTTTCAAATAAGAGCATAGCAGAAACCAACATTCTCCCAAATTAATTTCTTGTTACTCCTCTTTATCCTTACTGATAAATACTTTCTGTAATCTTAGCTAACCGAACAGAAGAGAAGGACCCTAGACTAGGGAGCCATCGGCTCCTCATGGCCTAAAACAAAGCTGCTCTTTTATCATTCTGTGTTTTATAAGTTTGGTTTTTGTAATATTAAATTGTAAACTCTCTTGACAGAAAAGTGGTTTTTAAATGCACTACATAAGATAAATCAATAATAAAGAAGTCCTGGAGTAACATTTGACAGGACATCAAGTATCTTTCTGACAAAAGGAAAATTCCAAAATTAGTGCAATACCTTTATTAAGCCTACGTCACAAAATAATGTTGAAGCTTTTCAGGTACAGTATTTTATTACTTTTGAGTAGGCCTAATAAAGATATTGGACTAATATGGATTTTAGCCAATATGTCTGCCTTCACTCTCTGACAAGGCAAATGTCCAGGAGCCCACTACTTAAGTGCATGGGGATAGAACATTATTCCTTTATAATGGATGAATTCAGCTGTGTGTGCTTGCATGTGTGTGCAATGTGTGTCAATTTCTCTTATACCTTAGCATGACCAAAAATTAGAACCTAAGGATGTAAGAACATACTTAGAGAAGCAGGCTTGATTCTAAGTGGCTCTCACTTCCATTGGGAACTGGGGAGTTTATGGGCAGCATAAATCAGCTGGAGGAAGTACAGGAACTGCTTTGTCAACAAACTGGCAAGGTGAGCAGTGTGGGGCAGGTTCCTAGAGCACATCTTTATTTTTTCCTCTTGGGTGACATACACTCTTGTGGGAAAAACTTCAAAATGCATGTATTCTTTGCACTCATTGAAAACTAGTTTAGGCATCATAAAATTCCAGAAACTAAAAATAGCTGGTTTTACCCAATAATCCCTTGGACTATTTTTTTCAGGACCTATAACTGAAAGGATATATTTGATATATTATTTTCTAACTGGGTTGCATCAGTTATGTTATTTTAACACACTTGAGAATATTACGTCCCCGAAAGAAAGTTCTATTCTATTTACAGCTTCCCGAAACAAAGAAGTGTTGTTCTTTCAGTAGAAGTGCTGCTGCTTCTTTTCCCAGTCCTCACTTCCTTCAGTGATCAGATGCATATCTTAGAATGCTTCTGAAAGTGATGGTCCATGATGCTTTTGTTTGAAGCTTTGCTATTAGCATATTATTTGGCAGCAAAAGACACTTCGCTACAAATGTCGTTCTGTGGCTTCAGAAATGGCCTGTCTTGCTTGGCAGTTTTAACAGAGAACCATAAATCTAAA
This sequence comes from Elgaria multicarinata webbii, assembly GCF_023053635.1. Classification (NCBI taxonomy): domain Eukaryota; kingdom Metazoa; phylum Chordata; class Lepidosauria; order Squamata; family Anguidae; genus Elgaria; species Elgaria multicarinata. The sequence continues at coordinate 57,210,877 of NC_086180.1, read as the reverse complement.
CTGTGCCTGAATCCCTTTATTATGTCCGTTTATTGGCATGTTGAATGATGAAAGCTGAAACACCGGGAGGATAACAGAAACAAAGTGCTCTCTTCTGTTACTCTAACCCTCCATTAATGGAAGAAAGCCTCCTCAGTTCTTTCCTAGTAAACTATGCAGAATGCAACCTGAAAGACTAAAGCATCTCATTAAAGAGTGTAGGGCGGACCTAGCTTACAGTAACAATATACTGATGCAGCAGGCTTTGTGAAAGAGGCTAGGACAAGGCTACTGTAAATCTCCTAAATAGTTTGTAACTATCTGGCAAAAAAGAAAGGAAGGAAAACATCAAAGGAAATGGCAGATTTGTTGGGGTAAGGTATGTCTGAACTTTGTCTGGGATCATGAAAGAATAGAAAAGGCAGAAATATGATCAGCTTCAGACATTATGAAATGAGGGAGATGGGATGGAAAGGCTACTCGTGGCTCCTGTTCTCCACAGTTTGTAATGCTTGAAATGTGAGCACCTCGCTCTCACACATGCATGCACGTGTGCCATTGTGCAGGGAGCTGTAGAACATCCAATTCAAACATTACAAAGAAGCACAGAGAAGAATTGTCAGGGTGCTGCCTGATGCCCCCTTCATGAGAACGTAAAAAGAGCCATGCTGAATCAGACCGAAGGCCTATCTAGTCCAGCATTCTGTTCTCACAGTGGACAACTAGATGCCATGAAAATCCCACAAGCAGGACGTGAATGCAATACCACACTTAGGTTTCTCAGCAACTGGTATATTTATATTACTGTAGGTATATTAGACATCCATGAATTTGTCTAATCTTTTAAAATTGCTCAAGTTGGTGGCTGTCATGACATCTTGCGGTAATGAATTCCATAGTTTAACTATGTACTGTATGAAAATGTACTTCCTTTTATCTGTCCTGAATCACCAACCTTTCAGCTTTACTGAATGTTCCTGGGTTTTACTATTATGAGGGAGTGAGGGGAATCGCCATATCTACTTTTGGCACACCTTACATAACGTTATCCATCTCTATCATGTCACCCCTCACTTGCTGTGTTTTTAAGCTAAAGATCCCACAAAGTTATAACCTTTCCTCTTATAGTAGTTGCTCCAGACTCTTGTGACCAGAACTGTACACAGTAAGTGTGGGTGCTTCATAGATTTGTAAAAGGCATTATGGTATTGGCAGTTTTATTTTTATTTCCTTTCCTGAAACATACAAGTTGCTTTTTTCACTTTAGCTGCACACTTCAAGATCCATTTCCTCATCAATTACCGCCAGCTTAGACCCATCAGTGTATACATGAAATTAAGATTATTTCTCTAATGAGGATCATGTTACACTTGCTTATGTTGCTGTTTATTTTAATGACCATCCCTTCAGTTTACAGAGATCATTTTAGAGCTCCTTGCTTTCTCTTTTTGTTTTAATCATCTTAAAATAATTTGGTGTTGTTGGCAAACAGGGACACTTTACGGCTCGCGCCTAACTCAAGGTCATTTATGGTAAAGTTAAAAAGCACTGGTCCCAATGCAGATCCTTGAGGGAACCCTCTCTTTATATCCTTCCACTGCAAGAACTGTTTATTCCTGCTCTCTGCTTTCTGTTCTTTAACCAGTTACAATCCATAAGAGGACCTCTCCTCTTATCCCATGACTGTTAAGTTTGATCAGAAGTCTTTGGTGAGGAGCCTTGTCAAACGCCTTTGGGAAGTTCAATTAAACAGTGTCTACTGGATCACCCCTATCCAGATGCTTTTTTTAAAAAAATATATGTTACCCTTACCCTTGCAGAAGTCACATTGATCCTGTGTGCTTGAAAATTTTATCTTTAATAATGCTCTCCATCAGTTTACCCAGAAGAGACATTAAGCTAACTGGCCTGTAATTTTCCAGATCCCCCTTGGATCCCTGATTTTTTGTTTTTGTTTTTTAAAAATGATATTACATTGACCAGTTTGCAGTATTCTGATAAAGAGACTCCTCTTGGGGCCCTGTTACATATTTTGCTAGAAAGTTAGCAATTTCACATTTGAGTTCTTTAAGAACTCTCCCATTGTTACCATCTGGACCCGGTGATTTGTTGTTTTCAATTTGTCAGGAAGGTCTTGAACCTCATCTCTTGGCGCCGCCATTTGCCTCTGTTTCTTAGACTCTCCCTTCCTAACAATATCAGTTTAGGGATGGGTATCCACTTTACATCTTCTGCAGTGAAGACGGGCACACAAAAATCAGCTTCTCTGTAATCTCCATATCCTCTTTAAGTACTCCTTTAACTCATTTGTAAGACCAGCTACCTCTGTAACAGGTTTCCTGATTCTGACATAATAAATTATTGATTTATTGTTGATGTTGATATTTTTTATTGATATGATCTTCAAAATCCTTTTATGCATTCTTTATTGTTTGCTTCCATTTTGCATTGGGTCGGGAGATCCATTTTGCATGAGAGCCGGTGTGGTGTAGTGGTTAAAGTGTTGGACTGGGAGTTGGGAGATCTGGGTTCTAGTCCCCACTCAGCCATGGAAACCCACTGGGTGACTTTGGGTCGGTCACAGACTCTCAGCCCAACCTACCTCACAGGATTGTTGTGAGGATAAAATGGAGAGGAGGATTATGTATGCTGCCTCAGGTTCCTTGGAGGAAAAAAGGCAGGATATAAATGCAATAATAATAATAATAATAATGTTTTTATTCTCATTTGGGTAAGACTTCCATTTCTGAAGGAAGCTTTCTTTTCTCTAACTGTTTCCAACTATAATAGCTTCCATGTCATAATATTGCAAGTTTCTCTGAGGGTGAAATAAAACAATGCAAAAGAGATGTGACTGCCACTGAAACAGCTGTCCTGAATCTCCTTCCCTCCGCCCTACTTCATGACACCTAGTAATCAAATTATGTGTGCTGTGGTGTCATTGTTCTGTGAGTTTCCCTACCCTTACAAGTGGCAGGAAGTAGCCTCAGTTTACAACTGCACTATAGCATGAATATTGACAAGTTCATTACAAAATACTTCAAGAGGAAAATAAAGAATCTGGTGAAAGCGTGGGAGATATTTCAGTGGCTTTGGACTGCCATCTGTTGAGACATTGCATGAATTAAGGACCAAATGGGAAGAATCCAATGGTGTCCGTGTACTAGCACTGTTGATGTTGCAGTAGCATAAATGAATGCTTGAGTGACATCAGTAGTGCCTGTTAGCTTTATGGGAAATTTGGCGTCATGACAATAGCAAAAAAGGGACTATGAGCTCCATCTCACCTAGGAAAAAACGCTGGCTACCGTCGCTTCTCCGCTCCTGGTTTCGTCACTCAGTTACTTCCTGTTTGAAAACAGGAAGTAAATAACGAGCATGAGGCCCATTCAGTCGGGCGTTGTAATCATGCTGCTTCTACCACACACAGCAGGAGAAAGCAGCAACTTCTGGTTTTAAAAATGTTTTGGACTTTTTCTGTTTTTTCTTGCTGCGCAAGGAAGGCCAGACAAGGCAGAAGGTGCACAGGAGGCAGACAACGTCATGTGAGGGACCTACAAAAAATCTGTGAGTGTCCAGTAACAATCATACAATAAAATGCTCATCTGACGGAGCTCTATTTCCCTTTAAAACAAAGCACCTGAAGAATGCACACCTTGCTTTCAATCAAAACTGCACTCCTGAAAGTCTCCCGGGAATGTAATTTTGCTTGGAACAGGGTACATTCTCCCCTGCACAGCTAGGTTTAAAGGAAAAGCTGCAGTGCTGCCAAACTTGTCATTGCACTAGCAAGTGCTATTGATCTCACACAAGTATTGGGTAAACTAGTGCATGGACACCGTTGGATCCTTCCCAGTGTTCTTGTAGGAAGAGGAGAAAATTACTGACTTCAGTGGCTTGTCCTCGGAGGATGGGGGAGATAGTGGTCAGCTGGATGTGGCTGAGAGGTCTTACTTTGCCTACCTTCCAGCTGCAATAAAGCGTCATTTGTCTGAAGTTTTTAATCTTAATGTTTAGTTGTAGATGAAAAACTGAAACAGAGGGATACTGATATTAGATTACAACTATGTACTGACAAATGTGTAATACATATCAGATTTGCGTTCCGAGCTAAATCGCTTTTCAGTTACCCTTATAAATCATTAAAAAATTGGAAACACAATATGGTTTTTAGAATCCCATGCGGAGACATTTACAAGCCTAATATGCTGGTAGAGTGTTATCTTTGCATATTAAATTGTGGCTGGCATATAGACACAGAACTATTTGGCTGACCTTACTGTTTATTGTAACTAGGGAGTTTTCTGACAATGGACTTTTTGTGTGTGGATGTGTGGCTTTTGGGATGAAGCTGTGTCTCTAATCTCAAGCTTTTGTTGGAAGATAAGAAACTTAAATACCTAAACATGAATTCATAGCCAAGTATCTTTACTCATCTAGCTGCTGATTTATTTATTTTGAAATAAAGTTAATCATACTTAAAAGGAAACAACTGTGTTGATCTTGATTCTTGAGAAAGGGTAACATGCAAATTCAATTTTGAGTGATCTTATATTGTAATTTAATGTAGTTAAAATTAATATATTAATTTTAACCCAATGGCCTGGTTTACATGTAACAGTATTCCATGGTTTATATAAACCATGGTTTGCTGCCCTCTCTAGGGTTTGTCTGGCAAAAATCAGATAAACCATCTTTTGTTTTCTCAGTCCCTGGTTTGTTCACTTATTTATTTAAAATATTTCTTGGCTGCCTTTTAGGGCTGAAGCCTGCCAAGGTGGCTTAGAGCAACAAAATACATTAAAACAATTAAAATATTAAAAGCGATAAAAAGCACAGTAAAACAGCAATATAACAACAATAAAACCAGCAGGAGCAGCAATGGAAATAACAGCAGCAACTGCAATCTTTTCAAGAGAAGATCAAGGTAAAATAATTTGTTTTCAAGGACTTCTTAAAAGCCTGCAGTGCATGGCAGATCTCTAATAGCAAGTTATTCCAATAGTCCAAAGATGTGGGGTCACTGCAGAGAAGGCCCTCTCACTTGTAGTCACCCACCTAACTGCTCTCATGGGTGTGCAGATGAGAAGGCCTCTCTTTTGGATCTTAATGTGCAGGAGACTAATATAAGTGAAAGCAGTCCTTCAAGTAACTTGGTTCCAAACAGTTTAAGGCTTTAAAGGTCAAACCCAGCACTTTAAATCAGGCTCAGAAACACACCGGTAACCAATGTAGCTGGTGCAGTAAGGGCATTATGTGATCGAACCTCCAACACTCAGGCAGCTGTAGTAGCTGAAATTTCTGAACCACCTTCAAAAGCAGCCCCAAATACAGTGCATTGCAGTAGTCCAGCCTGGATGCCACTAGTATGTGGATAACTTAGGCAAGTTCCATCCTCTCCAGATAGGTAAGCTGGTATGTAATGTACTCCTGGACACCTAGGTTTTCGCAGTTAGTGCAGAGTTCAGGAGGACTCCCAGACTACATACTTGGTCTTTTGGGGGTTGTTTGTTTTCCTCCTCCTTCGCCTGCTCGTTCCCTGTATCCTAACTGCCTTTGTGGCACTGCAGTACTGGCATGTAAAGAGACTGAATTTTTTTACTGTTCTTGTCTACTGCCACTGTAGCCTGGCAAAACAACCCAGGATTCTGGGTTGCATGTAACAACAACCCATGGTTTAAAGAACCTGCAGTTGGCAATCCACCAACAAACCAAGAGTTCTCTTCATGGATTCTTTGTGGTTAGCAAGCCGTAATTAACCCATAGCTCCAGGTTCACACATAATGACAGACTATGATTGAACACACCATGTTTTATTATTACGTGCGAACCATGTCAATGGGGCTGTTTGCATGCAACGATAACCTATTTAAAAATTGGGTTGTTGGGGGACATCCAAGTGCGCTGCTTGCAGTGCTGCTGCCTCTTCCAGTTTACTCCATAATCCATAATTGGCTCCTGCTCAGTGTGACATCCGAACTCAGACTGCTGGGTTGTTTAGGGGCTAAAAAAGCCAGCGGTTAACTCAAGAACAAACCATTGGTAAATAAAGGAAAAGGGGCAGCACAACTGCTCTCTCCTGCTCAGGCACGACAACCTATCAGATTTCACACTGACCCTGTTCAGCCAACACATTAAGCCATGCTGGTTAACCATTTTGGTCATCATTACACGTGAACTAGATCATTTGCCTGTTCTTGAAGAATTTTTTATTCTGTTAGTCCTCTGCTCATTTTTATGTTGCTTTTTGCCCATGTGTCAAAGGATTGTGAATCTTTAGAAAATGCCTTTCTCCAGTAGTCCTTGGGCCTGTAGTATATAGGGTGATGTCAGGACTCACACGGCTGCTCCAGATAATGTCTTCTCCAGTGACAAAGATAGTTGTTGTCAATCTATTTGTAAATTATTGAAAAATTGAAGAATATACATTTTATTAGCCAATAAAACCAATTAATAATCAATAACCTATAATATGTTGGTAACAGTAAATCCAGGGACTTCCCCTTCCTGCATTACTTGTGTGAAGGGGGCACCATGAAATCATTTGCCTATCCACATCCCCCTTTGTTATTTCTGATCCGAATGGAGAAAAAAGTAGTGATTCCTTGCACAGCATTTGCATGCAGGGGAATCCTGCTGTTATCCCCAGTCACAAATCAGAGTTAATGGCAGTGTTACTTCCAGGGGCCCTTCCTCCTCCTCCAAGGTAACAGAAGTCTACATTTTTGAAGGGGGGCTGTACTAGTTATGTCTGTCTGTCTGTCTCTCTCTCTATATATATATTATCAGTTAACAGATGCTACAGGCTAATGGATTTCGGAGCTAAAATGTTTAAAAGTAATAATGACAGTTCTATCAGTTTGTTTGAAGTGCATATCTTTATTAAGCAGAAGAATTTTTTTTTAAGTAAATAATATATCTGCTGGAAAAACAAGGGATGTCAGCCATATATGCCCAGATGTGGTTTAATCTCTTCATCTATGGCATCTTCTGTATAATTACATAAACAAATTGTTCGTGTGGGATGTAGTTGGTTACTGCCAGTGATAAACTACTGGCTTATCCTGAGAATGGGTGGAAGAAATGTTCTCTGGTAAAGAGCTGGTCTAATTGGGGGTGGGATCATCCAGAGATCTTTATCTTTGAAGGATCCATGGTGCTGTTCATTAAAGATGATCAATTTGTCACAGGTAATGTTTCTGAGTTTGGGAGTTAGTGAATATTATTCTCCTCCCGCCGTAGTTTAAACTGGCTCCTGCTGGCCCCAAGATGGGACTTTTGGGCTGGGCTATGAAGCTGGATAGTTCCTGGGATCCTCCACTTTCTGCTCTCTCGCGCGATGGGTGTGTGTCTCCAAATGCACACGGGGATTGGGTGCTGCTGCCAGGAGTTGAGGCATTTAGCAGGGGATGGAATAAAAAAAGGTCTGGGAAGGTGGGGGTGGACTGGGTGGTGATTAGCCCATGGGTTGCCAGGAGAGACTGATTGAGTCCTGAGGCTGGGGTGATCATATGCAGAGCCTGGTATCTGGGGTCTTAGTTCCCTTACTGCAGGGCTGCCCGTGGTCTCTCAGGAGCTGTGAGCTTGCTACCTTTGCTACTGGTATTCATATATTGGGGGCACTGTGTTGTTGTGTGGATGTTGAGGGGATGTGGTGTCATGGCCACACCTCCAGATTTGCCGGAATGGGTTCAGTCTCTTTGTTTCCAGCTGGTGTAGGAGTATCATCTCTGCCACATCCTAAAATTGGTGGGCAGTGTCCTTAAGAAAGCCACTCTCTCTTGGCTTTAGCCCCCATATACAATATGTTTTGGGATAATAATATTTTATACCATATGGGGTTGTTGTGAAGAGTATAACAAGAAAATCTATGTGAAAAATTTCAACCGCTATGAAGTGCTTTATAAATGGCAGGTTTTGTATTCTGCAAAGATGTACTGCTTTCTGCAGTCTGGTTTTTGAAACCTAAGAGTTCTGAGAGGAACATAAGGAATCACTTATTGTTGATTGTCAGCTGAGAGCTGGAGACCTCTGGAATCAAGCACCAAAAAAAGCTGGCCTGAATTTAACATACTTGGCAGGATCTGTATCCTCAGGAAAGAGGCCACTTACTCAGTTCCTCAAAGTTTACTCCCCTATTAATTGGTCCCTGAGGAGATAATTAACTAGATATAACATTCAAAATGAAAGGCTACATCTATTCAAACACCTTCAGTATTGCTGAACTCTTCTTTTTTACACCTCGTTCATTCATAAAGTCTGAAGTAAAGAACCACAGTCTCCTTTGAGATACTGAATTTTAAGAACATGACATCTTTAGCACTAATCAATCAGTCCTGGAGAATAAAGTTTTCTTGTAAAGATGTTTGTCCTACAGGAATGCCAAGGCTACCATGATCGAGCCTTAACTTTTTGCACTGTGGTATAGGTATCTAAGTAGAATGTGCATTATTAGGAATGAATAGTGCATGAATATTTCAAATGCAGCTTTCAAAATATGTTCAGTCCAAAACATGGAAAAGATCAGGGGCCCACTTTCTTGAGTTATTTTATGTAACTGCCTCCCCTCATTTGAAACATATAAGTTCTATTTCTACCTCATTGAGTTCATGTACATTTTGTACTCAGAAATCCATGCCCAGATACAAAATAACTTGTGGGCAACATACCTTAAAGAAGATTAAAAAGAAAACTCATGAAGATTTCTCTCTCTCTCTCTTTCCCTCTTTCTCATATGTGTACACACACACACACACACACACACACACACACACATTCATACAAGTTTCCAAGAGAACAGAATTTTTGCAGTCACACTGGGCATTGATGTAACTGTGGATATAAAAGGTTCAGTTCGTAGTTATTGCCACAAATTAATATTATTTGCTAGGCGCTGCACACTTACAGAAGTGGTATCACTAGAACATGGTTCCCCAATCTTCTTGGGTCAGTCGGCACATTTCAAATTTTGAGTATCATGGGTGTTCTCACAAAATGGCTACCAGAAGGCAAACTGGTTAGGCTCAAAGAAAAGTAACTTGCCCAAGAACCTCGGTAAAAGGGTCTCAGCTCCAAAACACAAAGAGCATTTGTTTGAACCCACAGTTTTCTGCTCCAACACCCATTTCACAGAAGGCAAACTGATGAAGCATAGAGACAAGTCAAGAAACTGCGTACAAGGCAGAGATGGGGGTCTAGCCCCAAATGCCTTTACAATGCACAACAAAATACCATTTCACAGAAGGCAAACTGGTGGTGCTCAGAGAAACACAAATACAGGCAAAACACCCACTCCCACACAAGAAGGCAAAAACACACAACAAAGGAAAAACACCCACCCCTACCTCTCAGATGCTCCCAAACACTCTCCAGCTTACCTTTTCTTTTGCTGGAATGCAGCCACACACCTTCCCCCCCCCCCAAAAAATGCCTCTGAACTTATAAGGGGCCCAAAGGCATTCTTGAAAATAAAGATGGTGCTGTTGATGCCCATGGGTACCCTGTCGGAGACCACAGCACTAGAAAGATGGTGAGGGGGAGCAGAGAATATGTATGGCTTTGGTAGTTCAGCAAAAAACCCTGCAAAATCAGATTTTTCAGGTGATGTTTTAAAAGAAAAGAGGGAATTGGTTTGACTCATTAGCAGCAGAAGTAGAATGGCAGAACACAGGAGAGAAAGACTGAAGCAGAATGAGGTGAGAACATTTGTTTCCGCAGAATGGAGGGAGTGACAAAGGGAGTAAGAAGTTATGAGGAGGCATAAGGAAGTGAAGAACTTCACATCTTGTTAAGCTTTATCTACTGCTGTCAATCTTCTTCAATAAGACAGTAAGCCCTTGCTCTTGGCAATTCTTCAGGAGGACTAATCAGGCTTCTAGTTTAAATCAGGCTTCCAGACTTCACTAGGCCTGGAGCTGAAAGATGAGCATATTTTTTGATATACCAGCAAAGGCCAGAAGTCAAATCTAAAAGGAAAAACATGTCATGATAGCCCTCTCCAAGGAACACATAGTACTGCAGCATACAACATATCACAGATGGCCTTTCCTTCCAATAAGGAGTGCTAGCTTTGGGTTTATGAAATGTTAGACTATTTTACACTTTCTCTAAATATAATGTTTTGAGAAAAAGAGGGAAGATGGTTTTATCTTTCTTCTTCTTCTTTTGTATGAAGAAATTAGATTTTGAGCAAGCTGCTATATGTCCTTATTGCTAAAGGCGAAAAAGTACTCACTGTAAGCACGAGGGTTGACATTTTCAAATCACCATGACAATTTGCCTGACACAGCTTTAAAGGAAATATATTAAAGCATGACCAGAAGTTCAAATTTTTAGTCTGAAAACACACAAGGCTATGGATCCTTTTTTTAGCCTTTGTGGGCTCAGTATGAGACGCTTTTGCCAGCTTTTAACCAAGCAAAAGTGTTGTCAGCTTGATGTATATGATATTTTGTTGACTTCTTTGCCTTGGTGTTTTGCAAGCGAATTTTCTCGGGCATCCTTGTTTTTGAATCTGAAGAACTGAATTGAAGGAAAATAGCCATCATGCCAGAAGTCTGTTAGAAAAGTGCAACAAAATCCAAAAGAAGTTCTTTTTATTGTGTCAGCATGAGAGTTGTTACAGAATCCATCTATTATTACTTGGCATGAGTGCTTACGTGAGCATTTGGCGAAATAGCATCAGCTGCTCTTTTCCTCCATCTCACAGTTCTTTGGATCAAACCCATTATATTGGAAGGGAAATGTTTTTCTAGTAATGTCTTTGAAAGCTCATTTTGAAGCACAAGAGAAAAATGTATATGGTAATGCCAGCAGGGAATGGCATGCCTCTTGCATAATGGTGAAATTAGCAGAGTGGGGCAAAGGATTACCAGCTGTGGGTTTCTTTTGATCCTATTGTTCTGGGCACATTAAGTGGCAGCAATATATTGTGTCGAAGTGAGAAAAGATGGGTGCACCAAGGAAACAAGGGCTTTTGGCAGGGCACATATTTTGATTATCCTTCCTTGTGAGTTATCACTTCAGGCACACACACAACTTTTGTTTTTGCATAATCTAGTAGTTTATTACATCCATTAAATCCATTAAATGCAACAAATTCAGTGGCAATTCATTGTTGTTGTTTTGTATTGACAGAGGCTGGCTATAATTGCCAAAAACGGAGGGGTGTTAGGATGGTCTGCAGTGATTTTTCATAGTCTTATGCTTATATTTGTGGTGTGGTATGCATTCCAGTAACCCATCTTTATTTATTTATTTATTTATTTATTACATTTTTATACCACCCAATAGCTGAAGCTCTCTGGGCGGTTCACAAAATCTTATGGTTACTGGATGATACTGTTCTTGTAAAAGTGGCAAAACCTGGCCATTATGTTATGAAAGAAGGCCTTGTGTTGTACAAACGAGAAAACTTCTTGGTGGAACAGAACCCATTCCATAAGTATTGCTGTCCTTAAGTAACATTTGCTGCCTTTGAGCTTTATCACATCAACGTTATATTGTGCACTCACTGCGAATTGCGTGCAAAGGACTCCAAAGTTTTCAAGCTTATAATCTGCTTTTATTGTGAAGTACTCCCATGCATCCTGCTTTAATTGTGCTTCTTAACTTTTGCCAGTGCAATATTTTGCTAGTAGTTTTCGAGTGTATCATTTGTTGTTTTCCGAGCGGCCACTGGGGCGCAGGAGCAGGATTTGAAGAAAAAATAAACAAATGCTTACATCTGCATAAGCTTTAAAGCTAAAGACATCAAAATTGTCACAGTAATAGATATTAAGAAGAGCTTTAAGCATACCAAATTTGAATCAGATTGGGTCATCCATTGATTTTTAATGATTTTTTTACATTTCCTCCCTTAAACCCATTTCCTGGTATGCAAAGGATCTAGCCGCCCGGTAGCAACAACAACAATAACAACGGCGACAGCTTAGTGCTGTAGGGCAGTGGTTCCCAAGCACTGCGGACCCCTTGTTTTTCAAATGCCAAGCCATGGACCCCCTACTTTTGAAAAAATTGTTATCTCTACGGTAGTTACCTGTGCGAAGCAATTTTTTGCCCCTAATAAGCAAAGGATTTTAGGTATACTAAAAAACAGATCATAAAAATTGTGATATTACCATGCAAAAATGACAATGATTTAGTTAGGAATATCAAGATGAATTAAATTTTACTAACGTCTAGTTTACAGTTGAACAAATTATGACATGTCTATCAGCTACTAAACTTAAATGTGATGGGAGAAATCATGCCTCTTTTCGTCCCAAACAATCCCTTCCACATCTGGTTCAATATTTCCTACTTTTAATCTCAAATCTGGATCAACAACGAGCCTATTTTTATGCTTGTTCTTCATATAACAAAATGTCAAAAATGTTTGTTCACAAAGATATGTGGAACAAAAGGGAACTAGATGTTTCAAAGCTTTTTCACCTAACTTCTTATAATCAGGAAAATCCTTCACCCAAAATTGGTCCAGTCTATATTCTTTGAAAAATGATTTCAGTGAACCATCACAAGTCACGTCAGCAAGTGCATCTTGCTCTTCCGCAGATGGAGTTGTTAGTTGTACATCACCACATTCAAAAGGATCCCTTCTCCATGAGTTTTCAGGATTAGGTGCAGAGAAGTAACCTCTGAAGCTAGTCGCTAAATCATGCAAGTGCTTTCGCGTATGACGTCACTGTCGAAGCAAATGGAGCGCGGGAGACGGCGTATTTTCTTTTATTAAAATGTGGACCTTGCAGAGCTAATAGATTAATGGTGCCACAGACCCCCTGGGTGGGTTACGCGGACCCCCTGGGGTCCACAGACCACCAATTGGGAACCACTGCTGTAGGGGATAATTCGAGGGAAATAGGTATGTGGGATGAAGCTCTTCATCTACTCATACACTGTTGAGAAATGTATGTAATGTATTTTTTTCTTTGACAGGAAGAGTCACCCCTGAACAGCTCAGCTCATATATCCTGCTCTTCAAAAAGAAGTTTGAAGCTCTTGAGAACCATTGTGGGCTTCTGCAGATTGCACTGGCTATTGTGCAGACGCTAAAACACCCTCAAAGTGCCAAATGGGACAACTTTCTAGCTTTTGAAAGGGTACTTGTGCAGGTACAGTATGTTGTGAACTTTATTAGGAGTGGATAAGACTTAAGGCTCTCATTTATAGTTCTGTGTTTTGCGCCAACACCCCTCCTCATGCTATGTTCGGAGTGGCAGTTCCCTCATAGGGAAATGGACTTTTCTATAGTGGTCCCCTGTCTGTGGAATACCCTTCTCAGTGAGATCTGCCTGGCTTCTTCATTGTCCATAAGCAAGCATTTAATATTTAATCTGTTCCATTGTTACTTTTATTTATTCATAATGATTTTTCAGTGTTTTTAAAATTTTAAATGTTTTAGTGTTTAATATTGTGTTTTTGATACTTTGTTGTATTGTTATTATTTGTATTTATTTATTTGTTATTTTGTGGTGGTGGTGGTTTGGTTTTATTATTGTAAATCACCCAGAGGGCATTTGCAAGTCGGGTTATATACAAAACTAGCTGGGCCTGAATTTTCTAAAACATCTTTGCTCCTATTAAACACCCTAGGCCACAATCTAGCTGAGATTAATCCATTTTAAGTCTCATTGAACTATACGGGAGAGTTAAGCTTATGCTTAAACTTCTCCCATTGAAATCAAGTGATACTGCAAGTGATACTGCAGTTGTGTATAAGTCCCTTTGAACATGCATATGATCAGGCTATTAAAAGTTGTCTGGCTTTGGCTGGATCATACCAATGGTGTCTAAAGTGTGGTCATACCAGCTATAATTTTATTTGAACCAAAATGAAAGTATAGGTTCAATCCTGTGTAAAACGCCCATTGGAAATGCAACAGCAATATAAGTCACAAGCAAAGAAAAATGCAGGAAAAGGAAAAGGGCAGAAGGCAAGAAAACATTTTAAAATATATATTTTGATTGCCAGTTGTTACCAAGCATTTTCCTAATCATACCCATCTCTGGCTTTATACCCATTACCTTCCAACCTTTATAATAGGTTAAGAATTTGAGCCAAAGCAAACTTTCCTCTCCAGTATTATAATTGCTTCCTAAGTATACATTCATTTTCTGCAGTTAAACAACAATTACTCTGAATTACATGATCCATACGGCTTGCAATTTTCTGTGTTCTGAAGCAGGTCACACAGTCCTATTTCAAGCATGTTGGTGGGGGGAACCCACGGATCGAGAGAGAGAGAAAAGTAAAGCCTCATAGCTCGTTTTTAATATTCTGAATATGACTGTGCTTAGGGGAAGGACTTGTAGCTTAGTAGTAGCACAGTCCTTCTCTAAATAACAACAACTTTTAGCCTTGGCCAGACTTTGTTTTATTTTGTTTACCACATTTTTACCCTGGCCTTTCTCCACAGAGTGTAGAATACATGGGCTGGCTGAGCAGGTTGCCACCTTGATACTGGCCAGGCCCAAGACTGCTTAGTTTCAGAGATGGCACAACATCATATCAGTGTAGACCACTCTCTTTATGGTTCTGGTCATGTCGCTTCTCTCCCACCACCCAACCTTTTGTCATCATTGCTGCTTCTGTAGAAGAATAGCTTTATCCTGTTTTTAAACACATTTTCAAAGTATCTTGATAAAGTATTTTTAGAAAGATAAATCATACAAAGTACACCAGAGACAGCAGGACAGCATAAAATACCATAAAAGCAGTTAAAATGAATTAAATGGCTGCACACCACCTCCTTAGACAGAGGAGCCACAAACCAACAGGACGTCCATTTTATCTGGACTCCAGAACTCTGTTTAGCATGTCTATCACCTTAACTGCAGCAGATGATGTCCTCAGCATACACCTCCATTTTATCTGGATTCCAGAACTCTATTTAGTATGTCTATCAACTTAACTGTATCAGATGAAAATAAAAAATAGGGTTGGATGTCCTCAGCATACTGATGTTACCTCAGTCTGGCATATTGATTCATACCCTGGATGACCTCACTCAGTGGTTTCATAGAGAAGTCAAACAACATGGGGAACAAAATTAAACTTTGCAGAACCCCATAACACACATCCCACAGGATGGAGCAATTCTCCCTTATTCCACCTTCTAGAAACAACTTACCAGGTAGAAATAGACTCACTGGAGCACAGTGTCCCTTGTTCCATTGTTCTAAGTGGTTCACAAGGATACCATGGTTGATGGAATGTGGAAAGTTTTGAGACATCCAGGAGAATTAGCTGGGCTTCACTCCCTCATTTCTTCCCCCAGCAAAAGTCATCTGGCAAGGTGGCAGTTTTGGTGCCAAAACAGACTGAAAGATTCAGATGATCAGTGTCATCCAAGAATTCTTGGCACTGAATAGCCGCCACTATCACACCTTGCCCCAAAAGGGAAGATTTACGACCATCTGATAGTTAGCACAGTCCTCTGGTTCCAAGGAGGATTTCTTAGGAATATCAGCTGTTATCAGCAGAGGAAGGAACCAAACCCATAAATTTAGTAATAACTTTTTATGACTTATCATATGATTCATATTAGCAATTTGCATTGATTGTTGTAAGTGCCCTGGGGAATTTTGGTTTTATAATCTGCCTTGAGCATGAAAATCAAGAGATGGAATAGACATATAATTAATTGATTGATTGATTAAAGTACCGTAGAGTTGTGGTTGCCAAAGTGTGTCATTGGAGGCTTTCTAAAATAAAGAAGAAAAATGTCACATGCCTACACAAAGGAAGGATGCAGCTATTTTGTCCATGTGACCACAAATGGCTGGATTTGTACATTGAGAGGTGTTGCACATGTTCACCTTGCCTTGTGATACAGTTGCATTGGGAAGCAACTTAAAATTGTCTCTGTGCAT
Organism: Elgaria multicarinata webbii; assembly: GCF_023053635.1. Taxonomy (NCBI): domain Eukaryota; kingdom Metazoa; phylum Chordata; class Lepidosauria; order Squamata; family Anguidae; genus Elgaria; species Elgaria multicarinata. Next base: position 57,195,028 of record NC_086180.1, on the reverse strand, counting down.
CCATTTTTCCCCCAGGTGCCAGCCCTTCTTTCCACATGCTCTTCATTCAAACATAATTAGTCCATTAACAGTTTTGTCTTATGAGATATTCCTAAATCTTACTTTGTATTTTGACGTAGATACCATTTTAACTATCTAATTTAGTCATTTAAAATACAAATTCCATGTTTTCTTTGTTTGATAAATTTTACAGAGGTACACAAGGTTATAATTATACATGCCATTTGGTGGGATCCACAGAAAGTCAATCATGCTTTAATCCTATTGAAATCAACGGGACATGACTAATTTACACCCCGTTGATTTCCATGAGAATTCAACTTTCAAAGTGGATTTTCCTTCGATTAATCTCACCACTTGTCTTATCCAACAGTTATCCAAACCCCTTTTTAAAGCTTGATTTGCACTTGACTCTATTTGATTTGATTACCACAACAGTGTGAGAGCAGAACTCTTTTTTGCACGCTGCTCTGTAATGTTTTTATGTGTGATACACATGAGTAGGGTGAATGGCATGGCTCTGTCTCATGCAAACGTTGCCCTCCCTAGGAGCCTAGTGACATTTGTGTAGGGACTATCTACAGCCATGAGCTTCTAACATAGTGTTGTTATTGGAGCAGCATGGAAAGGAACTATAGGAGAGTAGCTCCTGCACCAGCATAGTACTATATGATTTGGCAGTCAGACCATGCTAAAAGTAGTTTTGTATAAAAATAATGTTCATAGAGCTTTCCATGAGGAGGAGTTGTGAGAGGGAGTTACATATCCTGTTATTCGACATTCCCCAAGTCTGTTTTCTGATGCTGTATGGAGAAGAATAAAGTTGGCCAGTGTTACTGTATGTGCCTAGTCATATGTGTCCCACAGCATGCATGTGTATATGTGCGACTGATCAACACATGTAAGTATTGATCTTCAGCCTAGAATGGAACGTTTTTTCTCATCAGGACTCTGCATTGACTGAATCGAAATGTACCTTGATGAGGTAACTTGATTAGGATAGTGCCTCAGCAATCAGAAAGATATTTGCAAGTCCTGGAGTTCCCATTCCTTGCATACCGGAGGGAGCTGAGGGTGAGGAGGTTAGCTTCTGATGATATAATTAGGTTAGAGGTCAACAAGTGTAAATGATAGCTCTTCTGTCCTGCCCTTGCTTAGTTAGTCTGCAGGAACAAGACTATGATTTTAGAGTCAAGGGCTGCTTCCAGACAGAGGGGTCCTAGTGCAACCATTAGAAGGCAATGACTGCATTCAGACTACACGATAGTCAACGGTTGGGTAATAATCAAGTCAACAGTTGTTTATCCAGGGCACTCCCCACACAACATGATAATAATCAACTGTGGTATGGATTAGGATCAGTGTTGAGTTGACTATTAGTCCAAGCTGAGTTGACTCACTCATCCCCTGCCCTCTCCCCCTCCCTCAGTCCTCCAGATAGTATCCCCTCAGCCATTGCTGCTGGAAATCTATCCTACCAGCTGGACTAGAGCAGCAGCCAGCGCTTTGACCACTCTTGCCTTGCGACTCTGTGGCTGATAAAATAACCAACAGTGGCTGAGGAAATAACCAATGTGCCCTCCACGCAACAAAATAACCAATGGTGGCTCAAATAGCCAACTCTGCACAGAGTTGGTTATTTGCATTGGTTATTTGGGCCAAATAACCAACTGTTGATTTAAAAAAACTCCCTTCACACAACACAATAACTAATGGTGGGTTAAATACTGAGAAAAATTTGGAAATGCATAGTGTTTTGTAAACTGCCTAGAGAGCTTCGGCTATGGGGCGGTATATAAATAACCGTCAACTATTTAAACCATTGTTGGTTATCGTATTGTCTGAACCCGGTCAAAAGTGTCTTTTCTTATTAATGAATTTTTTTTGTGTTAAGATGAGCTCCGGCTATTGGGCGGTATAGAAATGTAATAAATAAATAAATAAATAAATAAATAAAAGAAGCAATAGGAAAACGTGGGAAGATTATGTGTAGAAGACAGTGACAGCTCCCCCCCACAATAAAATTCTGTGTATAAGGCAAAGCAATATCAACATAAAAACCTTGCCTTGGAGCCCCCCAAAATAACAGGACAACTGGGGATCTCAGTAACCAAAGGAAATGGAAAGTATGGACAATACTGGCATATATATATATATTTCTTCAGAAAAAGCAAATCTTTTTAAAAATAGCCAACAATATGTGTTTGATTGGAGTAGACAGTTTATTCTCTTGTGCTACTGGATGAGAGCTAGTCAAGGGAATAAGATAGTTTTCATATCTTGCTCTTCCATTCTGGATCCTTTTTTTAAAAAGTACCGGTATACGAGTGAGCTGTCTTTCTTTCCTTTGTCATTTACAAGACAAACAGATTGATTTGTAAGTTTGGAGATGTCAGCTGTTCCCAAATGCCATACTTGAGTGTGTGACAGATGGAGTATTTTATACCATTAACTAACACTGTCAAGTTTCAGGAATATGATGATCTAACTGGGAATAGTAATGCAGTATATCACTTTTTCAGTTGGATGACTCAGAGTAAGAAACAAGTCCATTTGTCCATTGTCTCTGTCTGCATCTTTGGACTCCCTCTTCTGTCTCTTCCTCCATCATCTCAAACTGCTTCTTTGACTCTGCAGAGATTTTTGGATCAGGGCTGCTCTGATTATCTGCATTTTATAAAATGAAAAAAAATCTATAATTTTCTCAATAGTTTGGAATGAACACATTTTCACACACTAGTGGTGAAATGTCTTTGCTTTGCAGGCTTTTTACATCCTATCCCATTAATTTACACTGTGAAATTCAACATGCTGGATTATTTTATTTATTTATTTATTTCATTTCTATACCGCCTAATAGCTGGAGCTCTCTGGGCGGTTCACAAAAATTAAAAACATTCAAAGTATAAGACAACAGTATAAAACCATAATATAAAATACAATATAAAAACTCAACCAGATAAAAACAGCAGCAATGCAAGATTACAAATTTAAAACACCAAGTTAAAATTTATTTATAGACTGTTAAAATGCTGGGAGAATAAAAAGGTCTTCACCTGGCGTCTAAAAGCATATAATGTATGCTTTTAGCATATTATTTATTTGTATAATGGAGCATTCCCCTCAACATTTTGAAATGATACAGGGCAAGGAGGGGACTGTGCCCTGTGCTTTTCTGAACATTTCAAACATCCCTCAACTTGAAGCCAAGGGGTAGTTTTATGACTTCTTTATTTATGGGTTATAGTACACCACTTCAACAATCCTTAGTACTTTGTCAAGTAAACATAACATATTCTAGGCCAAGGATAGCCAAGTATTTTGTCATCTGTGTGTTAAATATCATGCCCTTTGTATAGGTGTACCACTATATTGTGCAATGAGATACATATACAGTGCTTTAGATGTGCTTTTGCCTCTGTTGATTAAGCAGCAGTACAACATGGGAAAGGCAGATAAAATTACAGTCTTGTTTGTATGGTATAGCCATAGGAGTCCTACACATGTCCACATGTGTAGGACTCCAACTGTCAGAAGTTCCTGTGGCACTTGTGTCCAGGTTGGCCACCCATGTGCTAGCTCAATGTGCTAGTTACACCCCTTTGTCAGTTATCTTAGGTCACTCAGCCAGCTCTGGATTTCAAATAGCATCTATTCTTATACTATATAACTGAAAGCATGAGCATGGGATTGTTCAGATGAGGGTTAACAATAGAGATGAGGTTCATGGGCCTTAAAGTAACAAAATGTTCTTCGCTTGTTTACCTGCTTCTTTATCTGTTTAAGCCCTTGAATGGTGATGGAAACATATTAAGAGGCCGTAATCTTGCTGTAAGCAAGCCCAGACAATTCATATGGAGAGATCAACATCGTTGATAATCCCATTGAAGATGTCAAGAATGTGCTGCATCTGGAGACCAAACAACCTTTGTACTTTTAGGTCATAGCAGCTGTCACAAATTTTAAAAGGTGTGGTTAAGCATTTATGGCAACTTTCTGTATATAGTCTCTCAAATGTATTTTTCTCTAATTAGGAAAACCAGAATTGAACTAATTTTCAGTTTGCTTTCCTGAGTATTAAAGACTTTCAAGTAATTATCAACAGGATGATACGCTCTCCACATTTGTAATGTAAATGATGAAAGATGGATTTCTGCATATGGTGGAGGAACTTGTCCTGCTTTGGCTGGTTCAGGCTCAGTCTTAGGGCAAATTGAGGGGCAAATCAATAAACGGACAAATGGTCAAGTACAGAGGGATCAATCCAGCAAGAGAGCAGCTCAAGGCAAGAGTAGTCAGGAAAAAGGCAGTAGTCAAAGACACAGTATTACCAGGCAAGAGGGTGAGTTCCAAAAGAAAAATTTGAGGTGGAAACATGGATGAGTAGTCAAACACAATCCAAGAAGAAAAGACAAGTTGGAGTCCAAAGGCACAGTCACAGAGCAAGGTCAGAGATATAAAGCACTGGAGCTACTAGTAAGACGTTGTTCCAGCTGCTCTCCCAGTCTAGAACTGAGACTTTTTAGCAGGAGCTGCTAGAACTCTACCCAAGCTTCATCTGTGCCCATTAGAATTTCTGCACAAAGTCTTCCTTTTGAGGAGAGCCTCTACACATGAGGAGCCCTTTACTCATGAGGAATCTTTTGCTATAATTGTGCACTTCTTCTGAGTGCAAGGACTTGAGTCTGCCTCTTCAGGTATTGTCGCTTCAGGAGGCTGAGCAATCATTTTACCTCGGCCTCTGAAGTGGAGATTGCTTTATCGCAGAAAGATGGGATAGATCCTTGACAGACTTTCCCAAGGGCCCACGCTCCTCTTCCTACATTGGTATGGACAATTCTTGGCATTGTCAGTTACTGAGGCCTCCAAATCGTCGTCTGAGGAGCAATCCACTAGTTGGGGCATAATAGAACTGGATGTCCTGAATAGGTATAATAGGTGTCGATATAATCTTGGATCTCGCTGAACAAAGAAACATATTTTGTTCAAATAGAGACTTTTGAAAGGTTAGGCAATTTTAGGATTTCCTCAAGAGAGAGAGAGAGAGAGAGTAATTTGCACAATTGCTTTTACTGATATTTGTAAAGCATTTTTAATGATTAGTATCACATTGATTTTATTATAGTCAATGTTTGAGGTGCGTCATCATTTTTTAAGGAAGAGACATGTGTGTCACATCTGGTGAACATTTAGAGATTTATTTATTTATTTTTTAAAAATCATTACATTTTTGTGTTTGGAAGTATGTACTTAATGCCCTTGAGTTAGCTTCTACTGTATGGAATGTTTCGAAATTGCAAAACTTTCAAAGATAACAGAAACATGTTTCATATAATTGGGAGTGACTGCCTTGCAATGGCTTTCTTCATTTGTAGAACATAAGGAGAGCCATACTGGATAAGACCAAGGGTCCATCTAGTCCAGCATTCTGTTCACAAAGTGGCCAACCAGCTGTTCACAGGAAACCTATGAGCAGGACATGAGTGCAACATCACCCTCCTGCCCAAGTTCCCCAGCAACTGGTGTACATAGGCATACTGCCTCTGATACTAGAGGTAGCACATAGCCATCATAACTAGTAGCCATTGATGGCCTTCTCCGCCAGGAATTTTTCCAACCCCTTTGAAAGCCATCCAAATTGGTGGCCATCACCACATCTTGTGGTAGTGAACTCCATTGTTTAACTATGTGCTGTGTGAAGAAGTACTTCCTTTTATCTGTCCTGACTCTCTCACCAATCATCAATCGTTCTAGACCTGGGTTCTAGTATTATGGGAGAGGCAGAAAAATGTCTCCCTATCCGCATTCTCCACACCACGCATAATTTTGTACACCTCTATCAGGTCTCCCCTTAGCCTCCTTTTTTCCAAGCTAAACAATCCCAGCTGTTGTAACTTTCCATCATAGGGAAGATGCTCCAGTCCCCTAATCATTTTAGTTGCCCTTTTCTGCACTTTTTTCAGCTCTACAATACTTTTTTTTTTAGGTGTGGTGATCAGAACAGAACGAAGTATTTTAGGTGTCATCACACCATGGATTTGTATAAAAGCAGTATGATACTGGCAGTTTTATTCTCAATTCCTTTTCTAATAATGCCTAATATGGAGTTTGCCTACCTTACAGTGGCTGAACACTGGGTTGACATTTTCATCGAGCTGTCTAGTACAACGTCAGTATCTCTTTCTTGGTCAGTAACCACCAGTTTAGATCCCATCAGGTTGTACTTGAAGTTGGTTTTTTTCGTCCCAACGTACATCACTTTACACTTGCTGACATTGAACCTCACCTACCATTTGGATGCCCACTCTCTCAGCTTGGAGAGATCCTTTTGGAGCTCTTCACAATCCCATTTTGTTTTAACCAACCTAAATTATTCGGTGTCATCAGCAAATGTAGCCACTTCACTACTCACTCCTAGTTCCAGATCATTTATGAATACGTTGAAGTTGGTTGACTTGTTCCTTGGAAATATGTCTTGATTGCCATTCTTGTATTTTGTGAAACAACTTCAGTTTCTTTCCCTTTGACCTGGATAGGAATCAGTTAAGTTAATACTTCAAGCCAAAAATATACTGGCCCTGATTCAAAGAGCTACTTCAGGCATGCCTGAGGGCTTGCAGAGGGTTGAAGTTTGCCTTTTTTCCTTTCAGCTACTGACCTCATGCCGTACCGCAGGCTGTTCTTGAAGCTGAAGTTCCAATTTCAAAAACAGTTTGTCATGTTGCGTGAAAAGATGGACATGGTGCTGCTGTTTTGATGAAAAACAACATTTAAAAGGCCCGTTGAGTAAACAGAACTAATTGTACATTTTGGGGAGGTTCTAGCCATATAATGGAGAGAAGGGAATTGTATAACCTAAAATCTGGATAGAAGAGTTTTTCCCTCTCTCTGTACCATATGAACTGTAGGTAAAGATTATAACATTCTTTAAGAAAATAAAAATATACCGATTGCTGAAACGTCTTGCGCCTTGTTCTTGTTTTTAAAAAAGCTACTGCCTCCCTGTTGTTGTTGTTGTACCCCAAAGCAAAGCCAAATGCACAGGCTGCATTCTAGAGAAGCACATCTGTTCTGTCTGCTTGCAAAATATATCACCCTTGCTGCATGCAAGCAGCCTTTGTTAAAAATGCAGGACCTGCCCCCTTCATTTCCTCAGGGCACAACAACTTTGAATGCAAGACTGGGAAGCATTTGCAGAAGTAAGCTTGATGTTTAACCTCTCCCACACCTGCCATTTCTCCAAGTGATGCAGCCGTTTCTCTCCTGTTCATTCACAGCTTACTTGCGGTTTCAGAACTTAGTTGGGGAAGAAAATAATTTTAAACAGCTGCAATTGCCAGGCAGCATCATAGTTTCAGCCCCCTGTGGCCTGCTAACTCTCACCTTCAGGTGGACCTTGGGACTGGGAACCCTTGGATTGGAAACCCCAGATTTCCTCATAAATTGCAGTTTGTTTGGCCTTAGTTTAAGATCTTCCTGCTTAATTCAAACTTCATACAGCTATATATCTATTTTTATTTACTCTGGCATTTTTAATAGGGTTTGCTTATTTTCATTGTGCCTGTTTAAAGTTTGTTTAAACTTTTATCTGCTATTTTCTTATTTTTATAGTTGTTTTATGTTGTATGCTGCCCTGAAATCTGATATGATGAAGGGCAGCATAAAGTGTTTAAAATAAATAAACTAAAACATCATCTGTTTTGAACAGGGTCTTAGCCCAATAGGGGACTGCCATTTTGTTGTTGTTGTTGTTGTTGTTGTTGTTGTTGTTGTTGTTGTTGTTGTAATTATTATTATTAAAAGGGGGAAGCCTTCTATTGAGGATTTTCAGAATAACTGCAAGATATTCAGCTCTGTTGGTCCCTGCTTTGTTGATACCTGGTTCACAGCTTTTTAGCCACTGTGTGAACAAAGTGCTGGACTAGATGGACCCTTGGTCTGATCCAGCATGGCACTTCTTATATTCTTATAGTGTTGAAAGTGTTTGAATGTTAGAGTGATCTTCGATTGATTAGAATCACCCCTGTGGCCAGTATAGGAAGCATTGCCCTTGCTCTGAATAGGCTTCATTTCCCTTTACGCAAATAATAACCTAACTGTTATTATTTCATCACTTTTAGTACTTGATTTCTGGTTAGTAGAAATCGATCACTCAGTGTGAAAGGGGGGAGGGGATAGTTGCTGAAACAATGGCTGCAAATACTCGTGAATGGCCATACGTAAAAGTAGGCTTAAGACTTTTCAAGGGGTTCCCCAATCCTGAAATAGTTACTTTTTAAACACATTTGTTCACTAGAACATTTCTAGTTATGATTACTTAGCTTTGATTCCCAATGGTTTTCATAGAAGAATGGCAGCAAAATGTGAATACACTGTATTCTGTCCTCTCCTTTTTATTATGTAGAACAAAGTTGTCCTGGAATCTGTTTACATTTTATCCACAGCTGTAGGTAACACAATGTTATTTGGAGAAGCAGAATGCTAAGCCAAGACCTAAAGCAAGTTTGGTTGGAGTTAGACTGAAGACATAAGGAGAGGCGGGAACCTTGGTCCTGATTTAATAATAAACTTGAATTCCCTTTTGCTACATGACTTTTGACACAGCAAGAAGTCCAAAATGAGAACCAGAATGAAGTGAAGGTCTTGACAGAAATGTGCCTTTAATTAGCCGTTGTAAAGGAGGTTTTTATGGTAAAAAAAAAAAAACTTAGGTTGAAAAGTTCATGCACAGAACTTCATCTTGATTCTTGCAACTTGTATTTGGGATCTTGGGATATTCAAGCATACATCTCTGCACAGTTAATGTTGGAGGTATCTATTAGCATATATTCAACTGAAACCACATTCCAGCTTTCATTTTATCTTATTAAATATCTCTGTTTTGAGTGGCAAGATATTTCAAGATGTTAACTGATGAGAAAAATATTTCCCCCCTTTGACTTTTCACATTACATAGAGACCTCACAGTCATTTGTGCCACACAGAAGAAATATAGCATCCAATCCATGTAGCAATAATGGATAGTTTATAAGTAGTGATTACATTATTTTAAAAGATCTTATAGTTGACAACTCTGCAGCAAGAACACAACTGCTTTCTAGGTAACAATTTTTCCCTTCTAATTTTGGTTCATGCTTAGCATATTATATTTGTTTTGGATACACCTGTCAACCATCCTATTTGTTAATGCCTGATGTTAAGAAGTCTGACAACGCATGAGCAAGTATTTTTTTAACCTGGAGCTATGTCCAGGATATGAAGAACTTCACAACTAGTTCCTTTTATCCAAAATGGGATCTGGAAATATGTTTCTCAAACTTCATCCCCCACCCTTGTTTCCTGCAGACCAGTTTTGGAACTGAGGTGGGGGGATGCCCAAAAGCCCACGGGGCAGGCATATGCCACTGGGCATGCCAAAAGTAGCTTTTTTGAAGCTGGTCTAGATGCAAAAACTTCAAAGGAGTAATAGACCTGAAAAGCTTGTCAGTAGAGATGTAGAAGAAGTCTCCCTGCCCAGAGTATGTTACATCACTGTCACTTGTATTTCCTCTCCTGTTAATGAGTTGGCCTCCGGGCTTCCTCTTTGAAGGATTCATGCTCACTGATCCAATGTGCATTTCTATGTTCAGGAAATGAAGCAAGTTGTAGTAGAACTATGCAAATGAATATAGCAAATTCTGTGGCCAAAGGTTTGTCTAAGTCTTGGATAGATCTTTTTATTCTGTTGTGCATTTAATTGTGTTTTTAATGTATTTGTTTTATTATAGCTTTCATCATGTTTTATTTCTAAAATGTTTTAATTCGCCTTGAGTGGCATTTTCTTGGTGGGGTACAAATTGAATCAATCACTAAATATTGGAAATGCCATGAGAAGTTTTGATTTGTATTGATTTGTATTAGATTGTAAGCCTATGCGGCAGGGTCTTGCTATTTACTGTTTTACTCTGTACAGCACCATGTACATTGATGGTGCTATATAAATAAATAATAATAATAATAATAATAATTTGTCCTCTACCACCTCTAAAATAATCCTTTCCCTGCCCCACTAGCTCCCCACGATCATAAAATAAGCAAATATTTTCTAATTCAGCTGTCTAATTATGCGGGAAGAATTTGCTTTGTTGAAGTTGACATCTGAATGGAACTTCTTATAACATGTTGACATTTGTGCCACAATGCGGCAAGAAAGGCCCTCACTTCTAATAGTGCTGCTCTGAATTTTCACAAGATGCGGTCTTCACTGCAGAAAATGTCTGGCAGCAACAAAAATGTTTGCAAAGCCACCCTACCAAGCTGCTAATAAATGGCAGCTCAACTGCTGCTGCTTTAGCTTTTCTTTTTCTTTTTCTTGAGAGAGCGTCTAAAGTACTTGATCCCAGTCAGAAATTACACCATGTACCAGGTTTGGCTAAGTGAATGCATCACTGAAAGCAAAGGACTCCCTCATTACTTTTATTCCAAATGAAGAGGGATGCATCCCCGGGCATGTCTAGACCTGCTGATATCCCGGGGATCGCCCCGGCATCATCCCTGTGGGGGATGCTGGGAGCAGGGAGGGATGATCCCTCCCTTTCCCCGGGATATTGGCATACCTTTTAACTACAGTTTTTCCTGCGGTCTCAGGCTCATCCCGAGAACGTGGGATGTGTGGCCGGCCATTACGGTTTCATCCTAGTTCCTCACGCGTAACCACGAGGAACCAGGAACCAGGTGCGGGGCGTGGAGCTCCTCAAGAGCTTCGGGCCCATCAGGGGTGGGGGAAACAGCAATATTTTTAAAACACACACACACATGTACCTTTGCGCAGGAACGCTCCTGCGCTCATTTGCGATAAAAAATGGCGGGCGCAACGTCCTCCATCCTCCCGGGATGCTGCACGCCGTATGTAGACAGAGGGGGAGGATCCTGTGATCACAATATCATGAGCTCCTCCCCCTCCCTCTTGGAAAGCCAGGGAGGTCTAGACATGCCCCCCGTTGCCAAGAAAGTTGGGCCCACGTTCCCTCCTTTGCCACACTGTTCTGGCAGTTTCATGAACTGCCTGCACTATGTAACAAGTTATCCAGCCCCACCCCTGCTTCAGTTCTAGTTGGGACATTTGGATGCGCGTTCAGATTTCCATCTTCTGCCTCAACTAGTTAACTAAGTGTGACTGACTAGAAGCAAAGAAGCGTTGGCATAGTTGTCCTAGATTTGGGTACACATTCCCTTTCTCCCCTGACACCCAGCCTGTTGTCATCAGTATTGCAAAAGATCACTGAAAAGAATGGGGATGTTATTTTATGGGCAATGAAAAGCCTCATAAAACATACCTTGTTTCAGTTTATCATCAGTGCATGAGCTGCTTTGTGACTTTCTAGGTAATGCCTATACATACACATATATCACACGTGCACACACACACACACACAGACATTAAGAAGCTTATTGAAATTATGAACACTAAATTATGAACAACCTGGATGCATCTTTTTGATGTAAATTGGGATGTTTGTCTGCACCTGGAGCTATGTGACGAGTTGCCCACAATTATAGCTGGATCAGCTCCAGTACTCTCAAAATACTGTGGCAGCTGAATGTTGCTTAGGTTAAATTGATAAACACGCAGAGTAAGACAGAAATCATTTGTAAACATGTATTTTTTCCTTAATGATGTTTGTGTTCCTCTGATGTCCTTTTAGCTTGTTTTTATATTCACTCAAGGTTAATGAGGTTAGGTTTGTGGTTTAATTGCCTAATCATTATTCATTCTCCTCATCCTTCCTTCGCAAGCTTCAGGGAGTCAGAAACTGGGAAAGAGATCCCATCAGCCAATTAGCCTTTCAGAAATGAAGAAGACTAAGCATTACTGTTTGTGCTGGAACATATGCCCTTTGTCCATTATAGAGATTCATCAGTAGACTGATTCTAGCATCAAGACCTAGCAACTAGGGTCTTTTTTCTTTTCTTTTCTTTCTTTTTTTGCTTCCCCGAAGGGAATGAAAAGCATTTGAGATGCTGTTTCTTACTAATGCCAGTTTGTTTCCTTTGACACTTCTGCCAAAGGTTATCAAGTATTAAAAAGCTCCACGATATAGAAGAAAATTGCTGCACTTGTAAACATTTGTCTGTGTGGAATCTTTTGAAAATATCTCTCCATTTTTTAAAGTATATCTTTTATTTCAAAGATGAAGCATACAGCGCCCTTAGGTATGTGAGGAACCAGAAGTCGTTTGTTCCAGTTTTTGACACTGAATTGTGTTTTTCCAAAGTGGGGAGGGGTGCATGGGGAAGATTGGGGGAGGGTGTATATTTGTTCACTTCTGCATTGTGTGTTAATGAGCAAGCTTCCCATAAATGAAGCTGATTTTAAAAAAGAGTAAATTCCTGCTGTCGTTTAACATAAGTTTTGTTGTGCTGGAAAATTATGATGACAGGACTGAAACATAATCTAGAGGAATCTTCTATCTTTCCTGAATATAACACATTTTGTTGAGTGTGCAATTTAGTGCAATACTGCCATCTACTGTTATTTTGCAGGGAATGAAGGTGGAATGTTAACTAAGCTCCAATTTGTGTTCACACACTAAACACAGATATTTCACACATAAAGTGAATGAGAGAGAGAGAGAGAGAGAGAACGAACGTATGTGTCATTGGAAAAGGTTAAAAGCTGCAGTGATACCAACCTCACCAAGACTTTCTTAACATATCTTACATTACATTAGCTGCACTGGTGTGATGCTCAAGTGTGTGTAACTAATTGCTTTGGGGTTGTCTTTTTCAGATAATTACTGTCGAAACAATAAGGAGAAGATCCTTAGGCAGTACAAAGAATTGTAATTTGCTCTGTTCTCTCCCATGGTGGTTTTGTGTTTGGAACAGTAAACATGAGCCCTTTTGTACAAAAAAACAACAGTTTAATGGAATGTTTGTTGGCTTGTTTCCAAGTCAAATAAAGCCGTCTGCAAAAAAATCTCGTCTCCTGTTTTTACCAAGACAATAAGACTTAGCAGTGTTATAAGGATTTTGGAGCCATTTTCTGTGTGCGAGTTAGGCTTCCTTGTGTATTTGTGCTCCTTTCTTTGGAATTGGGATTGTCTCGTTCCTAACAGCCGTTGGTGGCATTCTTGTTGGCAGTGCACCCTTTCTGTGATGGCAAAACAAATCAGCCCCCACTTATCACATGAATCATTGTTAAAGTCAGCAGTAATCCACTGTGTAAAATCTACCCGTAAAAGCTGGGAGGAGGGAGTGGGGATCAAACCTGGAACACATTAAATTAGTTCCAGTATGTCCAGGGCAAGGCTCTGCATTGCTTGCTTAAGCAGGCAAAACGGAAACAGGCAGTTTATAACAAGCAGTCTGGTTCAAGAACAGTGGGGTTCATTTGAAAAAGATTTATATCCCTCACTTACATAAACATTACAAATGCAGGCTGCAAGTAGGGAGGCAAATCTTTATCGAAATCTCTTAAGAACTTTTTCATTGTGAAAAAAATGGACAGCATGTGCTCTTGTTTGAAGATTCGCCAGTCTTTTCACAATAATCTTTTTCAGTGCTCTTGGCTAATTAATTGTAGACCACCTACTATTAATTTTATTTTGTTGCTGAAAATATTAGAATTAAATGCAAGAGCAGAGACGGCACATTTTCCTTCTGTCATTACTTAATAGAAATTTCATTTACTGTTATAAAAAGTAAGTAACTATGATAATTCCATATTCTCAATTATTAAGAAAATGCGTATATGTTGACCATGCCATGATATTGCAAAATATCCTGAATAATTTGGTTGTAAAATGTATTGTATTTGAGATAAGTTGGGAGTGTGAGCTGTGAGACCAGAAGTCTGTAATTCAAATGTAACCTCTTCTATACAATCACTAGGACAGTCATATGGAACCCCTGTCTTGCAGCATCAGACCCCCCCTCTGTAATATAGAGATCATATTACTTACCTTACTACAGCGGTTCTCAACCTGTGGGTCGGGACCCCTTTGGGGGTCGAATGACCCTTTCACAGGGGTCGCCTAAGACCATCGGAAAACACATATTTCCGATGGTTTAGGAAACTGTATTGACTGAACTATGTCATGTATCATCTTTTGTATTATTAAAGCTATTGTTATGTATTATTTTCATTAGCAAAACATCCCATGACAATGGATCGTGTAGAGAACGAAAATAATTTTATGGTTGGGGGTCACCACAACATGAGGAACTGTATTAAAGGGTCGCGGCATTAGGAAGGTTGAGAACTACTGCCTTACTACATGGCTATAAGGAATAATGAGAAAATGCTGTGAATATTCAAAAAGCACTATATAAATGCTACATTACCTTGCTTACTTTCTCAAAAGCCACTGCACTGCCTGGGTGATTGTGGCACAGAATATTTTGATGGTCATTCCATCTTTTACTTTTTATTTAACACATGTCTTCTGGATGCTAAACTCTGGGGAAGTTGTGGGTGGACAAGTGAGACATGGATGAAAATTTCACAAATTGAACATCGCAGTTAATGCCTATGGATGGAACTTGTGATTTCCTTGCATGTGACGATGTAGGGCTGTAGTCGACTAAAGCGTATGCCATAATAACTATATTAACCTTTACGGTGCCACAGGAATTTTTCCTGCAACAGACTAAACCACCCAGAGAGCTTCAGCTATGGGGCAGTATATAAATTTAATAAATAAATAAATAACACAGGGACTTCTCTGGAAACTGTGACTTCCTTGTTGCTTTACCTCCCTACACCAATATTTTTGGTTTACAAGGTGAGGTTTGAAGGGCTCTCTTTTTCATTTTTCTTTCTTTACTGAATCTTGCAGTTGGATGTGTGCCATTATTTTCCAAATTTTCCAATTTGCTGCTATGGGAAAAGGGGTGGGTTTTTTAAAAAAAGTGTCCCCACCCCCATTGTTCCGGTTCTTCATAGCAGTACTACAATAATACACAGTCAAACCTTAGGAGGCAAATGGTAGCCCAGAGAGATGTCTGGTTATTGCTCTGCTAGGTTCCCTGAAGCGGCATCAGAGCTGCTTCAACACCATGTTGTTCCTGTTTTATAAGGTACAGAGTACTCCAGGGCCATCCTTCAGGCCATGCCAGACAGTGGGAGGTATGGAGTCTGCCAACATTTCCCACCATAGAAGCCCACACTCATACTAGCAACTTACACTGGGTGTTTCCATTTTAACTTTTATGTTCTTCTTTTCCCAACATTGTTCAAAGTGTCTTACAGAAAAGTCAAAATACATTTCATCTTTTAAAATATAATAAAACTTTAAAACCTAATGAAACTTATTAGCAGTAGCAAATGTTCCTCAGCTTGGCTGTTAGTCCTTTTTATGCCTAAAGTAGTTGCAGGGGCCTTGCTTGGCTGATGCCCAGTCCTGTTGATGATGGTGCAGTCCTGGATACTTAATTTTGATTCCCTTACAGGACAGCTAACTTTTCAGAGAAGCCTGTGTGGAGCACAGGGTATTTGCATTTCAATATCTTTTCATATAATGCAGGTACTGCTGCCATCTGCCTTTCTCATAGACTGATTCATGATCAGCCAATGCCTATTTTTAAAATCATTGTGGTTTAGATTTGCAGGTTGGAGTTGGACTTACAACTTGAGAATCATTGCCAGAGCTCTGCATTAGTTTTACAGAGAAGTAGACTAAAATGCTGTCACTTCACGTTATAAAATGATTTATGTTTCAAATTCCAGACTTCTTGTATAGCTTTTTGGGGGTGTTTTTTAAAAAAACATTTCAACATCCTATTCCTTTTGGTCCATCACCAAGTCAATAAATTGTAGCAAAATAACTGTAAATTTATGTTTTGTTTTGTTTTGTTTTTGTTTGGTCACAAATGTAGTAATATATTTCCCAGTAAGACAACTTAAGGAACTTGGTAAATTCCCTGTGCATGTTTCGAAGATTTGGCATCTGGCAATTATAGGTATTTAATTTGTTATTAGTGGAGGGTCGTTTGTGTTTAAGCCTTCCATTTATGGCATAATAAAATCAACAACAGAATCTGACAGGTTCCACTGAGAAGAAACCAGAGCAATCAAGAGGCTGAAAGTTTAATGAAGGCAGGAAATTGCCACTCAAAAGGGGAGGAATTCCGAAGAGGGTGAAAAGGGAAGAGATTGCAAAGCCTTTTTGTATAGCACAGTTTTCTGCAAAATAACCAGAAGAATAAGTAAACCTAATTGATTATTGTCTTACTGTCTGTACTTAACTAGTGGATGTTTGGACACCCATTTTAAGAGTTATATACACTTTCCCCCTTGGAATAAATTAAGTTTAATAGTGTGTGTTTATTAACTTAAACCTGCTTTCTAGACAAAGACTAGGAAATAAACGTGACTTCAAAGCATTATTAAAGACAAAATTAGTAAACATATAGAAGAACAAGTCCTTCTGAAAAGGAATCACATGGCTTTCGCAAAGTCCTGTCTCACTAATCTTTTAGAGTTCTTTGAGAATGTCAATAAACATGTAGACAGGGGTGATCCTGTGGACGTTGTTTACTTGAACTTCTGAAAGGCTTTTCATAAAGTCCCTCACATGATAGAAGTGTACAAAATTATGCATGGTGTGGAGAATGTGGATAGGGAGACATTTTTCTGCTTCTCCCATAATTGTAGAACCTAGGGTCTAGTATGATTGGTGAGAGATTCAGGACAGAAAAAAAAAGGAAGTACTTCTTCACACAGCACAGAGTTAAATGATGGAATTCACTACCACAAGATGTGGTGATGGCCACCAATTTGGATGGCTTTAAAAGGGGGTTGGATAAATTCTTGGAGGAGAAGGCTATCAATGGCTACTAGTCTTGATGGCTATGTGCTACCGCTAGAATCAGGTAGTAAACCTATATACACTGGTTGCTAAGGAACATGGGTGAGGGTGCTGTTGCATCGTGTCCTGCTTTTGGGTCCCAGGTCAAAAGCTGGTTGGCCACTGTGTGAACAGAGTCCTGGACTGGATGGACCCTTGGTCTGATCCAGCAGGGCTCTTCTTATGTTCCTATGACACCAAATTATGAGATTATCTTTACCCACATTTGCCTATTAAATGCATGGAATCACCTCTTCTCTAAACGTAAGGTATATGGAACTAGCGGTGTTTTCTTTCATGTAGCCCAGTGGTTCTCAACCTTCCTAATGCCACGACCCTTTAATACAGTTCCTCATGTTGTGGTGACCCCCAACCATAAAATTATTTTCGTTCTTCTCTACACGATCCATTGTCATGGGATGGTTTGCTAATGAAAATAATACATAACAATAGCTTTAATAATACAAAAGATGATATATGACATAGCTCAGTCAATACAGTTTCCTAAGACCATCGGAAATATGTGTTTTCCAATGGTCTTCGGCGACCCCTGTGAAAGGATCGTTCGACCCCCAAAGGGGTCCCGACCCACAGGTTGAGAACCGCTGATGTAGTCCATGTTTTCCCTCTCTGCCAGTATGATGTTAAGTAAAGTTTTAGGTTTGAAGGACAACAGATGAACAAACGCCATCCCAAAACTTACAAATGACCTTTAAATGAAATACAGTTGGCATAATTCAGCAATATTTTCTTTTTCAAAAATTTAGCAGGAAAAATGGATAATTTGAATAAGGTGGTAGGATATCTTGTATTTCTGCCAGAACTTCTCAGTTTGTACAAGGGCAGTAGATGGACAAATGTTGCATTTTGTTTTGTTGTTGTACCAGGAGGTGACTACTGGATCATTCAGGAAGACACCAATCTAGTTCAAAGCAGTGGCTAGGGCAGCCTTGTAAATAAGATCACAAAAGTTACTAGCCTGCAAAAATGTTACCAGCTTGCTGGGGCTGGGAATGAAGAGCTGCATATCTCTGCTAGGCACAGAGGAGAGGGTTTTCCTCCTGTTGCAGCCCACTTTGTTTTTGTGCTGGGTACAGAGTTGCGACAGAGCACCCCATCTCTCCTCTGATTCCTGTTCACCAGGGTAGTGCTTAAATACAAGAGATGGGATAAGCAAAGAAGCAAGCACTAGTGATTATACTAATAGAACCTGAAAGTGTGGATTAAATATGAATAGTTACAAGTAAAACCGGGGGTTCAAAGTAGTCTATCATAATTCTAACAGTTCCTCTAGCTACATCAGTAATATTCTAGCAGATTACCTAAATAACTTGTCATTTTAGAAGTAGACAAAAAGGAGGGTTTTCTGGAATGAATAGTTAAGCATGACAGGTGTTCTTATATGGGCTGGCCAACTTCTCAAGGACAATTTTATTCTTTGTACTGTTTCCCAGGAGCTGGAATGTATACTACTGTATTATCCAATTGCTTTGTGCTGTGTAATAATGTTGGTGCCACAGTTATGAAACGTGTATTCAGATATTGCCAAGCATTACATACAAAATTCCAAAGGAGATGTCACATTAAAGTGCAGAATCTTTCTCTCTGATGTTCAACTTTGAAAACTATTTTCTTTTCCATAAAAATAAAAATGTGGGCACAGTTTTTACCACACAAGGGCTGAAATATGGTCAGCCCAACAGGACGCACAAAATTATTTTGGGTGTACCTCAGCATGAGCCCTTTATTCGTCTAGCATTATACAGTTCTATACATCGCTAAAGTTTTTTGTTTTTTATTATGGCAATGCTTCCCCTTGACTTCGGTAGAATGCGTATTTAGGTTCAAACATAACTTTTGCAAAATAATATTGCTTTCTTACTTTGGAAACTGTTTTCTTTCTCTTATATCTTCCAATCTGCCAAAATGTAATCTGTCTGCAGAAGTCAACAAACTTACATCACTGCTTCTCCTTCAGGGATAGTAGATTTTTGCTTAGCTCTAGTTTAATGCAAAAACAAAAAAAAGGTTGGCAAAAAGAGAGGAGTATAAGGGGAATTCTCCTCTCCCCTACTCTTCATAGTAGTTTTAGTATTATGTTAAAATGTCCAAGTGACATAAGTGGAGACAAAGTGACAGAATCGTCTTGGCTGGAGCCACCCTGAGTAGTGTGACTGCTTTAAGAAGGCTTTGGAAAACTCAGAATTGACCTTCTTTTTATTGTTTTTACTAGCCCCCTTGATGATAGACAAACAAGGCTAACCTGAGGCCAGCATAAGCAGCAGGAAATTTGGGTCACGGGTAGTTACATTTTTAAAACTTATGTTTTAAGGGCTGTTCAATCAGTGTAATTGATTGATTTGTAACTGCACTGAGAGCTCCTAAATCATTAGAGGTGGCCAGTTAATGACACACTGCTAGAGGGTTTTGTTTGTGGCGAATTTCCTAACTCTCTGTGGTGTTCGCTTGTGCTCTGATGGAAGTGGCTTCTTCTCTTTTTTCATTTGTGCTACAACCCAGCTACCTTATTTAGATAAAACGCACATACAGCCTTTGGAGCTGACATGTATTTTTTGAAGGGAGGAGAGAATGAGGGGCAGCAACAGTCACCACCAGGAAGAAATGGGCCTCAAGCTGGTACTGAAAAGCAGAAATGTATATTATGGAAAGTGCCCAATACATTTTGACTGTGAGTCTTTCTCGGGGCTTCATGTGTTTATTCTCATAGAAAAAAAATTACTCACTTAAGAAAAAAAATGCTATTTTTGCTATATGTATAGGCTGAGACCTTATCACACTTACGTGGGAGTAAGTCTCATTGAACTCACTAGGACTTAATTCTCTGAGTGGACATGCATAGGATTGTACTGGAAAACGCATGAAGAACTCCCTAAGCATTCAGATATCGAACAACATCAAAAATATTTCCATGCATATCCAGTAAGAATAATGTTCCAAAAAGTTAATATGACATATAATAAATATAATCAGTTTTCGAATATAGCTAATTATTTTTCTCCGTGAAACTTCGATCCCAAACCATAAAGGACTTTAAGGGTTATCACCAGTCCTTTGAATTGAGCCTGGAAATAAATTGGAAACCAGTGTTGCTCTATGTGTATTTTAATATAGGAATCACATTCCTCTTTTTTGCACCTTCTGCTAATAATCTGGTCACAGCATTCTGGACCAATTCGTAGTTTCTGAACACTCTTCAAGGCAGTCCTATGTGGAATGTATTGCAGTAATCCAGATGTGATGTAACTAAGGTATGTGTAACTAAGGGAGCAATCCTATCCAGATAGTTGGCAGCCTCCGATTATCTGATGCAGAGATCCAGCTGCTCTGCATCTCTGCTAGAAAGGTAAAAATAATAATAATAATAATAATAATAATAATAATAATAATAATTTTATTTCCTACCCGCCTCTCCGATTGGATCGAGACAGGGAACAACAGCAAGCATAAAACACATAAAATACTAGTTAAAAACCTAGTATACACTGTTAAAAAACATTCTAAAGGCATGCTAAAAGTATCCTAAAATTCTACTGGATAGGCCTGCCGGAAGAGATCAGTCTTGATTTTGCCTGTCTAGCAGCAGCACCTTGGAGAAGGAGGGAAGGAGCCCCAACCTTTGAGGAGCGAGTAGTCAGGGTTCAGTTCCAATGAATTTATCTTTAATTCTGCTGCTTTACAGAGGGAGAAAGGAGCAGAGGATTTTAAGGAGGCAATGGTGCTTCTTATAAATACACACATACACACCTGTTTATTATTATTATTATTATTTATTTATATAGCACCATCAATGTACATGGTGCTGTACAGATAACACAGTAAATAGCAAGACCCTGCCGCATAGGCTTACAATCTAATAAGTTGTAGTAAACAATAAAGAGGGAAGGAGAATGCAAACAGGCACAGGGAAGTGTAAACAGGCACAGGGTAGGGCAAAACCAACAGTGTAAATATTATTATTATTATTTATTTATATAGCACCATCAATGTACATGGTGCTGCTGTTGTTTTTAAAAACATATTTACCCCTGTCAGATGTATTTTTTTCCAAATGTGATAAAAAGAGGTTTTAAAAATGGTCACTATTTTGACAAAATCAGATCCCTAGTTACAGTCTAGTTTGCCAGAAACGCTGCTGGACCAAGAGAAAGCTCCCCCATCCCAAATCTTAAAACCTGGGCAGGCTCTCATGGGAGAATGTGGTCCTCCAGGTAGCCTGGTCCCAAGCTGAATAGTAACAGGGATTTGAATTTGCACCTCCCCAAATCCTCTGAATATTTTTAGGTCTTCATCCAGGAAAGTTCTTTGATTTTCTTGGTAAAATATTTCTGTGTACTGTGAAAATAAGGGTTTCTCATTTTTCTTCTATTTTCAGAATATTGGGGAGTCAGCATTACCTAGTGTCCTGAAACAATTGCTGCCTATCATCAAGTCTCATAATAACAGGACAGATAATGATTATACTCCCGAAGACTTCCTTGTTTTGCTGGTGTATATTTACTCCATAGTTGGGGAAATGAAAACTGGAAAAGAATTAGATGAGGCTGAAGGAGAAGTGAAGGAAGCCCTTGCCCAATCAATTTGTGATGAACCTGAGCTGCCTACCTTACTGCAGAAAATAACAGGTAAGTATACACTTTATGAGTTCCCTTTCTAGTTCAAGCAGGAGACTGTTCAGAGATGATTTGTGTCACTGAATTCCATTACCTAAAATGTGTTGAATATACCTAAAAACAGATTTATTGTGCTGAGGCAGGCAGGATTTCACTAACTCCTTCTAGTTATTACATGCAAACTCATGCAGTGAAGCGGAGGAAATCCAGTCATAGCAAGTAAAGGTTGTATTACCTGGGAATAAGACCTACTGAACTTACTTCTGATAGATATGCATAGGATTGTGCTGTAAAGCTCTTAACAGTGCAATCCAATCTATTTCTGCTGAATTCCCGTGGGACTTACTCCTAGTGTGTGTGTGTGTGTGTGTGTGTGTGTGTGTGTATATATATATATATGTGTGTGTGTGTGTGTGTGTGTGTGTGTGTGTGTGTGTGACTAGTCTAAAAGAGTTTGTAACTTCACTTGGGCTTTAAAGATGTGTGGGATGGTGAAATTATGAGCAAAGGGTGGTGTTCTTTTCTGTGGTGGGCTAAAGGAGTGAGAGATTGGAACAGAAGTTTCCTAAGTGTAGTTACATTTTGCTAAAGCATTCATTAGTAGGGAAAGCCCCCTTTACCCGGCTGTTTCTGCTAATTTTTCAGAAGCATTGCAAACAGGCAAAAGCGGTTGCCCATTCATAATGAGGGTTAGTGGTTAGTAGCAGTGGCCTCACTCTGAATTGGTGCTGTTTTGATATCTAGTAACCAAATCTGATTGGTTGCATGGCACTGTGACATCTTCACATTCATTACCTGATCCCTGATTGGCTGGGATAATTTTGCGAGGAAAAAGGTTGTGCAGTTTAAAAAGTTAATCATGCTGAAGCAGCTGCTGACCAGGCATGAAAAGGGTGAGAGGAGGAGGGGAGAATTTTGGCTCACTGAATGTGCTACTTATTAGAAAATGCTAATGTGTGAGCACTTCATGCAGCACTAGAGATAACTTGGGCGACCATATGAAAAGGAGGACTGGGTTCCTTTATCTTTAACAGCTTTATAGAAAAGGGAATTTCAGCAGGTGTCATTTGTATTCATGGAGCACCTGGAGAAATTCCCTCTCTATCACAACAGTTAAAGCTGCAGGAGCCCTGCCCTGTTTTGTATCTGGTCACTCTAGCATAGAGGAACAATAGGTGTAGAATTGGATGCACATCTGCAGAGTTACTTGTAGTCAGGGGTATGTTGCAGTTTTGGCAGGCCTTTGGTGAATAATCTGGACCTACATTTATCTATTAAAACCATCTTTTCCCATTGATTAATGTAATGTTGGCTTTGGAAAGTCAAAATTAATTAAAAGGCATGTTTGTTAAACCTCTGCTTTATGAACGTCAAAATCTGTCCTCTCTGGCACTGCAAATAGAAATATGTCTAAAATGCACATTGAATGTTTAATTGAAATAGTATATTAACTAATTGAAAATGAAGTAACATGAAGACCTTGTCAGTGGTTTTGTAGTTCTTGAGATAATTCATGTGTGGAAATGGAGTAATCATCTATAGATCCCACTAGGACACATTTCACTTGATTTAAAGACCAGAGCTACATAGTAATACTTCAGGAGCAGAGTAATTGTAGGTGTACATTGTACATGTGCTCTAGTTTTCCCCATCTTTGTCCTCCAGGGGTGTTGGACTACAATTCCCATCCTATGAAGAATGGTGGGAATTATAGTCCAACACATCTGGAGGGCACAAGGTGGGGGAAGGTTGATCTCTTCACTCTGCAGAAGTCATGATCCTTCCATATGATTGTGGAATACTCTCCTCTCGGAGATACATCAGGCCATTCTCCCTCCTCCCCTAAATTACTTAATGTGGCTTCTGTGATCAACCTGAGGTGGTAGAGATGCTCAGTGTGCTACAAGAGGGCTGCTTATGGCTGGGGACTGGGGCAAACATTGCATTTCCTCTGAGGGTAAGCCTTTGACTGTTATGATTGGCACTGCAGAAACTGACCTACAGCTTGAATCACATGCAAACAACAGTGCTGGTTATTTCCTTTTGAAGTCCTACTGGCATTGAACTGGTCTACACCAACAAGATGCAATTTAAAAGCCCATGAACTACTGAGGTAGATTGTGAATCTCAATTTGCTGCTAGTTGCTTTCAGACCTTGGAATTCAGTTTCTAAGCACCAGGGCCAGCCTTAATAGTGGGTGAGCTCAGCATTGAGCTGAAGGAAGGGCCAAGCTGAGCTTGGTGAGCCTGTGTTTGTTGCGTTGATTGTCTGCAGTGAACTAGGGCAAAGGAAATCACTAAGTGTATTGATTCACAGTTCTACAGGTTGTTTGGGTACCAAGTATAAAACTGAAGTTCCATCAGTTAACTTTAAAGTATGTTCCTTTTTCAGTTCCCAGTTTAATGTCATTTATTCTAGATAAAAATCAGCAGATCATGGCTTTGCTTTGAAAAAGCATTACCAAGAGCTTTAAGAACTACAAATATTATAAAGGACTGTAGGGTAGTAATATAATATTTTTTAAGATACCTGGGAAGGTGGACGCAGAAGGTGCTCCTTGTGCAGGGTGCTATTTATAGTAGGGCCAGTCCTGCTAAGCACCAAACCACCCAAGACCAGGACTGGCAAGCTGGCATGCTCAGGACCAGTGCAGCAGCCAGCAAGAGAGAAGGAGTCAATGAATGGTAAAGTGTAAGAAACATTTGAGGAAGCTGTGGATCCTTAGCTAAACTTGCATACTCCTCCTGCCTGTTACATTTCCATAGACATTTTTCTTTTTGTTAAGCATGATGAAATGATAAATCCTTGTACTTGTATTCAAGAGAGAGAGAGAGAGAGAGAGAGAGAGAGAGAATGAATAAATAATCTCTTATTGTTAATGAGCTTTATCACACCAGCGTTAAACTATGCAGTCACTGCGAATTGCATGCAAAGGACTCAGAAGTTTTCCACTTTATAATCTGCTTTGATTGTGAAGTACTCCCATGCATCCTGCCTTAATTGTGCAATAAAGCAAAAAGATTTGCCGTATTTAGCCCCTACATTTTGAGCGTATCTTCCAAGCCGCCGCTGGGGCGCAGGAGCAGGATTTTAAAGAAATGCTTACATCTGCGTAAGCTTTAAAGATAAAGACACCAAAATTGGCACAGTAATAGATATTAGGGAGACCTTTAAGCATACCAAATTTGAATTGAATTGGGTCATCCGTTGATTTTTTATGATTTTTTACATTTCCCCCCTTAAACTCACTTCCTGGTATGCAAAGGATCGCTGTCGCCCGGTAGCAAAAACAACAACAACCATGAAAGCTTAGCACTACGGCGGAGGGGGGGTGGATAATCCGAGGGAAGCAGGTATGTGGGATGAAGCTTAATGTTGCTAAAAACAGTCTTTGAGAGTTTCACACATTCCTTAAGAAAAAGGCAGGAAATGTCCCAATTAACATGTTTTATGCGAGTAGGTTTTGCATGTCTATTGTAATAGTCTCTTTAATTTAGATGATTAGAGAACATGTGGCAAATAGCACAACTATGTCACTATTCAGATTTTCCATACTATAGATACTCATTTGTAACAACTCATAAATCCTGCCAGGCATAGAATAGTACACCATCCAGTAAAGCTGTTTGTGTGAGAAGTACAAAATAAACAACTGTTGTAGAACATAATGCAGATGTTATTTTACAGTATAAAATCAATGGTGGAAAATGCCTGGTGTTCATGAGAACAAAAGCAGAACCATCCTGTATCAGTTTTCTAGCACATTCAACAAATCATTGTTTGTTCTTTTGTTCCTACACCAGAGATTTCAGAGAAAGTGTGAGCAATCACTTTCGCCTTGCAATACATTTCTACACTTCAGATGTTTATGGATATTAATCGCTTTGGTTAATAATCATAAAATTTGCATCAATCAAAAACATCCTTGGCAATAACTAGGACGGGCAAACGTATGCGTATATGTGTTTGAAAGAAAGCATAATTACTTCGCATTCTTTCACAAATGAAGGATTTCTTGCATATTAGGGTGTTACTACACACCATTGTTTAACTTATTTATTTATTTTATTTAAAAGATTTATAAGCCTCCTTATAAAGTAAACCCACTATTTTAAACTATTTATTTATTTATTTATTTATTTATTTATTTATTTATTTATTTATTTTATTTAAAAGATTTATAAGCCTCCTTATAGGGTAAACCCTCCTAAGGTGCCATGCAACAAAACTTAAAACTGCAAAACAATAAAAATGATGATAGAAACAATGACAAGGCTGGAGAAGGCTGGTCTAATTCAATTTACTCTTATACTGACCTCATTACGATATGCATTTCTCCAGCTCGGCAAGCAGCAACAATGATGAGGAACAGGTTGGGGAAGTGTGTACCATAATGAACTTGGGACACAGATAACGTGAACCAGATGTGTTCTTTGTAAATACTTAGTTCTGCCCTAAACATTATGTGCACTATGCACATACAGTCACATACGACAAATGCATGCCTTTCTTTCCATGTTTGTATGCAGCTGGAAGTCTGTCAGTTGGCAACAGTTAATAAAAAGTAAGGTTGAGCATTGCATTTCATCTTTATCTGTGCTGTAAAACTACACTAGGAGTAATGGCATAGTTGCATGTACTTGATGGGAGAAACGTTTTACATGTGCAAATTTGTGGCATTTGAAGAATTTGGGGGGGGGGGGGATTCTGGAAAACCACTGACACTTCCACCCCAATCCAGCTAGAGACATATGTCCTCTAAAGCATGCTTCCTCACACGTACCTCCAGATAGGGAAGGAACTGTACATGAAGTTCCTCAAATGGCAAAGTCTCATGCAGCAGCTGAGGCTGTGCTCATGTAGTCTTCTCCAGATAATTAGCAATCGCTCTCTTCATTGGTTGGGAAGATGGAACAAGGAGCTGGCCACTCCCAGCTCCCTCAAAACAGATGATTGGCAGTATTGTGGATGTTCTGACAGGGGCCTCATGTTGGCAGGCAGCCCCAGCTGCTGGATGGAGCTTGGTGAGTATAAGGAACCCACATGTACAGCTGCCCATTCCTGTGCACGCATACAGTTGAATTGGGTCCTTTCCTTGTATAAACTGTATAAAGACCATAATAAGTTGTATCCTTTAATCTGAGTGAGTCAATATGTTCTAAACTAATAAAAGTGACAGGAAGATAAATACTTGCTCATATTGGCATCAGTTTAAAATATTACATGCAGTTTCATTTGATATAGTTGTTTGTTTATAGTGGGGTATTCAAATGCAATGGACAGCTGAATATGTCTATTCTGGGCTTTCTCTTGGCTTTAATTTATAACAGTTTGAAATTCTTCATCACTGTTTCCAGCAGAAATCAGGAACAAAAGTTTAGACCAAGCACTATTGTAAACGAATGGCCAACAGGTGTTTTTTCCCCCCAATTAAAAGCTTTCCTTTGGCAGGTATAGAAGAAAATCAGAACTTTTAAAGTAGTGCTTGAAATTTGGAACTTACATTGATTCTGAAACACCTGTTCACAGCTGAACACAATTGTAAAACAGTGCCAAAATGTTAATTTTACCAAACTGTATCCCCATCAATTGCAGCTGTGTGGGGAACACTGGAACCTAGGCCCATAGCTGAGGTGAAACAAATGGCAGGAATCCTGGACTTAATGCCCTAGAGTCTGCTGCCATCATTGTCTCCTAACCAGGGGGTTAAAAAAAAGCAAGAGGGCAAGCAATATAAACTCTCAAAATAACTGAACCAGTCTAGAGACGTTCTTTTCCAATATATAAATCTGCATAGCCAAGGGAATGGAATTCATTTCCTCTATAGGAAAAGTAAAGCTGGAGAAAAATCACAAATATAAAGCTCCTTACTACAATAGGGACAGAGACCAACTCCACTGATGGGGAGCTCTTTAACCTATTTAAATTCTTGCTTTGCTGAAGCTCCAATTCTCTAACATTTCCTTTAGCTGCTGTATTGGGATAAAAAGGATGCCTCTAGTCCTTTTTGAGAATATGCATTCACAAGGAAACAACATTTAAGGGATTACTCCAATATGACCCAAAGTTATTTTTAAAAATCTTTTTTCATATGCAGATTTTTCATCCATAATATACTCAGTAAAACCCCTTCAAGAAAAAAGCCTGAGAGTAGAGATCTTTACAGTGTAGTGCGAAGGGCAATACGCATTGATTAAAAGCTAAACTACGCAACAAAGATATGTGGATTTGATAAGTCTAGAACGTATTTTAATATTATGGAAACATTGTGCTCAAAACTAATTTGGGTCACATTAGAGTGTAAGGGAAGGTTGACATATGCTGGTGGTGCAGTTTATTTTATATTAGAAAAGAGATTGTATTTCTAAAAGTTGGGCAAAAGGCATGAAAGCTGGTAGGGGAAAATACATGGTACTTGGAGGAGCAAGACCTGGAAATGTTTGGACAATGAATGCAAATAAATTAAGATTGGGTTGAGTCTCTTTGGTTGCCATCCTATCCACACTGTCTTGAAATAAGTGTTATGGCTAGCATTGCACATCCAAACTAAGTTGTTGTTTTTATACTGTTTTTATGTTTTTTTAAATTTTTGTTTACTTTTAATGTTTACTATTTTTAATTGTTGTAAACCGCCCAGAGAGCTTCGGCTGGGGGGCGGTATATAAATGTAATAAATAAATAAGTACTACTATGTATTTAGGGCTTACACTTGTAAATGGATTTAGGATTTCAGCCTAGGATCACAATCCTATGCATGTGTACCTGGGAGTAAGCTTCACTGAGAAAAGTAATATGTATTTCTGAGTAAACATGCATAGGATTGTGGTATGAATTTCTTTGGCTTCTTTTTACAAACCTTCCACAACCTGGTACCCTCTGGATGTTTTGAAATTCAATTTCCAGCTTTCCTGATCACTGTCCATATTGATTAGGACTGATTATTATTATTATTATTATTATTATTATTATTATTAATTTATTTATATAGCACCATCAATGTACATGGTGCTGTACAGAGTAAAACAGTAAATAGCAAGACCCTGCCGCATAGGCTTACAATCTAATAAAATCATAGTAAAACAATAAGGAGGGGAAGAGAATGCAAACAGGTACAGGGTAGGGTAAGCAGGCACAGGGTAGGGTAAAACTAACAGTAGAAAGTAACAGTAGAAAGTCTGCACAACATCAAGTTTTAAAAGCTTTAGGAAAAAGAAAAGTTTTTAGTTGAGCTTTAAAAGCTGCGGTTGAACTTGTAGTTCTCAAATGTTCTGGAAGAGCGTTCCAGGCGTAAGGGGCAGCAGACGAAAATGGACGAAGCCGAGCAAGGGAAGTAGAGGCCCTTGGGCAGGCGAGAAACATGGCATCAGAGGAGCGAAGAGCACGAGCGGGGCAATAGTGTGAGATGAGAGAGGAGAGATAGGAAGGAGCTAGACCGTGAAAAGCTTTGAAGGTTAACAGGAGAAGTTTATATTGGATTCTGAAGTGAATTGGAAGCCAATGAAGAGATTTCAGAAGCGGAGTAACATGGTCGGAGCGGCGAGCCAAGAAGATGATCTTTGCGGCAGAGTGGTGAACAGAAACCAACGGACTGATGTGAGAAGAAGGAAGGCCAGAGAGAAGAAGGTTGCAGTAGTCCAACCGTGAAATAACCAGTGCATGAACAAGCGTCTTGGCAGAAGAGACAGACAAAAATGATCGAATCCTGGCAATATTATACAGGAAAAATCGACAAGATTTAGCTACTGCCTCAATATGAGGAATAAAGGAGAGCGAGGAGTCGAATATAAAGCCAAGGCTACGAGCTTCCTTGACCGGAGTAAGCGTAACATCATTGACAGTAAGAGAGAATGAGAGATGAGGAGAAGGTTTAGGAGGAAAAACAAGCAATTCAGTCTTTGCCATGTTAAGTTTCAAGCGACGATGAAGCAGCCAAGCTGAGATATCTGAAAGACATGCCGAGATACGATCGTGAACATCAGGAGAAAGTTCCGGAGATGACAGATATAGTTGTGTATCATTGGCATACAGATGATATTGGAGGCCATGAGATTGAATAAGCTTGCCCAAGGGCAACATGTATAAGGAAAACAACAACGGGCCAAGCACTGAGCCTTGCGGAACCCCTACTGAAAGGGGAAAGGAGGAAGACGAGCTGCCATTAGTCAACACGCTGAAAGAGCGACCCGCTAGATAGGAGGCAAACCAGTTATAGACAGAGCCACAAAATCCAAGGTCATGAAGGGAATCTAAGAGAAGATCATGATCAACCGTGTCAAAGGCTGCAGTTAGATCAAGGAGAATAAGAACGGAATAATGGCCTTTAGACTTGGCAGTAAGGAGATCATTGGTGATCTTAGTAAGGGCTGTTTCGGTGGAATGCAGAGGACGGAATCCAGATTGAAATGGATCCAAAGCAGAGTTACTAGAAAGAAAGTCAAGACAGCGAGAGTAGACCACACGCTCCAGGATCTTTGAAACAAACGGCAACAAAGAGACAGGTCGGTAGTTAGACAGAGCTAGCCTATCAAGAGTAGGTTTCTTGAGAATGGGAGAGACTGTAGCATGTTTAAAAGCAGAAGGAAATGAACCAGAGGACAGAGAAGGATTAATAATATGTAGCAAGGAAGGGAGGATAGCAGGAATAAGATTAATAAAGACGCGAGAAGGAATCGGATCACGAGAACAAGTGGAGCGCTTCGAAGAGCGCAGTATTGTAGACAGTTCTACAGTTTTGGACAGTTGTAGTCCAAAACATTTGGTGGGCATCAGGCTAGCAAAGGGTGTCCCAAACTGCGAAGATTGTGAGCAGCTTTGGGAAGTAATTTGTGGAAAACTGCCAAAATACACAATGCGCTATTATAAATGACTTCTAGCACAGTGTCAATAGCATTTGCTGGTGCAATGAGTTCCCCAGAAAAAATGCTGCACCAGCAAATGCTATTAGGATTGTGATAGAGGTCACTTACATTAGTGCAACAAAATTTATGTTCTGTAGTATCAAATTGGATACTGCCTCTGAGCCTGCAGGATAAAGTGGGCTTTATTTCGGAAAAATAAATTAGTAAAGAATAAAATTAATTATTTAATACAAACAAAGATCTAAAAGCACAGCAAAACAAACACAGCATGATAAAAATACAGAGACAAAAACCAACCTGACAAAAATATAATGCAAAGCTAATCAATAAAATAAAGTAAAAAAAAACCCCACAACCATCTAAAACTGGCCAAGAAATAAAACAGGAGTTAAAACCACCAACATGTAATAGGGATTAAAATAGCCTTATCTGGCAAGAGAAAGGAAACAATGTTGGCACTGGCCGAAGGTCCTTGAGAAGAGTGTTCCATATCTGGAAGACAACATTGAGAAGCTGCTCTTTTTAATAGACATCTTCTGAGCTTCCGAATGAGGAGTAATTTGGAGGAGGACCTCCATAGATGAACTTGGGGTATGGGTAAGCACATTATGGGAGGCGGTGTTACATCAGATACCATGTTTATTATTTATTTATTTTCTTTAAAACATTTATATACCGCCCTATATCATTAAGATCTCAAGCTATGAAGAATTTTATAGGTAAAAACTAGAACTCTGAATTAGACTTGGAAATGAACTAGAAGCCAGTGCAAGTGAGGACTAGGATGATATGTTCACTTGCTTGTTTCTAGTCATAACACTTGGTGCCATATTTTGCACCAGATGTAATTTGAGACAGCCTTAAAAATTGATTTCCAAATTGGATCATCAGCGAGAGAGCTGTTAAAGGCACACCATACCATAAAGGTCACTTGAGCTTCTAATGACAATGATGGATCCAAGAGCAGACCCAAGGTATAAACCTGGTCCTTCAGTGGAAGTTAATTTCCTCATTTTGACTGAGGAACCAGAGCTTCATTCTCATGGCAAGTTCTAGCACACCCACAGCCTCACCTGGCTATGTATAGAAGGAGAAAAAGAGTTGTGTGTCATCAGCATACTGATGCCATCACACACCAATCCCTGAATGGCCTCACTTAGCAGTTTCTTTTAGATGTTGAACAGCTTGAGGGATAAAATGGAACTCTCTGGGACCTGGAAGCAAAGCTGCAACTGGGTTGAGAAATCTCACAGCATCACCAACTTCTTTTTTAAAAAAGAAAAAAGGTCATCCAAGTATAAGTGGAACTCCTGCAAAACTCTTACAGATACTCCAGAAATATATACATCTTCCCAACAGAATACTACTTTCCAACAAATTCATTTGCCTCTGGAACCACAAGGCAAAGGTGTAGGCATAATGGGTAGAAAAAGAGGCAGAGTTTTAGTGGGCCTCATTTGGCCCTCTGAGGATCTCTATTGACTGGAGTGTTTTAGTCAAACTTCTCAGCAGAATCAGTAGGGAGGCTAAGAGTTACTGTAGCAAGAACTGTATTTTATGAGATAAGAAAATTTGTTAAACACTGGGTTGGTTAAAGTCTTAGTCATGCTTAGAGCAGACCCATTGAAATCAATGGGACTTTATGTTAGTCGTGGCTAATGTAATTTTTGTTGATTTCAGTGGCCTTACTCATGGTATGTCTAACTTTAGATACAACCCAATATATATGGGGATGGATTTTTGCTTCACAATCCCTTAGCTGTGATATTTATTTATTATTTACAACATTTGTTTACCACTCCATATTTAAAACAGATTCCAGAGTAGTAAACATACAAAGTAAAATAGTAAAAAAATAACAAGATTAAAACACCACATTAAAATTGTACTTTTAAAAGACAGAATGCCAATAAAACTATGGCTGTCAGTTAAGGAAGGCTTCCTGGAATAGAGGTGTTTTCAGATAGGGTGACCATATTTTGGAAACCGAAAAGGAGGACAACATGGTCTGCCCCAAGGGGGCATGCCCACCCGAACATAGCCTTGGTCACATGTCTGATTTTACAGCACACATTTAAGACAAATCTGTTCTACATAACATCTTAATGTTAAAATCACTGAAATAAAGAACAAGTGAGAGATTCAATGTATCTGAAATTAATTTCACTCACACCTACGTTTGTAGGTTTTGCTGTACTTTGAAGCTTTTGCTACACTCTGTGTGTTACATTCTCCCCTTACTTCAAATATCTTTTCTGACTGTATCTTCACTCATTGCAAGCTGCTGTTGTTGTTAACAGGGTTATTGCCCCCAGATCTGTTTCAAATTTGGTACGGCTAAAGCTCTACCTAAAAGCTATCATGGTGCCAACTTTCAGCTCTTTATCTTTAAAAATGACAGTTTAAAAATAATAATTTTAAAACCTTATTTTTTAAAAAAATCCTAAAAAATCAATGGATGAACAGATCTGTTTCAAATTTGGTGTGGCTAAAGCTCTACCTAAATCCTATCATGGTACAAAGTTTCATCTCTTTAACTTTAAAAATGATGATTTTAAAAATAATTTTAAAACCTCAGTTTTTAAAAAGTTCCTAAAAAATCAATGGATGAACGGATCTGTTTCAAATTTGGTGTGGCTAAAGCTCTACCTAAATCCTATCATGGTACAAAGTTTCATCTCTTTAACTTTAAAAATGACGATTTTAAAAATAATAATTTTAAAACCTCAATTTTTAAAAAATTCCTAAAAAATCAATGGATGGACGGATCTGTTTCAAATTTGGTGTGGCTAAAGCTCTACCTAAATCCTTTCATGGTGCCAAGTTTCATGTCTTTATCTTAAAAAATGACAGTTATAAGCATTTTTGTTAATTCCTATTAGAGCTGCTCTTTGCAAAAAAAAAACCGGATTTCCCCTCCCACTCCCGGATTTGCCATCAAAAACCCAGACAAATCCGGTCAAATCCGGTCATATGGTCACCCTATTTCAGAAGAGCCAGAAGCAAGAAAGTGTTGGTGCCTGCCTGACCTCCAGGGGCAGGGAGTTCCACAGAAGGGCAGCCACCGCATTGAAGACTGTTCTCCGGGTGGACTGCAGTCGGGCCATAGATCCATGTTGAACCACCAGGAACATGTTGCTTTCTATGAACTCAGAATCAGTTTGTGTTGTTTTAGGGTAGCTTTCCCCAACCCAGTGCCCACCATGCTAGCTTCCCACAATGCTAGCTGGTGGGAATTGTAGCCCAATTCCCACCAGCTAGCATGTCCAATACAGCTACAGGATACTAGGTGGGGGAATGTTGTTTTAGGGAAAGGGTGGCCAAAGACAGTTTATAAATCATTATATGGATAGCAAAGATTATCTGCATCTCATATGTTCTATATAAATACAGGTGAGTGTAAAATACAGCAAAGTGAACACTGTCTGTATTAGTATTATTAGGGTGCAATCCTATGCATGCTTAGAAAGAAAAAAGTCCTACGACTCACTAAATGGTGGCTTGTAGGACTTTTTCTTTCTATACATGCATAGGATTGTGTCATTTATTTTATTTATAAGTATTTATAAACTGCACACACCTACAGATTTTATATACCAGTCATAAAAAACATAAAAAATAACCAACACAAAGAATTAATATGTTCATAAAAATAAAATACATGTTAGGCTAAAGTACACTGGGAAGGCTTGTATAAATGATGTGTCTTCAATATGAGCCTAAAAATAAGAATTCTTGATTCATGTCTAATATCAGGGAGGAGATCATTTTACATAGTGGGTGCTACCTCACTAAATGGTCTAATCCAAACAATTTTAAAATTCATTGGTATAAAAGTAGCGTAACTATTTTTTATATCCTGCAATGGGGGAGGCTTATTTTTTTAAAAAAAGTCTTGAGATAAGCTATATATTGTAAATAAGCTATATATTGTAGCTTATTTTAGTTTGATATTCAAAATGAGATTCATATTATAATTCCCATAGAAGTTATAGTTTTAATTATGTTTCCATGTGTTACCTACCTACTCAGTCTTCAGCGCCTGATTTGAGCTGGCTCTAAACTGGCTGGTGATTTTCATTGAGGTGTCTATAATATGGAGTTGTCTGTCTGTCTTTTTTCCAAACATTGAGACACATGCCTTCAGCTTTGCGGTCCCTTGAATTCTTGCCAATTTAACAAGTCAGCCAACTGGAGCAGGAAACTAATATGTTGCAATATTCATTAACTATTTACGTTTCTCAAAGTACAGAAGCACAATAGCATTATAAAGGTCATCTGAACAGCATGTTTAAGTAAATGTTATAATTAGCAATTAAGCTGCCCTTAAAATTAAGCCACATTCTTTCGATTGGAGCTTGTACAAACATATGATGGTTAATCCCCCTTCCCCCATTTCTTTTCCATACAAGTCATTTTTTTTTGGAAAGAATCCAAGGTTTGGCAAAAAGCAATTTACACATATTTAAAACATGAGTTTTCTTTTCTGCTGGCTTACTTTTCCAGACTGGGTGTGTGCCCTTCAGAAACAATGAAATGTTACAATAATAGTGGTATAAAGCCATGGGGGTGGAATGAGTTCTTGCTAGCATGAGATTTAATGTAGTTTTGTTGTACATTTTGTAACACTTGTTAAGGTGCTTGTTGAAGTAGATGATAATGGAATGTTACTTTTTCAGTACTTTCTGTCAAAGCAGTAAATTATTCAAGTAAAATGAACCGTTGATTGACTTCTTGTTTACTGTAATACATTTTAAGAGCAGGTAATCACCAAATTTTAAACAGGCACAGTGAGTGCCTAATTGATCATCCCTGGGAATAATTCCATTTTTGATTGCTCCATTTTTTTCTGGCTGGAAATCTACAACTTCTAGACACTATGACATCATATGAATCTCTAGCACTCGCGTGCACACGCACACACACACCACTAACAGTGGTCAGCTATGGTTCATTATTTTCCTGGAATTAGTAAGTCGCTGTCAACAGTTACACTGGGCATGATGTAGATCCTTTCATTTTTGATGTCTTCCAGATTTTTTCCCCCAAGCCTTCGTATCATGCAGGTTTACACACAGAAATAATAAAGAGAAATGTAGAGTTTCTGTTCAGAGCAGATGTGCAGAGACTTAAAACAAAAACCACAAGGGTTCCATTATTACCGTGCTATATGTGGAGCCAAATAAATGTCTTGATTGATTGATCAAAACATTTACTCTCTTATGATTGAGGAACACTTTATTATTATTATTGCTAAAGCTCATTGGTGTCTTAGTTTTTCAATAATGTCACATTATGTATGGAATTAATAAATTAAGAGAGAAAATGCCCTGGTTTGGTCAGTCATTCCAGGCTTTCTGAACCACGGTTTATGAATCTGGGAACAAGAATGGGGCCAAGCACTCCTCCTCTCACCCCACCCCCACCCCACGATTGCAGGCCAGCTTCAGTGCAAAGATCTTGGCTTCTATTAGGTAAGTCAGAATTTGACTCCAAACAAAGAAACTCTGGCTTAATGTTGGTTAGCTTACCAGAAAAATAAGCCAAAACTTCTTGACTTGAAGGATTTTACTCTTGTGCCAGTGTCCCAGCTATTCCAATGCATTAAGTTACAGATTTTTCTAAGACTGGAAAATCTCCAGAATAAATGAGGTTGGGTTTTTTAAAAAACATAATTCACAATAGTCTGACAGTGCAATCTTATGAATGTTTACTTCGAAGTAAGTCCCACTCAGTTCAGTGGGGCTTAATCCTGTATAAGTGTACATAGAATTGCAACCTAAATTTGCTTACTAGAATGCAATTTCCTGTGCTGGTACCTTCACAGTGGAAATCGCCCATGATGATTATATTTATTTATTTATTAAATTTAGATACCACCCCATAGCCGAAGCTGTCTGGGCGGTTTACAAAAGTTAAAACAGTGAACATTAAAAAGTATACAAATTTAAAACCATAAAAAATATAAAAACAACAGTGTAAAACAGTATCCATTTTAAACAACGACAGTTCTGGGGTCCATTAAAAAAAAAACTTAGCATCTCTTGTTAAATGCTGTTAAATGCCTGGGAGAAGAGAAAGGTCTTGACCTGGCGCCTAAAAGATAACAATGTTGGCGCCAGGCGAGCCTCATTGGGGAGATCATTCCATAATTGGGGGGCCACCACTGAAAAGGCCCTCTCCCTTGTTGCCATCCTTCGAGCTTCCCTTGGAGTAGGCACTTTAAAGTACCTTTTTAAAGCAGATTTGGCAACTTTGCGCATTGTTAAACTTGAAAATAAAGAAAGAACACTGGAATATATTTATTCCTTTTTCTTGGCACCACATCAGTTTAACATCTGTCATGTTTTATAGAGGATTCATTTTATTGTCAGTGGAATCCCATTCTCTGGCTATTTTCATAAATAGCTGCATCTCCGTGTTCTTCTTGAATGATCACCTGAGTGTCTTTTGAAATATCGTTTTGTGTATTAATTAAGTACAATGTGAACATTTCATTTTGTCTAAGCACATCTGAAGTTTTCAAGTGGGATGGTAGCTCAGTGGTCAGACTCCTGCTTTGCAAATGGAAAGTCCCAGGTTCAATCCCTGGCATCTCCAGGTAGGGCTGGGAAAGAACCCTGCCTGAAACTTTGGAGAGCTGCTGGCAGTCAGTGTCGACAGTACTAAACTAGATGAACAAATGGTTGGACTCAGTATAAGGCAGCTTCCTATGTTCCTAAGCTTGCATTTCCATTGGTATAGCAGCATTTTGTATGAAGTGACATAACTACACCTCCCTCCTTTCCACCTCCACCATGTGTCCCCATCCCCCCTCTTACCTTTGCTGCTGAACTGGGGCTTTCGCAAGGGGCTGCAGGGCTCTCAGGAGATCTTGGCAGGGTCTCACGGCTCGAGATCTTGTAGAACACGGCTGAGAT
This sequence comes from Elgaria multicarinata webbii, assembly GCF_023053635.1. Taxonomy (NCBI): domain Eukaryota; kingdom Metazoa; phylum Chordata; class Lepidosauria; order Squamata; family Anguidae; genus Elgaria; species Elgaria multicarinata. The sequence continues at coordinate 57,157,789 of NC_086180.1, read as the reverse complement.
CTCAGTCTGGAGCCCTGCAGCAACAGAGAGCCAACGGTTGCTCCAGACAGCCCTAGCAACCATTCTGTCGCTGAGGAAAATGCCATGACAGGAGAGTGGCTGGCAGGACGCTTTGGAGCTGGCAGGCTCTCCCAGCTGGGGCAGGGGTGGGGGAGCGGTTCAATTTTCCATTCCTTCAGCCCTTCCACCTCATGTGGGCATCTCACACTGTTTAATGTGTGGGACAGCCCTTGAAACGGTTACTCCAAGGCAAATTAGACCTGCAGAAAGGCATGAATATCCACAGTTTTGTGATTACAATTTGATGAATTAAGTTATTTCAGCATAAATTATTGTGTAAACATGTCCGTACTCTTCTACAATTCATCAGTAGCTGCTGGAATAATCTGAGAGGGGTGGGGGCTATATGCCATAACAATAGTTTTTCTGAGAATTTTAGCTAAGGGCATAAATTGCAATTTTGGTTAGCCTACCACCACAGTTACTGTTAGACTCCAGTGTACTTATGTGATGACCCCCCTTTGTTAGGATTAGAGGCCCAAAGGTGCTAGCATAAATAATAATAATAATTAATAATAATAATAATAATAATTCTTACATTTTGATCGAGGTGGGGAACAACAGTAAATATAAAATACATAAAACTGGATTAAAACATACATTGTTAAACCATCCTAAAAACATTTAATAATAAATTTTAAGTTGTGTGATATCTTGTGTAAGAGTGTGAAACATCTTACACAGACGGAGGCCTACCCTTGGAATTCAGTTCTCTTTTCTCATGGAAGGAACTTGCCTTAGGTCAAATAAAACCCTTTTGCATGCAGAAAAGACCTTCCACTCACTGAAGAACACCTTTCTGTTACATTTTAGTTAATTACTGTCTTCATAAAGGTATTTTTAATGATGAATTATTCTATATGGTATTGTTGCCTCCTTTAAGCTTAATAGTCTGTATAAAGCCATTTTGTGGAGGTGGTGGGGTACCATTAGCTTTTGTTTTTAAACCTTCCAATCTGGTCTTTGTTCTGGTCTTTATTCAAGAGATGGAGACTACTGCCTTTTTTAGATCAGTTATCCACAACTTTACAAAAAACAAGAAATCCCAGCACGTAGTACACTGGAATCTTTGATTAATGTGAAATGTTTGGTAACATAGGTGACTTAGTCTTGCTATGCTTTGAACATGCTGTGTATACAAAATTAAAAGCTGAATTTTAAGGGGAGACTGTTGAATGTGCCATATTTTTATTGATGGTGCTGAAAAATGAGAAAAGATAGACCCACCCTGACTATACTCATAATTATTTGCTTAGACAGCTTCATGGCTTGGGTAAGATATGTTTAAAATATGTGTCAGTGATCATTTTTAAAAGCATACATTTGAAAAAGTATCTCTTTTAACGGAACTCCATAACACCAATCCACCAAGCAGTGTGCTGAAGTTATATAGTGATAAATAGGATATTCTAACTTCAGGATAAAGAATTGTACCTCAAAGGTTTCAGTATGAACCAGATGAAAACATTGAGTGAGCTTTCCAGTTACTTCTTAGTTTGGATTTGAGTGGCTTTTGCATATCCCCAAGAAAATTTAAAGCTTCAGTGTATCAAAGAATAAAGTTAAGCTGAAGGGTCTGTCCTTTGCTCTTATGTGCTTGCGTTGTATGGAATGACTACTGATCAAAGTAAAGCAAATTCATAAAATACAAATGTGCAGCTTCCTTATCAGCCCAGTTTATCAAAGAAGATGGGTTTGGGGGGACATAGATTTATTAGAGGTCTGGATCCAATTATTCTCTGTATGTCTGCATAGTATTGTAGATTTTGCTCTGATCAGTCTCTCATTGGAGAAAAATCAAATCAAAAACAAAAGAACACACCTCCAAACCTAATCTTTCTCGTGACAGTTTAAGTTACCAAAGCATTTTAAAATGTGGAAGCCTTGTCTGCAGTTGATTACATTTCTTGAATCATTTATACCTCCAACAGAAATTTGGCCAATTGGCATGGACCTTGGGCAATTAAAAACGAAAAAGATCCTTTTGGAACCTGCTCTGTATGATTTACTTCACCATAGTCTACACTAGCCAACTATCATGGCACAATGCAGCTATAGACCTTGTTCACACAACACACCAATCCATTTATTTTTATTTATTTATTTATTTATTACATTTTTATACCGCCCAATAGCCGAAGCTCTCTGGGCGGTTCACAAAAATTAAAACCACAGTAAAACACCCAACAGTTTAAAACACAATTACGAAATACAGTATAAAAAGCGCAACCAGGATAAAACCACACAGCAAAGTTGATATAGGATTAAAATACAGAGTTAAAACAGTAAAATTTAAATTTAAGTTAAAATTAAGTGTTAAAATACTGAGTGAATAAAAAGGTCTTCAGCTGGCGACGAAAGCAGTACAGTGTAGGCGCCAAGCAGACCTCTCTGGGGAGCTCGTTCCACAACCGGGGTGCCACAGCGGAGAAAGCCCTCCTCCTAGTGGCTTGTCAGCTTTGTTTCAGGGTGGCTTGTTTTGACATCTGAACCCGACATGGTTTCCTCAGTGTGGATTGTTAACCATTATTATTATTATTATTATTATTATTATTATTTATATAGCACCATCAATGTACATGGTGCTGTACAGAGTAAAACAGTAAATAGCAAGACTCTGCCACATAGGCTTACAATCTAATAAAATCATAGTAAAACAATAAGGAGGGGAAGAGAATGCAAACAGACACAGGGTAGGGTAAGCAGGCACAGGGTAGGGTAAAACTAACAGTATAAAGTCTGCACAACATCAAGTTTTAAAAGCTTTAGGAAAAAGAAAAGTTTTTAGTTGAGCTTTAAAAGCTGCGATTGAAGTTGTAGTTCTCAAATGTTCTGGAAGAGCGTTCCAGGCGTAAGGGGCAGCAGACGAAAATGGACGGAGCCGAGCAAGGGAAGTAGAGGCCCTTGGGCAGGCGAGAAACATGGCATCAGAGGAGTGAAGAGCACGAGCGGGGCAATAGTGTGAGATGAGAGAGGAGAGATAGGAAGGAGCTAGACCGTGAAAAGCTTTGAAGGTTAACAGGAGAAGTTTATATTGGATTCTGAAGTGAATTGGAAGCCAATGAAGAGATTTCAGAAGCGGAGTAACATGGTCAGAGCGGCGAGCCAAGAAGATGATCTTTGCGGCAGAGTGGTGAACAGAAACCAACGGACTGATGTGAGAAGAAGGAAGGCCAGAGAGAAGAAGGTTGCAGTAGTCCAACCGTGAAATAACCAGTGCATGAACAAGCGTCTTGGCGGAAGAGACAGACAAAAATGATCGAATCCTGGCAATATTATACAGGAAAAATCGACAAGTTTTAGCTACTGCCTCAATATGAGGAATAAAGGAGAGCGAGGAGTCAAATATAAAGCCAAGGCTACGAGCTTCCTTGACCGGAGTAAGCGTAACATCATTGACAGTAAGAGAGAATGAGAGATGAGGAGAAGGTTTAGGAGGAAAAACTAGCAATTCAGTCTTTGCCATATTGAGTTTCAAACGAGGATGAAGCAGCCAACCATGCACAAACCACCTTGAGAACCTATAAGCTTCTTGTTGGGTTGTTCAAAGTGGGATGTTTTGAGAGTGGCTTGTCGAGGTGTACAAACCTGGCAGAGTAGCTGGTGAGTGGCTTGTCAGAAAGGGCTATGGAGCCACTGGCAAGAGTGGTGAAAAACCTGGTCGTTCTGCACGATCTTGATATCCCCTCTCTATTATGTCTTGAAATACTAGTTAGTTTCCTCCTCCACTTCATTGTCTCACTAAACATCAACACCTTTTCCCCATATCTTCAGGGAGATTTGCACAAATTCACAGTAACTACACCCGAAGGTGAGGTGAAATCATTAAATATGTGCAAATATCCCCAAAGGTGAAAAAAAAATCTACAAAATAAACTCCACGTATGACGCAATTATGCTCATTAGCCGTGTAGCAGAATAGGCTGCTGAAGTTGTGCCGCAAAGGTCCATGGGATATGTGCCACAAGTGGATGGGAAGACTAAGGGGAACACAAGCCATGGCAAGCCGCAGAGCCCCTGATGGTCTGTCAAGAGTCACATGGCTTATTTTTAGGATGGCTTATCATGACTTGCGAACTGGGTTATGTTTCCTGACTCCCAGCTATGTTTAGGCTTCCCCCCCCCCTTCTTGGGCTTGCACAATTTAAGATGTTTCAAACCATGGTTAGGAGATATGCCTTCATCAGGTTAATGATTGGCAGTTATTGTTTTTAACCATATAAATTCCATAGAGAGAAATTTGTGGTGGGGGAGAAATTGATTCAGTTTTCCCCAAATCTTACCCTACTGCTTATCCTCTTATTGCAAATTGTGTTTTTCACCAGTATAAATATGTTGCATGTGAACAGTTTTAAAAATGCATATTAACAATTCTGTTTATAACATGTTAATATCTTTGGAGCAATATACTGTTTCATCTTGATGTATTATGTGAAATATATTTTATTCCTCATACTTAAAACTATGGGGAATGAAAACATATCTGGATGTTTTACATTTTGAGAAAATTACTCTGCTGCAGTTTCTTTTAAGTTGTTGTCAAGGACTAAGTTGCAGACCTTTTTAGCATGACAGTGTAAGAGCCTGTTAAAGCCAATCCAGATGAGTTTGTCCAGTTATAATCTGTTGCTGTCTAGTCTAATAAAGATTTGGCCTTTGTGTTAAAAAATATACCTGGGCCACAGTCCAGAATGTTCTTTTAGGTATATCTAAGGATTTATACATATCCAGTGTGGCTTAATTTCTCCGAACAGCAGTTTTTGTTGCTGTATTGCAAACTTGTTTGAAACTTTCAAGATTCAAAAATGAGTTGCCAATAGAAGAAATGACAAATGCCCTATTGGCCATGCAAAGATAGTTGTGTGCAGTTTTTGGATTATGGACCAGGAGCAAAAGTGGGAAATCATTATCTAGTGTCTCATTTCTAGTAAGTACTTCCCAAGTGATGAACTGTAGAAACTATATTTTCAGGGTGCTCACAATAACTTTTTTGAGGACATGTAGCATATGCAGCTAAAGAGGCTGCTGTCAAGGCAAAGAACTGGAACGAACAGCTCCTAATCAAAGGTATTTACTGAAATACCCCCTTATTTAAAAGGAGGTGGTGGGGAAACCACTAAGTTATGAGTTATGAAAATTACACTATAAATGTCATTGATTCTTTGTAAATGTTGAGAGAAATTTGGAGAGCATTAATGCTTGAGGTAATCCAAGGCACCCTAATAAGTCAATGAGGCTAAACCTGAGAAAACTTCCTAAAACAGGTGAAGAACATGACATGCTGGATAGGACCAAGAGTCTATCTAGTCTTGCATTCTGTTCACACAGTGGTCAACCAGCTGCTTGTGGGAAACCCATAAGAAAGATGTGAGTACAATAGTACCATTCCAATCATGTTCTCCAGCATACTGCTCTGATACTGGCAGAGCATATAGACATCAGGACTAATAGCTGTTGGGCCTGTTCAGAGAACACGCTAAGCCATGGTTAGGCTGCTAACCCTTTTGCAGCAAATGGTTAGTGAACATTTTTAAACCATGGCTATGTTAGGAATGGTTCACATGACATGCTAAGCCATAATGTTTAGCTCAAAATTTAGGGGTTCTTCAGACGAGCGTTTTATTGCTACTGCCCACTCATAGTTTTTTGTGCATCCTTTAGATGATGCCGTCCGCCTCCCGCTCCTTCTTGCCTTTGTTCTCTCACAAAATTGACCCCTTTTAAACTAACTTTTCTTTTGGAAACGGAATGTGCTACCATTTCCTGAGTAATGTGATAAAAATGCCCCCTGAATGGGCCACATAGTCTTTGTTTACTTCCTCTTTCTTCTCCGGGAAGAAAAAGGAAGTAATGCGGGACAGGAGCAGGGGCAGAGAAGTGACAGTAGGGAACCGTGATTCACCACCACCATCACACACACTCCACCTTAGTGTGTTGTCTGAACAGGGTCGTTGATAGCCCTATCTTCTATGAATTTGTCTAATTCCCTTTTAATGCCTTCCAAATTGGTGGCCATCACTACACCTTGTGGTAGCAAATTCCATTGTTTAACTATGCACTCTGTGAAGAAGTACTTATTTTTATCTCTCCTAAATCTTCCACCATTCAGCTTCATGCTATGTGATACATCCAGTTGTAAAGAGGTGTCTACACCCACTGCACACCAGTTACAGAATTTTCAGCCAGCAATTGTGTGAAGAGATTCTGAGAGGAATGTTAATCAGGCAATAGCATCCCTCTCGGTACTATTTATATTTAATAAATGTAACTGCTCCAAAAGTACTTTAGAGGTCAGAGTCCCCAAGAGTTGCCTGTACCGAATCACAGATTATAAGTAACCTCTAGTTTATAGAGAAACAACCTGTTGTGTCAGCAGTACACTATTGCCGTTGTACCAGAGGTCACTTACTCGAGTGCTGCATCAATGGTATAATCTATTCCCAACAGATACTGCTTGTTTCATCCATGTACCTTATGATGTAATTATTGTCTCGAAAAAGAGACTATGGAGGCTTCTAAATACCCCAGCAATTGCTCATAAGATTGGAGGTTTTGGAGATGCCACAACTTGTGTAAGGTGTCCAGATAGTCAAACCTTTTGTACCTTATGATGTAAGTATTTTGACATGGGCTCTTGGATTAAAAGTGGTGCAGCAGCATTGGGTACTGCCCACTAAATATTGTTACACTGTGCTGTTTTTATTCCTGCAAAGAAAAACTGTGTGTAATAATCAAAAGTTGTTAATGTTTAAAATGTGACTATTTATTGCCATGTGAGAGTTGTGACTTAATTGACCTTTAAAACAAAAGCACACTATAACTTTTAACATTTGAAAGTGTCAGCATCTTAAATCTTAGGGGAGAAATGCCTCAGTTTGCAGATTAGCTTGCACTGCCTAGGTGACCTGTGACATAAACCAGAGTTGAAGATTATGAGCAGAGTGGAATCCTTTGAACTGTCAAATAGTGAAATATGGCTTCCTTATCATTGTCACATCATCACCACTAATAGACCATCTTTTACTAATATCTCATAATTAGTAGCTTCTGATTTTCATCTTATTGAGTGACTATTTAGTGTGTTGTAAGATCAGGCCTGATCCTAAGCACATTTTTCTAGAAAGAAAATTCCATTTACATCAGTAGGATCTACATATCTCTGTGCTCTGGAGATTAGGAATGTGTTATCTGAACTGAGTCTCTGCTTCAAGGGTCAAATGCGAGGAAAAGGAGTTCGGAGGGGAGTGAAGAGTAGTCTTGAGGTACACTTCCAGAATGATACTAATGTGAATTCATGTCCAAAAGTGAATGAAGACACTTATTTTAGCAATATATACGTAGTTCTGCATAACAAATAGTTCTACATAACAAACTGAAAAAAATATCCATCAGGTTTTTCAGTTTGTTCAGACTAATTCATATCATTTCATATGTAGATTGCAGACAAGAAAATTATTGATAAATCATACATGCTCCAAAAGAGTTCAGAATCACACCTATGCATTTTTAGGAGTAAGGCCCATTCAACTTGATTGTTGATTACCTGGGCATTTTGAGAATAAAAGGAATGAGGGAGGACATTGTCCATGATATTGACCTGGTTCGCTCATAATGCTAACCCATGGTTTACTTAAATCATGGGTTGCTGAATTCTGGATTGTCATGACATGTGAACCTAGCCACACCATACACGAACAGCCCAGAAAGAGAACCCATGATTTGTTGTTGGGTTGTAAACTCTGGGTTGTTTAAACCATAGGTTGTCAACTTTTCATTTTGTGTCAGTCAGAACTGTGGGTTGTTCATGAGTTGTTTTACCACGCTACGGAGATGCTCTGTCTAGCCTAACATTGTTGTTCAAAGTTCTGGGCTTCGTTTCTTTTTGTATAGCTAAAGTTACATGTGCAGAGACACAGGTTGGATAGGATTGTTGTTCTTTGCTTATGTGGTGGTGGAGCTGTGCCAAGCAAGGCAGAGGATTTAGTTAAGACAGATGTAGCAGAGTGGATACATTTCAATAATGTTCTTAAAAATGGATTTTAAAATTTTTAAATAGGATATGTTTAAAATATAAATTTCTTTTAAATAATAATTAGGTCAACATTAGTTAATCTTGATGTAAGCACGTTAGCTGTACAGTTAAATTCTAAACTCAGTCAATGCCTCTATCAGATAAATTTGAGTTGAAGGAGGTATTTCTATGGAAATGAAGAACCTATCTGATCATTTCTCAAATATGAGTATTGACACTAAATACAAAACATAGACATTTCATGAAAATAAACTATTTTAGTTTGCCAGTTAACTACCAAAACATACTTTGACCTTTCAGATTTTACCCAAAATTGTCCAGTGCACATCTGCTTGTATTCCCATACTTAAGCTGCAATCCTATAACCACTTTCCTGAGAATAAGCTCCATTGAACTCAGTTACACTTAGAAATAAGTAGACATGTATAGGATTGCATTGTTAACCACAAACTCATAAGTAATGGTCATAAGAAAGACCTTATATAGGAATATTTTAAAGACATTCCCTCTATAAGTAACAGAGGAAAGGATTCAAAATATATACAGCGAAAAAACTAAATGCAAATTGTGCTTGTAAGAATGAGAGTGTAAATAATACTCTAGTTCTAAATTAACATGGTTTAGTGGTCAGATTTTTACAATTGATTAAGAAATATGTAAAAAATGTCAATGGGAAACTTGATTTAAATCATTGATTGAAGCAACCTTTTTTCTTACTGATTTATCATAATTTAAATCAGTGATTTGAATTGCCTTGATTTTTCATTGTAAAAGGCTGGGTTGAAACAACATGATAACCAACGGTGGGTTAAATAGTCAACAGTTGGTTATTGTGTTGTTCGTGGTGACTTTTTAACACCACGGTTGGTTATTAGGCTGAAATAACCAACACAAATAACTGAGACTATGCAGAGTTGATTATTTGAACAACCATTGGTTATTGTGTCGTGTGTCGGGCACCATTGTCTATTTTGTTGCACACAGTTGGTTATTTTCAGTGACTACAGAGTGCCCTGGCAAGAGCGACCAAAGCGGCAGCTACCGTTCTTGTCCAGGGGGCGGACTGAGGGTGGGAGAGAGGGCAGGGGATGCGTCAATCAAATACATCATTGACTAATAGTCAACTTGATGCTGGCCTTAATCCACCATTGTTGATTATAATCATGTTGTGTGGGGAGTACTCCCTTGATAATCAACCGTGGAGCTGACAATTAACCCACCATTAGCTATTATGTTGTCCAAACACAGCCAAAGACAGTTTATACCTGGACCCTGGAAGTCCGGGTTCAAATCAAGCTCATCTACAAATACACTGAGTAGCTTAGACAAAGTCAGTCTTTCCCCTTAATTCCTTACTTTTGGAAGCAAAGTCATAATAAAACAGAAAGGAAGGTGACATTGTTTGCAAGAGACAGATTCCAAAACTGCTGAATGATGCATCACAAATATATTTTCTAGAGTCTTGAAAAGAAAGCAATGTATTTACATGGACACTGCAGTGTCCATGTAGTTATAGACGGTGAGTATAATATAAATTGCTGATAATGATAAAATGTTTTACTATAAGATAACAGGAATAAGAAAAAAGTAAATCAAGGGTTATCTATTGGGACTGACCCTAGTTTTATAAATAGACTTAAAGATCTCAGATATGCATGTTTCATATACTCTTTCAAATGTAGGATTAGTAATACATGTCAAGAAGATTAATGTTAAAGATTTTGCACATGTTTTTTGCATCAGATGTCCCCCCCCCCCAAACTGGTCTACAATCCCTCCACACTGGTAGGCTGCTTTTAAATCTCATTCAAGTCAATGGGAGTACAGTTTCCTGACGATGCAGCTCTCATGCCTTATGGCAGCCTTCCACAACCCTTCTGGTGCCCTCCAGATGTTTTGAACTGCAACTCTCATCAGCCCCAGCCAGGAATACTGAGAGCTGCCATCCAAAACATCTAGGGGACATCAGGTTGGGGAAGGCAATCTTAGAGCATGGCACCTGAGACCTATGAGTGCAATAAGGTTTGAGGACTCTCTCATCTCCTCCTCCTCCTCCTCCTCCTCCTCCACCCCAAACTCTCCAAAAGGCATGGAAATCTCCTGAAAAGTGTGGAATAAGGCACAGGGAGCTGCAGTGAAGATTCTCCCTGCTCCGGCAGCAGTCTCCCATATCTCATCCTGAGCTGTTCGTGGAGGTCCTCTGAACCTCTAGATCAGGGGTGCAGGACCTCAGGTCTCAGAGGCCAACTCTGGCCTCTGGGGTACCCCAGATGGCCATGCCTCCTCCCTCTTTTCTGCAAGGTGTGCATTTTGGTCCCTTTCAGCCTGCCCTTCTCTGAAGTAGAATTTGGTCTTCAGACTAAAGAGGTTGTCCATCCCTACTCTAGATCAGTGATAGGCAACTTGGTAATAATTAATGCTAGATGTTCTGGACTACAACTCCAATAAGCTCCAGCCAGCATTGCCAGTCATCAAGAATTACAGGAGTTATAGTCCAAACATCTGGAGGGCATCAGGTTGGCTGCCCCTGCTCTGGAGAGATATTTCCAGGGACCTGTAAGGGGAGGAGGGGATGGCAGGTCCCCTCTCTGTAGGCTTCCTCCCACTACAGAATCAAACCATAGTGAGGTGAAAATTACACTTGCTTTTTATAACAGATATAATTTTATTTTTTAACGTTCTTTTTTTGTTGTTGTTGTTCTGGATTGCTTTGACTCATCAATGAACAATACTGTTGCAAGAGAAAATGTTACGGCTGTTATCCTATGTACGGTAACCAGAGAGTAAATCCATTTAGGCTCATTGAGAGTTACTTGTGAACGAAATATGCATTTATTAACTGAACACTTTCATTCTGTTGATAGAAATTTCAGAGTTTAGAGCAATCCAGTGAGAACTTCCCACATCATCTGTGCTTTTCTGAATTTTAAGTTACAATTTGATTTCTCTGTCCTCAGGACACTAAAAGTGGGGGAGCCTTTGAATCTCTCTGTGTGTGTTTGTATTAAGCCGTATATATAATTTTAACTCTTTGATAATGGAGTTTCCATGACTTTCAGTTAGTATGGGGTGCCAAAGTGACTTTGAAAAAGTATGAACATCCACCAGCACACTATAACTCAGCTTCAATTTTGGCAGTGAAGTTGCCTGAGTGGCAAGTTTATTATATTGTGGGCGTCCTTATCTAAAATAAATGTTCCCAACATTGCTTCTGCTAAAAGTCTCATTTTTCTGAAAAATAGATAATAAGCAATGACTGGAATGTCTAGGCTTCCTTTATATTTTCTCTTGGATTGCCATAAAAATATCACCTCATAAGGCACACACAAAAATGACAAGGGCTAAATAATATATTTTCCACTGTAAGAATTTCTTGAGGCATGTGGAAAATGGAACATGCTACTATGTGCTTTTTTTAAAAAAAAATTAAAAAGTCTGCTATGATGCATATATTTTATCATTTCTGCTGTTTTAATTTAATTATATTGTGGTTTTATTATTTTTATGATTTTATGGTCTTCAAGGGCTGATTTTGAATGTTTTAACTTGGTTTTGAACAGGGATTCTGGTGGTGTACTGGCCACACTGCTGCCTACCAGTCTCTCTGCCTGAGCTGCTCTTGGATGTGGTACAGCACCATGTACATTGATGGTGCTATATAAATAAATTAATAATAATAATAATAATAATAATAATAATAATAATAATAATAATAAAAACCCCTAGGAGACTTGTCTTTGGGGATTTCAACATCCATGTAGAGGGCCTGCTTGAGACTTCATGCATGTCATGTTGAGCATGGGGCTATCTCAATATTTCATCATCGCAACACATTCTGCAGGACACATTCTAGACCTAGTAATCTTGACCGAGCAGGAGATTGGTGCTCTGCAATGGGGGTGAGTCCTCTGTAAATTCATTGTCATGATCAGACCACTTCCTGGTGAGGTTTATATTGATAGTATCTTTCATCCCTCTGCAGAGGTGGCAGTTCCATTAAATTGGTCTGCCCTTGGAGAATCCTCTTGGCATGGTTGGTCCTGTTGACATGTCAAAGCCCTGATCTTACTGTAGTATGCTGTGATCAGGGGTGCACAACCCATAGGTCACATGTAGCCCTTGGCCACTCCTGGCCTGCAGAGCCATGGGGACCACAGCCCCACTGATCATGTCTGTTGTCATGATCATTCTCAAAACCCATCTCTTGCATTGCAGTGCCCAGCCAGCTTCCTGGTTTACCAGAGAATTGGGGGCGATGAAACAAGTCTGCCAACACCTAAAACACAGATGGCATAGGTCTTTTAATGACTATGACTGGACACAATAAGAGCATATTATCGTACTTATTTTGTGGCAGTGAAGGTGGAAATTTGCTCTTACTTTTCCACCATCATAGCACCTTCAGATGGCCATCCAGCAGACTTTTTCAAGTGTTGAAGGAACTATTTATATGTAGACCCTGGGAATGATGTGTTAGAACTCTTGAGTGCCTGTGAGAAATCTACAAGGCATTTTGAGGGTAAAATCACTCTTATTCATACTGACTTGATGTCAACATTGATACAGTCAGTTATTAATACATTGATATTAGATCACTGTCTAAGATCGGTTTCAGTTGATGCAACCTGAGGATGTGGACAAGGTGCTTGGAGAGATTGTCTGACCACTTGTATACTTGCTCCTTGACCCAAATACCTCACTCTGCAGGGGTCCTTCCTCAGAGTGAGGCATTGTGGGCAAGGTGGCCCTAGTGACTGCCTGTGCCACCTTGCCCACAATGACTCGCTCTCACAAAGGACCCCTCGGAGTGACACATTGAGGAAAAGAGAGAAAGAGGTGGTGGGGAGAGATGTTGGCAGCCTGTGTCCTCTTGCCTCAAGCAGCAGGACATCTTGCACCACCCCTGACTGGGGAACAGTAGTAGGGGAGAGATACTGCTCTCATGTCCTGCAGCTGAGATTCCAATAAATATTGTGGAAAGTAGGGTGCTGGACTAGACAGGTCTTTGTTCTGATCCAGCAGGCCTCTTCTTAGATTCTTCTCACTGTGCTACACCAGCTCTGTTATACCACATGTTTCCTATGGAATTATAAAACTCAAATGGCAAAGAAAAGGCTCATGCCAGGGGTTTCAATTTTCACCCTCCTCCGCATGCTGTCCTTCTGCAAAGTGCATGTCCAGAGTAGTTTCAAGTGTTTTCTGGAAGATTTAGCAGCTGGCTTTTCGCCTTTTGCTACATTGGAATATCCAATGTAAGGGATACTGACAGCTCCCACAAATATTGGCTCCAAAATATTGGCAGACTTGCACCGCAGTGGGCGGTGGTGGTGGACACTTTGAGCATTTGGTTCTATTTCTATTCCGTACATAATTATGCCATTGGATTTTGCTGCAAACACAAAGGGGGCTGCTAAATATCCTCTCAGGATACCTGAGAGAGCGCCTTCTCCCTTACCAACCTGCCTGATCATTGAGGTCATCCGAGGGCCTGCTCCTGGTGGTTCCACATAGATCCATCCTCCGATTGGAATCCACCAGAGGAAGAACCTTCAGCGTGGTGGCGCCCCTCCTATGGAATTCCCTGCCTCTGGAGGTCAGGCGGGCGCCAACCTTGTACTCCTTTCGGCGCCTCCTGAAAACATCTTTATTCCAAGAAGCCTTTCCTTAATATGCAGCCTTGAATCTCTGTTTTTGCTTCTTTTAAATTTTGTTTAACCGTTTTATTCTGTTTTTATTTCCATTTTATCTTGTACACCGCTCCAAAATTTTTCAATGGGGAGTGGTATATAAATATTCTAAATAAATAAATAAATGTGAGCAAAAGGAACCCAAACTTCATGAGACACAAAATTCTCACAGTCTCAGATCAGGAAAGAGAGATAGGTCACAAAGTTCCATGGCCTTGCATTGCGCAGGCTTTTCTTCCACCATCTTCCCCTGACTTTGAACTAAAAAAACTGAGTCATAGAAGAGGAGTGCTCTTCAATAATTCATAGTGAGTTTCTGAGGATTTTAATTGCCTGGAGGCTTGCAGCCAACCTTTTAGCTGGTTGTTTCCAACCATTTTGGGAAGTTCAGCTTTCTATACCTTGGCAACTCCAGGCCTTGTATACCTCTTTTCTCTCCCTATTTTCTTTCCTAGTTTTCTTATCCCTCTGAAACTTGTCTCTCTCTGTCTCTGGTCTTTTCTCTCTCATATTTTTCTGGACCATTCCCAATCCTCCTCTCTTAAGCCCTTCATGGCACACTGTTTTCCCTTCTGGATTGGTCTCTTCCTCTTTGCCAAACCTTCTGCCTATCCCGTCCCCTTTACGAGTTGAACAACACAGTCAAAAGCCCTTCTCTGACTGTCTAATCCTGTGACTGTCAGACAGCTGAGCTAATCACCACCACAAAATCCCTTAGTGTTCACTTCAGCTTGGGAACAAATGTTTAGACCACCACAGCAACCTGCCCAATTTATGTCTGGTTCAGTTAGTCCTTCTAAAGCAGGAGTGCAGAACCACAGGCCCAGGGGCCAAATCAAGCCTTCCTGGGGTCCCCAGATGGCCACACCCCTTTTACCTGACCACCAATCATTTGTTGGTTTCCCAGCTCTTGTGCACTTTTCCCCTATTCTTAAAAGGTTGAAATACCTCTCCTAAGGCTTAATTACTGGCAGTAAGAACTTTAAGCTAATGCTGGAAATTTGACCCCTTTTGCATCCAGTCCCTTCCACCAGCCCTCAAGAGCTTCTCTGAAATGGAATTCGGCCTTCACGCTGAAAGAGGTTCTGCATCCTGGCCCTAAATAATTCAAATGTTTTAATGCGTGAAAGCGGAAGACCCATCGTAACCAGCTTTTATTGGTTCCCTTTGCTGATACATACAGGGTCACATAATCCCTTTAGCCTTAATGCTGGGATTTATACTACTGAAGGGAAATACTTGAATTCAAGAAAACCTGTCCCATTTCCAGTACAATGCACAGACAAACGTCCCTGCAAGGGTCTCACAGTCCATTTCTTTTCTTTCTTTCTTTCTTTCTTTCTTTCTTTCTTTTTTTTTTTTTTTTTTGGTAAATTGGCATCTTAATGCTTTTGAGGATTGGCTAGTCATGAACAATCCATGATGGTCAACGAGGTCAATCCATAATGGACAGACCTTATTCCTGCCCCTGCCCCCAAATTTCAGCAGTTTGTTTCAGCAACACTTCTCCATGTGACAGTTATTAGAGCACCAATCTATGTGAGATGCTTGTAAGCCCATTGGGCCCAGCAGTAGACTGCTTGACAAATGGCCAAGGTTCAGAGTCTTTCCATGAATAATGGCTTAGCTTTGTCAGTTGTTTGGGCCTCTGCTGTACAGTTATACGTTTCCAGAACAGATGGAGCAGCTCTCATCTGCCATTCTCTGTCTTTTGAACTTCCTGTTCAGTGGTATGGTTCTCATCAACACTGATTCTGCAGAGAGCACCTACTTTTTATAAGCTGAAATATCTTGAGATTCTCCCCCCCCCTTAGCCAGAAGCAAAAGAATGGAATATTTCTCTAACAAGACCCAAATGTTAAAAAGTATTGTTATTCAGTTGAAAGTTTGTAACCAGGATATGAGATTTTAATTGCTGGCAATTAAAGTTGGGAAAAACAGGCTTTGATTTCACTGCTCAAGGTTCTGATTTTTGTTTAATTGCTACAAATTGTTTGCCGGTGATTGTATGTCAGGAGCGACACTGAGCAGGTTGGAGGAGGTTGTGTGGTCAGATTAGGCTTCTGTGTTGACGTGGCAACTACCATTTATACAGCAATGGAAGGTCACTTGCATCTCTGTGAAGAGTAAGCCAAACCACAACTTTGACTCCATTAGCCAACAGAAAGGAGCTGAGGACGCTGGGGACAACACACCCATAACTACAGCCTAGTACACTTATGCAAGCAGGATACTATTTATGGTGCTGGGCAGTCGGAGCAACACAATCAAAGGTTGTACTTATTTTTCTGACTGCTGAACAGTGGTTTCTTTTTGCTATACATGCAGATGGGTCTCACTAGGTTGTGCTGAACAGTGTTGCCACTCCTTGAAACTCCAGGAGGAAATGTATCATTAAGGCTCATGTTGTCCTCCTCCCACATTATAGTTGTGAGTCTGCTCCTTTACTCTTTGATAATCCCTTTACACTGTAGACAAATAACATTAAACAGACCTGCTTAACTATGAAAACAAAATTGTATCTTTAAAAAAAAAAAAACTTTCCTATGTAGGAAGCTTCTGAAGCACAAGGGTGCATCCTCATAGAAAGAATGGGAAAGTCCGTACTTTGAGGGTTTTGCTATGTAAACCTCTTCAGTTGGCATTAGAAACTGAGCAAGAAGCCCGATCAGCCTTTCACAACCTGGTACCTTCGAGATATCTTGGACTACAACTTCCATCAGCCCCAGCCAGCATGGCAAATGATCAGGAATTATGGGCACTATAATCCAAAACATCTAGGGGGCACTATGTAAAAAAAATATGCACATTTCAAAATTTCTGTGCCAAAGAGGTGTAAAATATTTTGAAACTGAATATTGATTATTCAGGAAAAGTTGGCAAATAATAATTCAATGAAAAAATCACCACTCTCAAAAAAAGCATTTTGTTATAGCTATTGAAAGCTACAAAGCTCTGAAGTAGCTTTCCTTTTAATACTTATTTATTACATTTTTTTAACATCAAAAACTCTCTGGATAGTTCACAAATATCGAAGCCATAAAATATTACATGATAAAATATAACATAAAACCTTTAAAAGTTTAAACCAGAATAAAATACTTTGAGAGTTTTCTGCCCCAGTGTTTACACTTAACATTAACTGATGGGGAAGAGAAACTGCTTGATTCATATACATTGAGGTTTAAATGAACGATAAGTATTTTCTTAAAAATTGCTTAGCACTTGATACTTCATTACAATATCTATGCTCCCTGCAGATTCCCTGATGTTAAGGCTGTGTGTGTGTGTGTGTGTGTAGCAATTAAAAAGACTCTATAAACCTTACTTTGCTTTCTGTTTTCAGTAGAAGTTTGCATATAATTGTAATTCCCTCATCTTATATCTTTGAAATATATCCTATTTATCCTGATTTATTTTACTTCCAGGAAAGGACAGTTCTCACAGTCTTCATTTTGAGCTTATTTCAAATCTAACCTTTTCTCTCTTATCTCCTGATTGTGTACAAGTACATATACCTTCTGTATACCCATATATTAGAACTTAATTTGATAGTTAAGGGAAAAATATTAATGCAACTACTCACAGACATTATGGAGCCCTTTGGTATGCCTAAGCACATGATTGGTTGTCATGGCCTGCTTAAGGCTTGGTTGTCAAATAAAAGGAAAAGTCAGCTTGATTGGAAATAGGGCCAAATAAAAGGCATGTATGGTATTGGCCCTGACTGTGTTAGCACTAGAAATGACCGACTGTGTCAGTTGGCCAACTCACATGGTTCTTCTTTACAAATGTTGCCTGCATCTCCCGCTATGGTAATGTATGAATTCTGTATATGGGTTTAGTATATGGGTTTAAATAACTGCATATTTAAAATTTATTCTATTATGTTCCATAGGATGCTTATGTGAGTAAACCTTAGTCAGTGACAGAAGATTGCCCTCAGAGTCAAAGATTTTATCAGCAGCAATATGAAAACAAAAATGCTCCAATTACGACTTCACTAGAGCAGCATTTTAATCATTTGAGTTGGAGTGGCAGATGCTGTTAATTTGCGTATGAGTGTCTGTGATCTTTCCCACAGTGTGAAATTAGCCAATTACTTGTCTGGTGAATCAGTCAGCCCCTTTGTTCACTGTGAAGAAGTGAATACACTAGCTATTTTAACTCAGGCCCAGGCTTCCCCTTTTGCTGGGTTTCCCCCAGCAGATCTTTGGAGATGAATCTGCTCATGAAATAAAGCCACTTTTTATGCTTTTCCAGTACACACAGAGTATTTGCCAAAGAAGTATCTGTGAACTTACACTGAGACAACATCACCCTATTTCCCCAATTTCCTGTTCTGAATAGCTAAAACTAACGATAAACTGTGGTAGTGCTCAAGGTAGGAAGAATTCTCTGCCAGAACCTATTTATCACTTCACTGGCTTTGTAACATTAACATCCGTCTGAAATTAAACGAGAGGGTTATAAGGAGAGTTTTCTCTTCTCTCTTCCTTTAGCCCTGCCAGCGATAGTGTCTTGTTTAAAGATTAAAATAGATGCTCACTGTTTAGCCACTAGATTTTCCCATCAATGTGAAAAGGCGGTGGAGAGTCTGACTTTGACTCAGGTGCTTGCTGCTATTTAGTTAATATTAACACCAGTCTGTCCTTTCAGGGGCAGGAGGGAATGGGGCACTTAGCCAGTTTTTTTGGCATTTAAGTAAACACGTCTCGCTGGAAGTTTTTAAATGATTTCCACAATACCCCCCACATGAATGCAATTATGTTAACATTTTTATATCTGTTTTGAATCTAGCTTCCTCTCTGCCTGGGAAAGAAATGAAACTACGTGTTAAAATAATCTGTAGGTAATTCATCGAAGACCTTAAGGCAAAGACAATTTATATTTTAATTATTACTGTATTATTTTCATTATGTTTGTGTGTGTGTATGTGTGTGTATATTTTATATATATATATATATATATATATATATATATATATATTCCCTTTCAGAAATCTAAATGATTAAATATGACAGAATCCACTGTGCATTTTGTCATGTTTTGATCCATATACTAATTACTTACTATACTGATCAGTATATACTGATCACTTACTAAATGTATATATGTGTTCTATCCCCTTCCCACACAATAAACCAGAGAATTATAATATGTGATACAGAGGAAGCCACCCACTGATAGGGTGGTTTCATGCATACCATAGCACAGTCAATTTATTGTCCGCTTAAGCAGATCATTGAATTGAATCATTTTCTGAATTGCATCGCATTTCAGAAAATGATTGGAATTATGGGATTCACCTTGATCCATTATCTTGACAGACACCTTGGTCTGAAAGATTGGTGTTTGTATTGGGGATATAATTTCAAATTGTTTACCCATCATGCATTCGGCAAGTACTCTCACTAAATGGGTTCTTCATATGCCCTGATCTAACCTAGAGCATAAGAACATAAGAAGAACCATGCTGGATCAGACCAAGGGTCCGTCTAGTCCAGCACTCTGTTCATGCAGTGGCCAACCAGCTGTCAATCAGGGACCCACAAGCAGGACATGGTGCCAGGGCCGGCGCTACCATTAAGGCCAACTAGGCAGCCACCTAGGGCGCAGACATCAGAGGGGCGCAGACTGCCCCCTCTCCCCACTCCTGGGGTCGGAGGTTTTGGGGGTGGGGGCTTGGCTTGTGTGCGCCCCTGCAGCTGCCATCAGAGGCCCAGAGAGGCGCCATTCATTTCCATTGTCCGCATGGGTGGGGTGGGGTGTGTGTGTTGCTTGTTGCAAAACCCTTGGAAACAACGTGGAGGAGATGGAAGATGAGCAGGCCGGGGACACAGCCCAAGGCTCTGTGGGCCGAAGAGGCGAGTGAGGAAGATGCAGAAACAGGCAGCCCCCGCAGAGCAGCAGCAGCCCCGGCGTGCTGCCTTTCCTGTTGGGGGCAGCAGCCGCTGGTGACCGAGCAGAGACTTGAGGGCAGAGACCCCCCCCAGCCAGCCAGCCAGGGTTCGATCGCAGCCCCTCCTCACAGGGTGCGCAGAGGCGCAGGAGCAGCCACATGGTCAGGGGCAGAAGTGGCGTGCCCGGCCTTGCTGCTGCACCCCAAAGGAAGCTCAGACAGGCTGCACTTCCAGAGCTGGGGGGGGCGGCCCTCAGGGAGGCGTGGACGAAGTGGTGCCCACAGGCTGCCCCTCAGAATAAGGGGCAGGGCTGCACCCCCAATAAGCTTTTGGGCAGCGCAAGTGACACCCCCTCACACACACCACTGTGAGGTAGCCCCCTCCCCGCCCGCACCCAGAGCTCGCCTTGCCTAGGGTGCAAAATAGTCTGGCACCAGCCCTGCATGGCGCAACAGCATCCTTCCATCTATGTTCCCCAGCAATTGGTATATATAGGCTTACTGGAATGCAAGAGGTTCTGGCTGTATGGGAAAGAGCAACCTGACTTACTGTGGAGGATCAAGACAGAGGAGGAAAATTATTTTATTTATTTAAATTATTTGAAGCTGCTTCTCATAGCAGTGTACATGATAAAAACCGTTTAAAACAGATACCATAAAACTGAACAACCATGTCTTTATTAAAGGTTCCTTAAAAATGTAGGTTACAGATTTTTTAAAAAATCAATAAAAATAGAAGTTATCTAGAACTAGCAGCCAAAGCACTTATGGAAAGGTGAGCAAAATTAGTAGATTTTTTTCAGTTCCAATGATAACATAGCCACTCGGGGAAAGTGGTCCGCATTCCTTCGAGTAGGAGGGCAGCATCATACTATTTTCTATTTTGTTGTAGTGTAACACATGCATAATTAACTGATTTAATTAGTTTGTGTATCCCCTCTCCTATTTTGCCCCTTGTCAGTATTACAATTCTTTTCCACGTTTGGTCCTTGTAAGTTGCTTCCTTAGATTCAGCCTTTGGTAAGATTCAACCTTTAATAGCAATATAATATTTTATTTATTTATTAAATGAATATAATGCCCAATTGACAGATGCCCTCAGGATGGTTTGCAATAATAAAAAGCACAAAACCTCCAAAGCAGTAAAATAACAACTGTAAACTGCTTAAGTCTGAAATACTATGGACACTTACTAGAGAGTAAATCCCATAAAAATCAGTGAGACTTACTTCTGAGTAAACATGTCTATGATTGCACTGTAAAAATGTTAAAAATATGAAAGAGCTTAGTAATTGCTCTGAAATTGGAGGTGGGGGACCAAGGGACTGTTTGTCAAATAATGTAGCCAAACACCTCACGACATGCACCAAAATTGTTAGCTAATATAACAACAATTAGGGTGCTAATAACCATCTAATTTGAAGAGCAATTACAATGCTAATAATCATCAAATTTAGAAGTAATAGTGGCTGGGACAAAACAGGACATAAGGTTATTTTAACTACTATTTTAAACTAAAATAAATGGGAATGGTATCTGAATGGAGTTTTAAACATAACTGAGAAATATGTATTTAAAGGTTGGCTTTTAAAATTAATAGTACATATCTATTTGCTTAGCACTTTGAAAATAAAGACAAGGTGAACAACAACTTAATCTCATACACATTTACTCAGTGGAATTCAGTGGAGCTTACTCTCAGGGAAGGGTGTGTGCCCCCAGTCCTATATAGTGTATAGTATATTTACCTGGAAGTAACTCCCATTGAACTCAGTGAGTTTTACGACTTGTACGTATTGCTAATTTTGGTAACTGCAGAAACTGTTTATGTTGACCATTTTATGAACCTGTCAGGTTTATTATACCTCTTAACAGTGAAGCTTTGTCTTGTAGCAATGTTTTCATCTGTACGGGAGTCTATAAACATTTCATAAAATTATCATGAGGGCATTATCTGTTGCCATTTCTTACTGAATACTAGTAACTGCCCCTGGGGTTACTAAACTGTTTTAACAATTTAATAAATAGCTGGATTGGACCATATTGGTTCAATTAACAAGCTTTCCCTCAATGATTCATTGTTTGATTTCACCTGATGGTAGCTTTGCTGTAAGCTAAAACCACAGACCTACTGTGCTAGAACTACACAGTACTTTCTTTTTTTGTTTAATAAAAACAAAAAGGGTTATTTTTATATTTGTACTTTAGGAACATCAAAAGGTGTTCGTTTTGACTTTTGCTTTGATGTAAAGGGTTTTAAATGAAGAAATGTTGGTATTGAAAGCTTCTTGTCATAAAGGAAACATTTGGAGATAGTAACCTGGTCTTCATATTTGCTGCCTTTGCACTATACCTTTTTTACTTTTTGCTTTTTTTATCCTTACAAATGTGGCTAAACAAATACAGTAGCACAAAAGCCGATGAAAACCATATGTGCTTATTCTTGAGTTCAGTTTTGTTTTTTCAGAGCATTTTAATTAAGGCTGCAATCCTATACCCAATTGCCAGGGAGTAAGCTCCATTTAACACAATGCGACTTAGCTTTGGGTGGACAAGTATAGGTTTGTGCTGTAAATCAGGGAATGGCTTAATCTTAAGCAAGGCTATGAGAAAAAGGGGAGACTAGCTCTGGTGCTATGAAATCTCAAAAGAGGTTTCTTTATTTTTCTTATCCGAAATGCAAAAAATGTTCAAAAAACTTCTACAGGTTGGTTTGCTAATTTTCTTCAGGTATATGATATTAAATACAGATAAGTCTCCCTAGTTTCAATTTAGCACTTTGTAAGAATTATTTTAAGATTATTCTGATAGAAATGGAGCGCACATTAAATGCCAGGGTTGCTTTTATTTTTACTTTATTGTCACATTAGACCAAGGGTGCAGAGCCTCCACCCCCCCCTCTGCGGATGCCAATCCAGCCCTCGAGAGCTACCCAGAAGCCCTGGACCCAACCTCTTTTCACTAACCAATAGTTTAGTAGTTTCATGGCTTTTTTTTGCAGTTTCCCCCACATTCTAAAAGGTTGGTATGCCTTTCCTAAGGCTTAGTTACTAGCTGTAAGAGCTCTAAGCTAAAACTTGCTGATATTAGAGTGGTTGGCTGGTTGGTTTGGCCCTGCCTCTTTTGCCTTTGGTCACACCCATCACAGGGATGCAGGCCCTGAGAGCTTCTTCAAAATGGAATTTGGCCCGCAGGCGGAAAGAGATTTTGCACCCTTGCTAGTTCAAACCTTGTTGTACTTCCAGGTAATAGGGAGGTCTTTGGGTCACACAAGCTGCTACTGCCAAATAATATCTGAAGAAAATACCTCCCAGTTTTGCCTTGTTGCCCTTCTGCAGAGGTTTATAGTGTTCTGTGTAGGCAGTGATATTGCCATCTCCCATCTGTGTGGAATGTTTGAGGCGCTTGCATAGGCTGGACATATTAGCAACTAGAAAATATGAACTGGATGTTCAGCTTCTTGATCATCCTCTGTCAGCAGCAACTTGGAAGCAGACCACTTGGTTCTTCTTCCTATTCTCCCCCTGCCTCTTTTTAGTGTAGAAAACTGACACTTATTTTGAGCAGCTGCAAAATAAAATAGTGAATAGCTTATTTGTCTGTTTACAACAGTAAACAACATTAGATAATACTAATAAGAGTGAACAACAGCATTAGATAATATTGTTACTTTTAGAATTTAGCATTGTTGTTGGATTATACTTTGGTTTTATTCTGCAGCTGTTTTTATCTTTAGGCATTTATGCCATGTTTTATGTTTCATACTTTATGGTTTTAGCTCTGTTCTGTGAACCACCCAGAGAACTTTGGCTGTTGGGTGGCATGGAAATATAATAAACAACAATGAAGGAATAATTTAAAGTTGACAAGGCCATGAAGTTAATATATCTACATGTATATACAAGGGTACTTGTAATGCACAGCGCTCCCTCCATGTACACCTTGTCTGTCATAATGATGGGCATTTCGCTAGTTTGATAAGTATCACTGAAAATGTTGTTCCCATATGAGCTGATCATAATATAATGAAATTGTATCTGTTGAAAAGATCTCCACACTTAGACTGCAGCTGGGGGTGAGTGGCAGGTAATTTTGAGCTGGGACTTCTAGATACTTTGACTTGTGACTAAAACCTGCAAGTTTGTGACAGACTATCTTTGCTTTGGGAATTTGCCTCTGTTTGCTCTAAATGGATTCCTTCTGCTTAGGTCTTAATATAGTGGGAACTTTTTTGCCTTCTGCCCTTAGTGTGTATGTGTCCCGTCCCGTCCCCCCAGTTGTTTCTCTTTTCTGATTGTAGTCTTTTTGAAATTGTTACAATTTTCAGATTGTGGAGGTATTGGTTCTACAAGTCTTTTATTTTATTTTTGTAGTAGTGGGGGAATTCTAGTAAGGACATCCTGTGAATTTGCCAGGCTTCAAAACCTAAAATTAGAAACTTGAAGAATGATTCCTTTGCCATTAGTAGTTCCCTTTAGTTAAGTTCCAGAGTAAGAAATGAAGTAGAGAAATGGTCCAAGAAGGTTGTGGTTCTTCCCATGGTGGTCCCTTTTCCACTAAAGCATTCATTATCCTGTTTATAGTCAGACCAAACAGATAGGTACATTCTAATGAACAGAACTTTAAGTAGCCACCGATAATAGACTGTCCCTCAGAGCAACCAAAAATAAATGGCCTTATGCTTCACTCTGCATGTGTAGTTAATACTTTGGTTCCTATAAGTAGTATTTTGGTTTTTTTCAAAGCTTTTATAATTCGGTCTGGCTGGGTCTCTTTCTGTGGGTGGTGAAGGTTTTCACGGACCTGCACTTTTCTTTTGTGGTTTATTGGCAGCTAGGGTGTGTCTTTCTGTTGGGAACATATAGATATGGAAACAGTTTGCTCTTTGCAAGTTGGCTCATATTTCTAAGGGCACATTTAGTGATACTTAATGCAAGATTGGTAATAATTCTTCATTTAGTGCTATTTAAATCAGGATAAAGCCATTAGTCTTGAATGTATTACAGAGACCTGATTTGATGATGCATCTGGACTGGTGCTTACCCAGTTGTTTCCAGATGTTCATTCTGTTGCAGCAGTAGTTTTCAAACTTTCTCCCTCTAGGGAATCCTTTCTGCATTGACATAGCTGCTGAGCCATTTCTATGTGTTGTAAAAGATTCTGTAGCATGTTCTGAGATGTGCAGTCAGTTAACACAGAAACTGACATTGGGCCTCATCATTGCTCTGCATTAACTGAGAATGTGCCTAAAACACTCCAGCATTCACCTGTAGTACATTTTGAGCAAGACAGTGGTACAGTTGGTCAGTAGGAAAACTAACCTAGGATTGGAAGTATAGCCTGTTTTGGAGGGGGTGGCACTACCTCTGAAGGATCAGGTTCACAGCTTGGAGTTGCTTCTTGACCCAGTATTGCACCTGGAAAGTCAGGTAGCTGTGGCCAGGAGCACTTTGCATTGGCCAAATTGCTTTGTTGACCATATTACATCTGTCTTGTATCAGTTGCACTGGCTGCCAATCTATTTTCAGGCACAATTCAAGGTGCTAGTACTTACCCGTAAAGCCCTAAATGGCCTGGGGTCAAGATATCTAAAAGACCACCTCCTTTCATATGAAACTGCCTATAGTTTAAGGTCCTCTTGGATTCCCTTCTGCGTGTCTCACCATGAAGAGAATTTAAACTGATGGGAACCCAGGATAGGGCCTTCTTTGTGGCAGCATCCCACCTGTGGAACTTCCATCCAAAGGAAATTGGGCCTCCCCCTTCTTTGTTCAGTTTTAGGCAGTTATTAAAATCTTTCTGTTCCATATGTTTTTTATCATTTAAAACATATTAGTCCCACACCCTGTTTTTAAGATTTTCTCCTGCTCTTAGTTCTGCTGGTGGTGATGTTTTAAAGTTTTACATTGGTTTTCAAATGTTTGTGTTGTTTTTAAAATATTTAAATTGTTTTCAAGGTTGTTATTTTTAAATTTAAAGCTTTTTAAAAAATAGTTTTAAGTTTTAATTGTAAATCACCTTGGGGGCCCTATTTGTGCTGAAAGGCAGCTCATAATTATATAAATAAATAAATATTGCATGGAAAAGATGTCTTGCCCAATTCTCCATGACTGATCTTTTCATTGAGAAGCCTCAGATTAGCATCTCAGAGATTCCAAGAACACATTTTGAAAATACTGCTATAAATCATTAGGCAGGGGAAATGTGGTCCTCCAGATGTCCCATTATGCCTGACCATTAGCCATGCTCATTGGGAATGGTCAGGGATGATGATGACCATTGGAGTCCCATATAGGGTGACCATATTTTGGAAAACAAAAAGGAGGACAACATGGTCGCCCCCAAGGGGGCGTGTCCAGCACCAAGGGGGCGTGTCCAGCACCAAGGGGGCGTGCCCACCCGAACATAGCCTTGGTCACATATCTGATTTTACAGCACATTTAAGACAAATGTCTTCTTCATAACATCTTAATGTTAAAATCACTGAAATAAAGAACAAGTGAGAGATTCAATGTATCTGAAATTAACTTCACTCACTCCTACTTTTGTAGGTTTTGCTGTACTTTGAAGCTTTTGCTATACTCTTTGTGTTATTTTATTTATTTATTTATTTATTTATTTATTTTATTACCTTTATATACCGCCCCACAGCCGAAGCTCTCTGGGCGGTTTACAACAATTAAAAATAGTAAACATTAAAAGTATACAAAAATTCAAAAAACATAAAAACAGTATAAAAACAACAGTATAAAAAGTGTTACATTCTCCCCTTTCCTCAAATATTTTTTCTGACTGTATCTTCACTCATTGCAAGCTGCTGTTGTTGTTAACAGGGTTTGCTACTGGCCCCAGATCTGTTTCAAATTTGGTATGGCTAAAGCTCTACCTAAAAGCTATCATGGTGCCAACTTTCAGCTCTTTATCTTTAAAAATGACAGTTTAAAAAATAATAATTTTAAAACCTCATTTTTTAAAAAATTCCAAAAAAATCAATGGATGAACAGATCTCTTTCAAATTTGGTGTGGCTAAAGCTCTACCTAAATCCTATCATGGTACAGTTTCATCGCTTTATCTTTAAAAATGACGATTTTAAAAATAATAATTTTAAAACCTCAATTTTTTAAAAAAATCCTAAAAAATCAATGGATGAACGGATCTGTTTCAAATTTGGTGTGGCTAAAGCTCTACCTAAATCCTTTCATGGTGCAAAGTTTCATCTCTTTATCTTTAAAAATGACGATTTAAAAAATAATAATTTTAAAACCTTAATTTTTAAAAAATTCCTAAAAAATCAGTGGATGAACAGATCTGTTTCAAATTTGGTATGACTAAAGCCCTTCCTAAGAGCTACCATTGTGCCACGTTTCATGTCTTTATCTTAAAAAATGACGGAGTTATGAGCATTTTTGTTAATTCCCATTAGAGCTGCTCTTTGTAAAAAATCCGGATTTCCCCTCCCCCTCCCGGATTTGCCGGTTTACAACAAAATCCGGCCAAATCTGGGTAAATCCGGTCATATGGTCACCCTAGTCCCATAACCTGAGCTAATGGTTTAGGAGCTAGGGTTAGGAGTGGCAGTGATCTATAAACGTATATTGCCCTTCAGCAGGTATCATGGGCTTAATTTATCCAACCTGGAATGAGAATTTTTGGACACTAAAATCCTGTGTTAGCTGTTATACTAGCAGAATGTACAGTCTTTCTGACTGCACAGCCAAATCTTCAGTTGAGCTAGCAGGTTGCCCAGTTCAATGTACATGCCAAGGCAGATTTTCACATTTTTGCTCCATATTACCATGAATCTAACCTGAATAACTAGCTTTTCTTTGATGGCAAGAGGGCACACATTTATTTTGTTCTGTGATGGCTTGGAAATGATGCTCCAATATTTGGAGGGCTTTGCAGATATCAGTGTTCTATTTGGGGCATTTTCTCCTGGAGTCAGATTCCTATGTTCTTGCTGTTAGCATGGCCTGTTCTTGGAAAACTATGGAGCAGACTAGGTAAGCATTAAGTGAGGGAAAATGGGCCTAGGAATTTGGGATGGTGCAGTTGGGACTGGGTTGATGTTACTGTTTAAAATGTGAATGTGAATGAAATACTGGCCAGTGTTACCAGGTTAACAAATGCAGATTAATGATCTGTACTGTTTGGTTTAGTAGTTAAGTAGATAGTTGAGTAGATATCCTGTGACATGTGCATGCCAAACCTGGTGTCCTAAAGCAGGTCATTGTCTGAGGCACTTGCCCCTAAAACTGGACCTGTAGCATATTTTGTTATTCCCTTTCATTTATTTCTCATTTTTCCAGCTAACTTTATTTTTTAAGACTATAAATAGTTATAGCATTCAGCTTACATGATGATGATGATGATGATGATGGTGATGACTTGACATAGCAATTATAATTCTCACATGTGAAGGTGGTGGTGGTTTTAATTATACATAGGAAGACGAGGCCGATTATGTTATCTTCCTCATAACCACACAAGGAGTGAATGTCAGTGCTGGAAAAAGAAATTACACCCAACATCTTAAAAGAATTGGCAATGCTAGAACTGAATTAAGATGTCATTGCCAGTTCTTGCATAATATTGGACCTTTGTCTGACTTCTTGTTCATTGGTTTATGTTTCCATTGCTTAGGTGTTCATGTCTCTATTCCCAATTCCAAACTGATACGATTCCTTTAGTTGGTTTAAAAAGAGAGAGATTTTCAATATCAAGCAACTGCATGCTGTCCAAATGGAAGAACCTGGCAAGTGGTCTCCACATGACTGCCAAAACATGTTGAGGCAGACACAATGACTGCTGCAAAATACATCTTGTGGCTGCAAAGACCTTAAATTTGGATTTTAAAGCCAGTGCATTTGAATCAGAATATTGCCAGCTGAGGATATAGCTGAGTACATCCAGCCACATCATATGTCCTGCTTCCTAGCTTATGCAATTTGGCCTTTTACTCTGGCAGAAAACCGTTCCGTGGCTTCATAAAAGGATCATCCTATTTTAAGTATAATATAAAAGAATGTACTGTAATTCAGTCTTTTCTTGTCCCAGCTAAGAAACAGACATTAGAGTATGAAAAAAGAAGGGCCATCATAAGATGATATGAAGTGTTTGTTTATCTCCTCCCCCCTCCCCCCCGGTTTAAACATTAGCTTAATTGTTATTTTATTTCCCACTCATTAGGTCACATGCCATTTTCTAGGGCAGAATTCTGAATGAGAAAATATCAGTATATCCAAACAGATCAAAACCCACAGTTACTCTTGATTTAAACAGTTTAATAAGAGAAAAAGGCTCGATGTAAATAAAAGACCTGCTGTTAGAGTAAGTGATGAAACCTAGACCTTTATTTTTTATTTTATTCTCCAATGAGCCAGGAAGTATACTTTTTGTTTTTTTGGCAACATGGCCAACAAGCACACTGCTTCACACAAAGAACTTAAAACTGGACGGACTGTAGCTGTACACTTTGGCAAATGAAATAGGAAAACAGGAGATGTGAGCATCTTTTCTTGAGTGTTCTCGAAATAACTGATTAGTAAGGCTCTTTCCAGTTTTGTTTGTTTGTTTCATTTGTGTGTTTTGGGGCAAGGGGGAGAAGAAATGTGTAGAGCAGCCTTCCTCAACCTGGGGCGCTCCAGATGTGTTGGACTACAACTCCCAGAATGCCCCAGCCAGCTCTGGCTGGGGCATTCTGGGAGATGCAGTCCAACACATCTGGAGCGCCCCAGGTTGAGGAAGGCTGGTGTAGAGTATGCTGTGAGGCTGGATTGATGCAGATCTGATGAAAAGCTTCAGTTAATAATAAAAATATTGGAATGATATAACTGAGGTATAGGAGTAGGTGTGGGATTAGGGTGGTATTTTGATGTTTTGTTTCACTGGAAGAACTCGAAAAGTGATTATTAATAGATCTAGCATTGATTAATAATCAAATATAATTTTGTTTTTAAAGTGTTATTGTGAGGTTAAGCTTTAATTTCTGGTTCTTGCTCGATACATTCAGTTGAATCCATTTTACCTACATGACCTTCATAAGAGGAATCCTGCGTAACTTCAATCCTCCCTTTACCTGAAAAGAGCTGCCCAATTAATGTGCGCACATTCCCCTGCTGTCTATTATATATCTCCTTTAAATCTTTCTAAAGCGCTCCAGTTAAAATGACTACAGATGTCTTTCTTGGTTTCATATTGCAACATTCTGTGCTGTGTTATACTGCTCTGCCTTGTTTTCCCAAGACTGCTAACACTTTGAATATCCAATCCGTAATTTGTTCCATACACTTTTTATAGGTGTCAAAGAAACTTGTGCAGAGCAGTAACATGTTCAGGACAAAAGCACAGCTGCCATCTTTTCAAAGATTTCTGTTGCAGTCTCTTATTATGATGTCTGAGACTTGTGATTGTGAGAGAACAGAGGGTTTATCACAAGCGCCCTTCAGGGGTTGTAGAGTACTTAGTGTATTTTTGAAGATGCACATATTGTATTCCTATCTCTCCCTGTAAGATTTTCATCAGTGAGGGCCAGGCACTGTATCAGAAATGAGCTTTTGGAGGCAGTCATTCATATATATGAGAAATACATCCTGGAACACCATTGAGGTAGTAATCTAATGCTGTACCCTGCCTTGATTCTAACCATTAAAGATCGAACCTTATTCTAGATGTGCAGTCCCATCCGGAATTATGTTTTTTATTTATTTTCTTATTTATTACATTTATATCCCTCCATTTTTTGTCCAAGGAACCCAAGGCAGCATACATAATCCTCCTCCATTCTATTTTATCTTTGGAACAACAACCCTGTGAGTTAGGTAGGGCTGAGAGTCTGTGACTGGCCCAAAGTCACCCAATGGGTTTTCATGGCTGAGTGGGGACTAGAACCCGGATCTCCTGACTCCCCAGTCCAACACTTTAGCCACTACACCACACTGGCTACAGCATGATGGAATGTTAGTAAGACGGAATGTTGAAAGCATGCTTTTATATGTAGATAGATCATTATTTAGAATCCATTAGCTATGACTTTGGCTCTTTGGCTCAGATTCTCTGCCCGATGACAAACTCAAAACCCCTCAATAATAAATCGCTTCTCCCAAGCTCATGCTTCCTTGAGAGATGACAGAGTGCTTTGGGCTTATCATTTCCTTTTCTGACCACACAGACTAGCAATTTTCTCACCACATGAAGGGTGAATTGGTCTCTAGAATTCACCCAAGCTGAGAAAATTTGGATAGCCTTTTTAAAACAAAGCAAAAAACTCCTGAACATCTAATGCTAAAACCAAATTTGGCACAATAATAGTTAAATTCTCATCTTTGTCCAGTGACAGCTGTAAAACAAATTTCTCTTTTCTAATGAAAAAATGATCAGTGTTGGGGTAAGACATTGTGGGATTTCTCTGAACAAAAAAAAGGAAGAACAAAACAAAATATATGAATTTTCAGTAGTTCTTTAGTTTGAAGAATATGGCTGTGCAATATTTAGTGTAGTGCTGACTAACTTTGTAGAAGGGAGTGGATAAATGGAATTGATTAATGTGATAATTCCATCCAGGAGTATTTCATTTTTTCTCCAAGCTGTTCTGGATTGTGTGGTGAATTTGCAGAGTCAAATGTTTTGTGGTGAAGAGGTTGGACGTATCTCGGATTGTAGCATGAATTATTTGTGGAATAAACTGCAGTGCAAGAAATAAAAACATAAGAGCAGCCCTTGGAGATTTGCAAGAACATAAGTTATTTACATAGGGGAGTACTGAACTCTTAAGGACCAATGCACTCTAGGAAGCCATATAGGGACCTTTGGCTTTGTTCCACGGAAGTCCTGGGTTTTGGAATTGACAACTTCCTGCCCTTTTTGACTATGCAAGCAATGCCTGCCTCCACTCTACCATCTGTTGTTATTAGTATTAGTATTTCAGTTTATATCCTGCCTATATACAGAATACCCTAGGTTCCTAGCCTACCTTTTCCAGTTCCCTTTCTCTGCAGATGTCAGCAAAATTAAGCGAGAGCCCCAGCCATCATCTTAAGGTCAGCATTGTCATTTCTTGTTCTGCCATTAAACACATTTCTTATTCTATTTTGTGGCTAGGGCCACAAAAACTATGTTTATAATGAAGGTGGAATACAAGGTGGTCCAATATTAAATTTAAAATTAATTCAAAAGGAATCCCAATTGTTCTGAAAAGATACCATTCCTTAAAAGAATGGTAGATGCACTTAGAAGTTCATTGTACAGGGCTCAACCTCTTTACTCTGATTTCCTTGCTCTGTCTCCACACATTAGCTCTCAGCTCATCTTTTCCCCTCCCAGCAAAGCTCCAGCCCCAAGGCACGAGAAATGAGACAGTGCGATCTATTGCTGGATTCTAGAACACGTGCACTACACCTTTCCCTCATTTTCGGTTGATTACAGTAGCAGTCTCTCTTGTCCAGTTATCGCTGGGGGAATGGGTTCACCCTCCTGTGCAATCTTATGGGGTCCTCCAGCCCCTTCTGTCCCCCACTCCAGGGTCCTTGCCTTTGATAGGGAGTTCACTGAGACATGCTGCATTGTGGATGACATCTGTTTAGGAGTGAATAAACTGTGTTTGTTGATAACTAGATTTGCCGGGAGACTGTTTGGAGAAGGCATTGGTGGAGATCAGAGAGATTCTCGCCTTCTTAAAAGACTGTGATTCTAAGCATTCTTACTGAAAAAAGTAGGCCAAATCAGTGGGGTTTATATCCCCAAATAAATGTGTTCAAGATGGAGGTGTTTTAATCCACTAAATCAATTTAGTAGAGAAGTAAAGCTATACATTGCTCCAGAAAAGGCACATAAACTGCACACACCTATTTTTTTTGTTAAAATAATTTGTTGAGATTAGTGCATCCTGGCAGCTACACACCATACACTTTTGCAGTAAACGATGTTTCACGGAATAAAACTAACTATTTCTTTTGGCTGCAGAATTGTTTTCTGTAAGTGGAATACTAAAAGCCTTCAGTAAAAAGAAATGACGCGCTGTGGGTGTGAAGTAAAAAGCAAATTTATTTTTGAGAAGGAAGCAAACTTTAGTTGTGGACAACTTTAAAGTGTTGCTTGAAGACCAGATTAGAAAAAGTAAATACAACACATTCTGATTTGTAGATATGCAAACTAGTATAGAGGGTAAAGAAGAAAATGCTTGGCTAGTCCAGGGCCTCGTCTACATGAGCACTTTCCCATTGGAGTGGCGGCAGGTGATCTACATGATGCAGCCACCGCTCCAAAGCGATCCAGGGGCAAAGCCCCAAAGCTCCACACTAAAAAAGTACTAAAATTTAAAGTGGGGGTTGGAAATCCTGCCAGGAAGGGAGCACCCTGTTCCTCCCCTTGTTTCTCCCCCATTTAACTGTAAATGCGATCCTTCACATTTACAGCTTTTTTTAAAAAAAAGTTCATGGTGGGGTTTTTTTAAAAAAAAAACCACTAATCTCAATTATTATTGAGGTTAGTTGGTTTTTAAAAACAACAATACTAACCTTAGAACAGGGGGCACGGATGCTCCCAGGCGCCCCAGACCTGCCCTGTGAGTGCTCAGGTGGGCAGGCGCAACAGTGACGATGACAGCTGGAAAGCCCGCAGCTGCACTCCTTCTGATGTAGATGGTCGGAAGGAGCGTCAGTGTGACACGCTACGACGTGCAGCATTCCCAACATCGTCAAGATGAGGGTTTGGTTAGTCTTGTGGAAATGAACAGTTTTCCTAATTAATACTTCTTTTAAAAGGTCAAAAATGATGCCTATACTTGAATTATAGGGTTAGAAACTTCCCTGCAGAGATGCTTTGAGTGGCGTAGGGCACAACAGTCCTATTCAAAATGTAATGTAATGCTTCCCACTTAAAATTCTAATTTGTTTAGTTTTACAAGGAAGTCCTCAAAACCTCTCAGCCTACAAATGTTTTGCTAATTCAGTTGTTCTCACACATGCCAATATTAATCATTTGAAGCCTAAAAGGAATGGGGAGTGAGGAGAGAGAGAGATACTCATGGCTTTGATAAATTTCCCTGCTTGCTTGCTTGAAGATGAATCTTGCTTATCATTGGCTAACCGTGGTCTATATTACCACTCCTAAGGAATGCTTTCCTGGGATTCAATGGAACTACTATGAACAGAGACACACTAGTCTGTGGCTCAGTTCAGACAACACATTAATCAATGCTGTGTGAAAACTCCACTTAACGCTTGGTACCTACACAAAATGTACTAACTCCATCATTGTGTGACTGTGGGCTACTATGGAGTTAAGTAAAATCCATCACAACATTTGATTGACAGTTCTTCTGCCATCCGATCAGCCATTGCTGCAAAAACAAAACAAAACTTAGTGGCTCTCCTAGAGTGGCACTCGCTTCTTTCTCCGCTCTTGCCAGGGAACTCTGTAACCAGTGGGAAAAGTCAACTCAACGCAACAGAAAACTCCATGGAGCCCTCCACACAACACACAATACAATGGTTGTTGAAGAACTCTCCTCTGCACAGATGGATATTCTAACTGGAAAAATCCCACCATTATGTGGAGTTTTCCTGCCAGACAACACATTTCTCAACAGTGGTGTAAAAACTCCACTGTGGAGTTCTAAAACTACCGTTGAGAAACATGTTGTCTGAACTGAGTCTATAAAATATCTTAACAGGCCTATCTTGCTAAAAGGTTTCTTCCAATAAAATAATAATAATTCTTAGGAAGGATGCACATTTAGTTTTTTCTCCCAAATATTCCAGCATGTGAAGGATAAATCTATTTGCTACCAGGCCAGATTTAAGGTTTTGGTACTAGTGTACAATGTCCTAAAGAACTTGGGACCAGGATACTTAAGAGAGCACCTTCTCCCTTTCCAACCTGCCCGGTCTTTGAGCAGGCATGCTCCTGGTGGTTCCACATGAACCTATGACTTGACTGGAATCGACCTGGAGAAGAGCCTCCTGCGTGGTGCCCCCCTTCCTATGGAGCTACCTGCCTCTGGAGGTCATACAGATGGCAACACTGTCAGCATGGCCAATGGTCAGGGATGATGGAAGCTGTGGTCCTCCAGATGTCATTGGTCTACAAGTTCCCCACTCCTAGTTTAATGGATTATGGTGACTTTAACTAATAAGGAATTGTCTTGAAACTCAAACAATATCAGATGGTGGCAGAGCTGGATGTTTAAACCCAGATCTGTTCCAGTCACTTATAAAGCAGGATTTGGGGATGATTTAAAAGCAAATTGGATACTTGGGGGTGGGGGTGCTGCTGAACAGTTTGCCTCTCTGCAGTCTGTTCCCCAATCACTCTAATAACACTGTTCCCATTCGCTCTAATAACACTATGTCTCTTACTCGCCCAAGAGTTTCTACTTCTCTCGCTCGTCTTCGCCTGTTTTCGCTCGCTGCCCCCAATGCCTGGAATTCTCTTCCAGCGCATTTGCGAACCGCAACGTCGATCACAGTTTTTAAATCTTATTTGAAAACATTTCTTTTCTCAAAAGCTTATAATCTGTAGTGTGACGATACTAGTTTTTATTATTTGTTTTATTGTCCCCCATGCTGGTTCGCCTTTCCCCTCCCTGTTTATTTGTTACTGTGATTTTAGAATGTAAGCCATATGGCAGGGTGTTTTGTATTTTGTTTTATTTTGTTCTGTACAGCGCCATGAAAACTTGATGGCGCTATATAAATAAATATTAATAATAAATAATAATTTTTTTCTCAGTCACCTTCCAACACTGGAAGTGATCCCAGCTGTGATAAACGCTGTTAAGAAGGTGGCAGCGAGGCAAGAGAAGAGCAGGAAGGTTCAGTACTCATCATCCATTCTCCCCTTTTGCTCCCTAAATTGGCCCATCCACCCTCTTGCTACTTATGTGACAGTGATAGACTGTCTGGTTTAACCACAAGCATATTCTGCCATCACTCATAATTTGTACCTGAATTGATTGGCGGCAAGAATGGACTAGGGATACATTTTCCACAGAAGAATATATCAAGGGGGAACAAAGATATCAAGCGACTGATTCCACATACCACTAGTCATGCAGCATGGAGCTTTGTCTTTTTATCTTGCAATTGACTTTTCTGTCTCCCTACTGTGCTGCAAATGCAAGTGTGTGTGTGTGTGTGTGTGTGTGTGTGTGTGTGTGTGTGTGTGTATTAGGGGAAGTTTTATCTGTGATGTAGTGCTGCTTCAGACATCTACTTCCTTGTTGCATGATTTGGTAAGGTATTCCTGAAGTTCCAGGGGTGGCTTGTGGCAGTCCTTGGAGTGGTTGGTTACAAAGTGATGGATCATCTTGAGTAGCTACTGTCCCCAGCTACAATCCATAAAAGTCCCACCCAGATAGTAATGTAATGATGTTGCTGACCAATAAGAGTGGGACTGTCATAGTGTAACTTTGACATAACTCTTTGATACTTCATGGGTGGTAGGGTGCTGTTGCACCTATGTCCTGCTTGTGGGTTTCTGGTCGACAGCTGGTTGGCCACTGTGCTGGACTAGATGGACCCTTGGTCTGATCCAACATGGCTCTTCTTATGTTCTCATATTCATTGTCTCCTTCCATGAGGAATTTCTTGGTGAATGGAGTGTGGGGTGCGTGTGTGTGTGATACATTTCTTAAAAGAGAACTCACTAGTCTGTTTACCTAGTATATGTGTTCCAGTCTCACACGCTTAAGTCTCCGCAAAATGCATTGCTCTTTTGCAATGCCAGCTGTTGATGCAGAGGAAGTGTTTGCCTGACTGAGGAGAGCAGAAGAAGACTAGAGGCTTGGTTTGCAGCAAATAGGCCTTTCAGATCCCTTCAACTGAATTTTTATGTACACATCTGCTCTACATGTGGTACTTAATGTCTAAATGTTGAAGTTCATAGTAAAGAAAATTAAAAATAAATCGTGAACATGCTCTGCATATAGATGCTTTTAAAGGGGTAAACGTAAAAAAGAAATGATCTTATGAGAAATATACCATCAGAAGCTTTTGCTTACTCATAATTTATTTATTTATTTATTGCATTTCTATACCGCCCGATAGCCGAAACTATTACCAGCATGCGCTGGTAATTTTTAAAAACAAAAGAGAAGTGGGAAGCAGATCATACAAGAACAGTGCCTCAGAAGCACAAAACTGCCTTAGTGTTGAAGTCCTGGCCTAGTGTCCAGCTGTTTTCAGTGCTTTGATGTATTTTGCTAAATGGCTTATAAGGCTAATGGGCAGAAAAAATACCAGATGATTGAAGCTATGGATTTGCATGATATAATGTGTTTTTAAAGAATATTTGGCTTTTTCCTTACATGTTCATAGTTAGTTGTAGATGCAAAAGGGTAGGTGAGGTTGAGAATTGAGAATGAAAAATCTGGGAATGTTCCAGGTTCAGAAGTTATGAAGAACTATATATGAAGAGTGAGAGTATAAAGATGTTAAGGAAGAAAATGGAGGTGGTGGGGCACTGACGATCTTCATATCAATATTTAATATCATTAATAAGATTTCATCTAATGACTGAAAGAATAGTGAATAAATGGAAGCATGATGAACAGATCTTAGCTGTGTGATCCAAAGCTTAATATAGCTGACAGGAAAATAAAGGAAGAGCCAATGTCAAGAAAACTGGGGCTGTGAGTAAGTGAGCCACACTGAAGGCCAAGAAAGAAGCAATGGATTTCCATAGGTTACCTATAGGAAAAAAACAAAACATAAGCAAAATAATCCATTTCTTGGGGTTGAATGGGGAGGAAGTAGGAAAACCAAAATCAAATGTGGGATAGGTAATCTCAAGGGCAGAGAAGCGTAGCCCTTGGAAAGGTCAGCGGCTGAGGTCAAACCTCTAGGAGAAAAGCCAAGAAGGCAGGAACAAGACAGGACTCCTGGTCATAGATTCCCTTGGTGAATGTTTTTCACTGGAGTTGTTTGTTTTCATTGAACTTTAGAAGTGTGTTTTGCCACTGTTAGGAGGCAAGCATTATGAATTGTTTGTTCAGCTCCTTTCTGGATGAATTCAAGAGTAAAAGAGAAGTTCATGGTCAGAATGAACATACTTTTATACCACTTAAATAAACTTTTAAAGATGATTTAGAGGTGGCTTCCTTATTCATACAGCATTTTGAGGTGTTCAGCATTTCTATAATAATCCTCTTTATCTCCCACTCCACCCACCCCAAATTAAGCCTCCCCATCCCAGAAGTAAAAGTTATACTATTATGAGAAACAATTTAAACTGATTGATGGTAATACGAAGAAAATAAAATTGCTTTCCCCAAAGTTCCAAAAATTAGATAAAACCAGGGTGATCTAATTTTCCAGAAACAATAATACTCTAAATCAGTGGTTCCCAAACTTTTTCAGGTAACCGCCCCCATGGTTCCACAAATTCATGCCCAGTGCCCCCTACCCTACCCTATAAAAATCTTATTCAGAATAGCCGTTTTCAACAACCACTAAGGAAGATAATAACAATAAAATTCAAAACAGTAACAATTAATTGAATATTTATTCAAAATCTGAAGCACCCGCTGCAGGCTTGCCGAGGGAGGGAGGGAAAAGAGAGCAAACGCCTCTGTTTTGCAGCTGGCGTGGTGGGACACACCAAGCAGTGTATGTCTCTTCATTAGCGTTTTGGTGCTTTTGAAACATTTCAATTCACTGTTAAAAGGACTCTTCTTAAATGGTATTAATGCATGTGTGGATTCTTCCCCTATATGGCTTGGGACCAAACTACCTTCTCCCATAAAAATGTCTATGGGTTTTAAGACCTTCTGGAGAGGCGCTTCTCAGAAAAAAAAAACACCTCAAGTGCCCCCCTGCTGCTTCTTTGCCTCTTAGCGCGCCCCTGCCGCCCCCTTGCCTCTTAACACCCCCCTATGCAATCCCACCACCCCCAAGGGGGCGGTATCGCCCTCTTTGGAAACCACTGCTCTAAATCCTAATCACTTTTTAGGTGCCCAAATGAACATTTGGTAGTTGAACTCTTGGTAAAGCAAAAACAACGAGTTCCATTCCATACCTTTATTTTTTAAACCCTCCAAAAACAAAGATAGCCATGTTGACTGATTACAAAAAAGCAGGTTCAGTGCAGAGCATGGAATGAGGAAGGAAAAATTCTGACTTAATGGTGAAGTCACAATATCTACATGTTCAGGGTCCCAACTTGAAGGGGATGGAGATGTTGTGTAACATTCTGCCTGGCGACGAGAACTGGAGATCTTGAAAGCTTGCACATTGTTGTGATCTTTTGGTTGGCCTAATAAAGGTATTCTGCTCTATGGACTTTGGACGTTTTCAATACCTTTATGTTTTAGTTCAATACTATTACAGTGTGACAAATTTACCATCTTCTGTCTCCTCCTAGTTCCTGATATGCATCACACCTTAACATAATGTGACTGGGATAAGACTAGGCTAAAAACGTTCTCCCAATGATCTAGGGTTTTGTTGATGATGTTGTTTTTATAGATGAATATTCAATCATGAAGTCCTACCTGTAGTCTAAAGGAATAAAGCCCAGGCATTGGTTTGCCTCCTCGGTATGAAGCTATGCTTCTCTCTCTCTCTCTCTCTCTCTCTCTCTCTCTCTCTCTCTCTTTCTCTCTCAGTTTTCCATCACCCTTTAGTTCAGAGGTAGGCAGGCTGGTGTCAGAAGTTTTGGACTCTAACTCCTACAGTCTCCGGCCATTGGCCATGCTGGCTGGGACTTAAGGAAGTTGTAGTCCAAAACACTTGCAGGGCAAAAGGTTGCTACACCTGCAGTGTGATCAAGAGGCAGAAACCAGTAAGGACATATATAGAGGAAGGGGCAAATTTGATTCTCAGTGTTTGGACAGACAGGGGTACTAAGCAGGTATCCCCCACTTCAATGGTAACCCTGAGTTATACCCTTTTTCTGTCTTGAATATAGTGAATGGTTGTTAGTCAACCTAATGGGGAAAGGCAAAGTGTTGACCTTGGGAAGATAGTTGCGCTAGTGCCAAAACCTACCATTTACTTCTACATTTGTTGTGTTTCTCAAAACCTCCTGCCTTCTTGAGAGACAATAACAAGGCCTGCTAAGTAATCTACAAAGCTTTATTCAAGTAATAAACATCTCTTCCCACCTGAAGAGAGTCTAATCTCTAGGAACTTTCCCCTAGGCAAAACTATGCAAACTAAGCGAGACAATTGTCCTTTCAAGAAGAATGGAAAGCCCTTTCCCAAGATGCATTAACTTCAGAGAGACTAGTTCTGATGCAGTTTCTGACGGGATGCCAGCTGGGCCGTCTTTCTCACGCCTTCCTTTAGCTCCGCCCATTTTAGTCTGCGGCGAACTCTAGGATCGCTGAACCTCTCCATGCTCTCGCCCTCGGAAGAATATTGGCTTCCCACTGAATGTGTATTGTTTGTCCTTGAGAAGATAAGCTCTGGAGAGGATTCACTCCCAGCTGGTGAAGAGCCCGTGAGAGCTTTCTCCCCCACTGGTACAGGCTGGACTGTTTCTGGCGCTGACTCCTCTACTTCAGAGTCTGATTCTGATTGATCACCTGAAACACCTTCTTCCAACCCAGGGGGAGCAGGGCTAGACATGACAACATTGTGAGACTTGGCCTTACAGGGAAACGACTGGAGTTTGGTAGTCGAGCACATGCTTTGCATGCAAAAGGTTCCAGGCTCAAACCCTAGCAACTCTAAGTAGGTCTGGGAAAACCTTCTGCCTGAGACCCTGAGGAGCCTTTGCCATAAGTTATAGAAACTGAGCTAGATGGACCAATGGTCTGCCTTCATGGAAGGTAGCTTCCTACTGGCAGGGATTTCACAGACATGTGTGGACTGGGCATCTGTATGCAGGGTTCAGTGTCTTCCAAGGAGCCTTGAGATATGCATGCCTTCCCATCATGAGGACAGGCATTTTTCTAATTGAATATAATGCCTGGAATGAATATAATGCCTGGAATGCAGATTCCCTACCGTGTGTCAAAGCTACTCTGATCAGCTTAGATAGAGTTCTTTGATGACGGTATTAACATTGCAGTGTCCAAACCCGTTGGTGGTCATGTTTTTGTTAAATCTGCTATTGCACAGAACTGTTTGTGTACTTGAATGTCTTAGAAAAGGAGGGGCTTGGAGCTGGTGGTGGCAGTTCTATGTATATCACTGTAACTGCTTCTTTAAGAAGTAAAATTGTTTCAGGCTTTTGTGGGAGACTTGAATGGAAAAGCTGGTCAGGCCACTGCTTTAGCTTTTCTTTTCAAATTTATAACTGTTCTATGCTATAGGGCATTTTGCAGAGCAGTCAAATGCAAGGTTTTCATTCGACAGTACTGTTTTATGAGGTGAGTTTGACATCCCCCGGTATAAACAGACTTGGCATGGACCATATCCATGAAATGTGAGATCTCACAGCAACAGTTCTTGACCCATATACAAGCAGAGCTCTTGTTTTAATTTAATTTTTCTCCAGACTTGAGACAACCACTGCCAGGGAATTTAGCTCCCAGATTTACTCTTAACATACAAAAATAACATAAAAGTATTTGCTGATCTATATTTTTTAATGTATGTCTGTGCTCAAAATCAGAAGTAACTTTGTCAGGCATGTCTAAGATATATACTTTGACTAAGGCAATATTTTGCTGGTTTGTATTTTATTTTGGTTCCTGCCATGAGGCTAAATAGAGTTGAAAATAACAGAGCCAACATAGCTGTTGTGTTATTAAAGCCTTTTTGCTCAGAGGGATATTCATTATTTTAGAAAAATATTAAATCACATTTATATTTTGCATGATCTAGCTATGATTCTGGTTGAAATAGAAATTTGCCCTATATCTGACCAAAGTTCACTTGGGTGTTTCTTTCTGGGCATATGCGAAACCCCTATAATGTCCACGGTAATATTCTATATAGTTTTTCAGTTCTATACATGTACTTCCTGTAGAGTTTATTTAAATATGAGAGGCCATATAGGGAAGTAGGGAATTTCCCAATGGGATAGTTAATGGTGAGGGGCCATCTTGATTTGCTTCTATTGAGGAAACAGCCATGGTTGCACTTCATTAAAATAAGCTCATATCTGTGTCATCTCACAGCTACAGGCCAATCACAGTCCTCAGGGGTCCCATTCTGGGGTTCCCTCAGAGTCCGCTGCTGTAGAAGGTCCCAGTGCATCTTCTCCCCTGATGTCAGTGGTGCCTGGGGTCTCGCTAATATCAAGAGGCCCCACAGGGAG
This sequence comes from Elgaria multicarinata webbii, assembly GCF_023053635.1. NCBI lineage: Eukaryota > Metazoa > Chordata > Lepidosauria > Squamata > Anguidae > Elgaria > Elgaria multicarinata. The sequence goes on along the minus strand of NC_086180.1, from coordinate 57,115,901 downwards.
TGTAAGCTTTGCCAAGTTGAGCTCTTCATCCAACAAATCATCCCGGTTGGGGCCAGATGACATCTAAATGATTGTTATTGTAAATGTACAAAACTGTCGTCTGTCCTGGGAACCTTTTTCACATTCTTAAGCTGTTTCACAAGAGTTCTAAATCAGATTAACTGTGACAAAATATACATTTCTTTTTCTTAGTAAAAATACTTGGTGATTGGCATCCCAGTCAAGCATCCTGCTTCTTTTTGCTATTATGATTAATTAGTGAAGCAATTAAAACACTAATCACTATACAAAGCCCACAAAAACAGACAGGCCTTCCTTAATGGGCTTTCATTCTAATTTAGACATATATTAAAATTGGAAGAGGAGCAGGCTAGAAACAAATTTAGGCTAGCTAAAATAAAGTTTTAAGGGTTTTTTATTTTAAAAAAGTAGGGAAAGAATCAATTCAATGAATATCAGCTGGTGGAGAGTTCCATAGATAAGGTCAAAAAGAAGAAAAGCACTGAGACTACTGGTCATTAAGAATGCCCCCCCCCCCACACACACACACAGATTTACCGCCTTTATTTGCAGTTGGTGAAATTATAGTGGCAATGTTTTTAGGGTCTAATAATAATAATAATAATAATTTTATTTATTTATTTATTTATTTCTTATCCGCCTCTCCCTTTGGATCAAGGCAGAGTACAACATTAATACAAAAATACAATATAAATCAGATACTTAAAATTAATTAAGAAAAGTAAAAAGGAAAGGAACCTCTCGTGCAAGCACTGAGTCATTACTGACTCTTGGAGGGACGGCAGCTTTCGCTGACATTTTCTTGGCAGGCCTTATAGCGGGGTGGTTTGCCATTGCCTTCCCCGGCTGTTATTACCTTTCCCCCAGCTAACTGGGTACTCATTTTACCGACCTCGGGAGGATGGAAGGCTGAGTTGACCCGAGCCAGCTGTCTGAAAAACCAGTTTCCGCTGGGATCAAACTCAGGCCATGGGGAGATTTTCAGCTGTAGAAACATACAACATCAAAATTACAACACATCTTAAAAACCACCATAAAAAAGCTAGCCTCCACTGGAGGTTGGCATTTTTTGAGTCGGCTGCCATTTTTCCCCAGGGTGATGCAGAATAATCCTGTACCCAGGAGGGAAACAGCGGTCAGTGTCTGCTGAGAGGTACATCATTGTCACTGTTGTTAAAAAAAGAGAATACATAACTTCTGTGTCAATTCTAATCCTGCTCCCCACAAACTCTTACATGCTCTCATTTTGGGCACCATTTTTGCCCTCCCCTCAAACCAAATCTGAGCCAAAACTTTCATCCAAGATCCAGAAAATTGCGAAGACAGAGGAGGCGAACATGCAGAAATCAGGTGAAAGATGAGGAGGAGCTAAAAATGAATGCATTGGAAGGAAAGTAACAAACTTACACTAAATGCAAAAAGGTAAAGGTAGCCAGTGTCAAGAGATCAAAAGTGGAGAAACAATATTATTCTTGAATGCAAAAAAGAAAAGAAAAAAGACACATGATAAGATACAAGAGGGCAATGGACTTATATGGTGGCAATAGGGAAGACTAACTAAGAGGGGAGTACAATAATCCAATACAGACAAAATAAATGAATGAAGGATTAAACTTCAAAGAACTTGTAAATATCTATAAGAAAACAGTAAAAAAAAAAAGATAAGAGATTTAATAAACAACAAGATAGATGAGAGGTAATATTCAGTTATAGTTTTCTATCATCATAGTACTAATTAATACCAAACTACTGAAAAAGAAATATTAAAGGGTGAAGATTGGAATCAAAAGCAAAGGACATAAAACCAAACCCTGTTAGATTGAGGGAACAAAGAAGAGAGACAGCCGTTATTGGGAAAGCAATTAGAGAAGCAAGACATAACAGAAACAGGAAAACCAAGATAATACAAAGAAGAAAAGATTGATCAACACTTTTGAAATCAGAGGCTACATCAGAAGAAAAGAATGCTGGTACTGTTTTTTATTCAAAATTAATAGTTAAAGACAATAGTACAGACAATAAGCACAGAAACCAGATTGGTAAAGATTAAAAAAAATAGATAAAAGAAAATCTAATACTAAGAAGAAACACATTCAAGCAATTTAGAAACAAAAGAAGATAAACTATCTGATAGCTAATAAGAAAGAACTGAAAGTACATTTTCCGTTCGATGAAATTAAAGCAAATTGAAAATTTTAAGGAAACTCACTTGAAAACCCCCGAACATTTTAAAATACAAAGAAGTGAAGATACAATTGCTGAGATAGTCTAAGGATGCTTCAAGATTGCTGAGGCAGTCTAAGGTTGAGTCTTAAGGATGCTGAGGCAGTCTAAAATGCAGTTTAAGGATGCTTCTTAGTTCTACAAGTCAAAAGGCATCATCCAACTCTCTCCTTAATGGACTTTTTGTGATAAGAAAAATGGTGAATGAAGCAGTAGGAAAACATAGGAAAGTTACAGATGGACAACATCTGTGGACCCCTTTTATAATTCTGTGAATGAGAGCTTCACTTGAGCGATTTATTTCATGCTCATCATTGGTCACTCACGGACGTTTGTGGGTCCTTTTCATGATGTCGTCAACCTCTGATGCCGCTAGTCAACCTCTGATGCCGCTTTTCAGGATAAACAGGAGCTAGTTTATCCTGAAAAGGCTGAGCAAAAGGTTTTTGCTTTGAGTTAGTGCTGTTGGGGGCAGGGTGAAGAGAGAAAGTGCGCAAATAATGAAAAACTGAAAGAGATTGCAAGGAAGCCACAATGGCCTTGTTGCAAAAGCAAGCCCCACTAGCTCACTTGGATAGGGCCCTGGAATAGATATGGCTTTGAATCCTGCAAGGTGGGATTGTGGAATTAAGGTACAACTTCACTACCTTTTGGCTGCCTGGCTAGGAACATTAACATCAGACACAAAGGGCAGGCAAAGCAGGCAGTACCAAAACTCACTCTGCTCATCTATTTGCTCTGAAATCAAGGCGGTTGGGTTAATTGTATTTGAAAGCCTTATAAACTACATGATGTACCTTGGTCTTGGAGACTAAAACTTGATATAAAATTAGGCTTTTCTGTTTTATATTCCTCCATCCAGCTTTTATTTGGTTTTCTTAATGTTCATTCAGACCCCATGCCACTTTTTTGGAATGATCAACAGGCAACAACTTTCCTATTGGTGTCAAAAGAATGAAAGATTAGGAAAGCTTCCAACAGGGACCGAAATTGCTTTTAAATGAAGGACTCCCCAGCCTGCATAGTCATGTTAGTTCATGTTTTATATAATGCATTGTCCTTTAACCTCTCGTTACTTTTACCCTGGGATCCTGGCAAATAAGTGTTTAAAGAGCATTGTCCCAATTCTGTAATACGTTCCATCTGTTGACTTGGCACCATTATCCAAAAGGTGTCACTTAGTTCCTATGTGTAATAGTTCACAGAGCCAAGATTGGAGGCCTTGCAAAGGAGCAGGCTATCCATTTCATCTCTTGGCAAAGTTTATTTTATTTTAGCAAAACAAGATTGCACTGATTTATGAGAAAGGGTAGTGCTTGTATATATTTTAAATAACAGGACTGTCATGCACTTTTTTTTCTTCTTTTTTTTGCTTACTCAATGAATACAGTATTCTAATACAAAACAGTTTTAGACTATTTTCCTCCCCAAAAGAGAAATGGGTAAAGATATTTGGCTGGCCACTATTGAAACCGAAAATTGGATTAGATAGACTTTGGTCATTGATACACCAAAGCAATTCTTATGTTCATACAAACTGTACAGCTCCAGATTTCGAGAGGCACTGTCCAGGAATCATGACTCAGCTATAGTGCTATAGGAAATTTGAATATTTTCCTCTGGAAATCACTCCACTGTGTTACCTTATAAGAATAAATAACCCGGGAATAGTAAAACATAGTACTTGGATGAAATGAAATGAAATACGATGGAGAAAGTGCCATTGGGTATAGAAAGCAAAACAAAGGGGAATATAGTAAGAGAAGAACCAGTGAAATAATTTTAAAGTAAATATTTACTTATTTGGTAAATATGCTATATGCATATAAATGGACAAGTTTTTTTCTGAGTTCGCCATGGCCAGTTCATTCTCTGCAGAATCCTGTTCAATTGCTGACATTCTCCTGTTCTTACATCACTTGTATAAGAAGCGACTCAAGTACTCCTCCGTCAGGGTTTATCTAGCAGCACTGGCAGCGTATTGAAGGGCAGTTCACAAACGCTCACTGTTCTCGCACCCCCTTATAAAACAGTTCTTCCGTGGCCTCAAGGACTTGATACCGCCATTGCGGCTGATAGTACCAGATTGGAGTCTTTCAGTGGTCCTGAATATGCTGTTGACCAAACCGTTTGAGCCTCTTGTGACAGCTGACATTTGTTTACTGACATGGAAGGTTTTCCTTGTGGCTATAATGACGGCAAGGAGGGCAAGCAATCTCTGTGCCTTCTGCTTAGACCCTCCATTTACAATTTTTCACAAAGACAAAGTTGTTCCCCGTCCAGACCTCACTTTCCTGCCTAAGGTTGTATCAGATTTCCATATCAACCAACCAATTAACTTACCTTCATTTTTTCCTTCTCTGTCTATGGATCTGGAGAGGAAGTTACATATGTTAGATGTTTGCTGGGCCCTGGCATTTTATAAAGACAGGACTCATGTGCATCACATCATCTCTTTATTTGCTATGCAGGTCAAAAGAAGGGGCTACCGGTGTCTAGGCAGAGACTATTGGCTTGATTAGTACAGACAATTAAGCTAGCCTACCAGTTGTCAAAGCTGCAGCTCCCTGCTCAGGTTAGAGCTCACTCGACAAGGGGAATGGCGACATCAACTGCCTTTGGTAGAGGTGTTTCACTACCAGAGGTCTGCAGCTCAGCGACATGGTCCAGGCCATTGACAAAGCACTACAAAGTTGATGTTCAATCCTGGAGTGATTGCTCATTTGTCAGAGCAGAGACCATGATGAAGAACAGATTGCTTACCTGTAACTGTGGTTCTTCGAGTGGTCATCTGTGCAACCACACAAGCCCCCTCCACCGTCCCCTCTATGGTGTCGAGATTGTTACAGAGTTGATACCTAGAGGCTATTTGTTATTTCTCCTCGGTGATGAGACTGATCATAGGTGCTCTCAAGGAACTGAGGGGAAAGGCGGGAAGCTGCTGAGGCATGCATACTGAGATGGTGGGGGAGGGTTCCCATCAAAAAAATGTTCCTCAGCTTTAGAACCTTCCCAAAATGAGGCCCTGCACAGGCTCAGAGCCCATATGCATGACTGCACAGATGACCACTTGAAGAACCACAGCTATAGGTAAGCAACCTGTTGTTCTTGCATGGAGGAACGACTAAATCAAGCATTTGACTTGCCATATAAGAAGAACCCAAAACATTCTGGAACCTCCATAGTTTTCATAGTGCCCATGAGTTCTTGAGACACCCCTTAGCAAAGGGAGGTCAGCATGAATGTAGAAGTCCACAGAACTAAAACCTTGTGGGATACCCTGTACCATCTCAGGCAGGAAATCTTAGGTAACTTTTTCCTATTTATACAATTTATTACCAGCATTACATTATTAAAGAATCTCAAAGGGGGGTACAATTTCAATACAACACAATATAGTCTTACAATATTGCTGCTGTTTTTATCTTGGTTGTGCTTTTATATTGTATTTTATATTATGGTTTTATACTGTTGTTTTGTTTTGAATTGTCTTAATTTTGTAAACCGCCCAGAGAGCTTCAGCTATTGGGCGGTATAGAAATGCAATAAATAAATAAATAAATAAATAAAATCAACTGATAAAACAGTTAAACAGATATATATAAATTTCCAATGTTCAGTCTTTTAATCTTTGTAAACCACCCAGAGTGCTTCTGCTATGAGGCAGTATATAAATGTAAATAATAATAATAATAATAATAATAATAATAATAATAATAATAAGGGTTTACAAGATATCTCAACACAGATTCAACCAAAAACTTGGTTAAAGAAGTAGGTCTTGTCAGATTTGGCACTGAATATATATGTGTGGGAAGGGAGTTGGGGTAAGTGGTGCACTATCAAAGACTAAAATGTCCCCTGTGCTAAAGTCCAAGTTCAGACGCTAAAAGAAAATGGAATTCTGCCAAGCTTCAGAGGTAGGTGAGACTCCAATAGACTACAGCAATTCAACCTTCCCAACTGTTGGTTCTATGCAGAGGCTGCACTGAAAATCTCAGAAGACATAGTAAGGACAGAAATTTGCCTTATACTGAGTCAGACTATTGGTCCATCTCAATACTATCTATTCTGGATGGAAATGGATCTCTTTCAGACAGCCCTCCCTGGAAATGCTAAGGTTTGGACCTGGGACCTTCTAGGTGGAAAGCAGGGGCTCTACCACTACTTTATAGCCCTTCTCCAGAATGTTGGATATAACAGAGAGAGCTAGCATAGTCTGCCACATCCAACCAGATCTCAGTGATACAGGCTTGGTTGGTATCCTCATCCATGACCATATCCTGGATAGCAGCTGTTTTCCCAAAGACTGACCTGGCATATAGCATCAGCATCCTGAGGCCAAATAAGGTGTTGACATGGTAACCAGGAGCCTTGCCTGAGAAGGGGAAATCCCTTAAATGTATGACTACTGTTACCCTCAATAATAGCTCATCTATCTCCCACTACTGAATCTTCCCCTGACCATTATATGAGCAATTGTGTAAAAAGCCTGCTAGCTGCTTGTGACATGTACCACAACCTGATGACTTAGGAGAGTCTCAAATATTAATAAATAATTATCCACAAGGTCTGCTCAGGTAGTATCACTGCCACCACTCCCTATTTGTCACATTCCCAAAATTAGGCTGGGAACATCCTTGATCTGTATAAATCCAGGCACAGTAAACAGGGTTGAGGATAGGTCATTTGGGGGGAGATCTGCAAGGAAAGAATCTCTAAAATCACACCACAGGATTCACGAAATACTCAAAACCAGGATTATTTATTTATAGGCAAAAAGGCAGATGGAAAGCAAGGATCAACATATACTCAACAAGGATCAATCATATACTCAAAAGTAAAAGACAGACGCTTGCTATAATCCCTAGCTACTCTAGATATTTATGTGACAAAGACAAGCTTAGATTGAATCCACCACCTTCTCTTTCTCTCTCTCAAGCTTGTCTGTTCCCAACTGACCAAAGTCCCATTTGCTAGTGAGACTGTTCTCTCTCCCCTTTCCTGATTTATCATGGAGGATGGGCTTCTCTCTTGACAGAGAGCTCCTCAAGCCTATCTACTAAAACTGCCAGATCACTTTGTTACCCTGTTACTCTAAACTCAGCAGCAGCTGGCCAGATTTACAGAAGCGGCCAATTTCTCTCCTCCCCTACCAGTGGATTTCAATAGTAGACTCTGATTTACTGTTTTCAACTGCAGGCACAAAACTATTCAGAATTCCTAGAGTACCTCTCTACTGTTTTCATAAATTATCTTTTCATCTGACCACACTTTACATATTTCTTTTCCAAACTGAAAAGAAAATGCTAGACAATGGAATTTTATTCTGACAGATGGAATTTTCTCTCTCTTAAACTGCTTTAGATCACATTTGGATTTGGATCAAAGTGGTCAGTGTACGTGTACTTTATTCAAAGTAAAAAGTGGTGTTGCCTGTAAGCCAATATCTACCAATATCATAATGTCTTTACAGCCGCCATTGACACAGCGGGGAGAAGTGCCCAATTTCTGGAGCCTCCGTTGTGCGCACAATTCCTATCTTTCCTCTCTCATCTCACGCTATTGCCCCGCTCGTGCTCTTCGCTCCTCTAATGCCATGTCTCTCACCTGCCCAAGGGTCTCTACTTCCCTTGCTCGGCTTTGTCCATTTTCTTCGGCTGCCCCTTACGCCTGGAACGCTCTTCCAGAACATTTGAGAACTACAAGTTCAATCGCAGCTTTTAAAGCTCAGCTAAAAACTTTTCTTTTTCCTAAAGCTTTTAAAACTTGATTTTGTTCTGACTTTTATACTGCCTGTTTGGTGCATTCTCTTCCCCTCCTTATTGTTTTATTATGATTTTATTAGAATGTAAGCCTATGCGGCAGGGTCTTGTTATTTATTGTTTTACTCCGTACAGCACCATGTACATTGATGGTGCTATATAAATAAATAAATAAATAAATAAATAATAATAATAATAATAACACTTCCCCCCACTGTGTAATTTCAGCAGCAAGGGCAGGCAGTGGCTCAGCACTTGTAGGGGACTCAAGCCAAATGTGCCCAACTGGGTCCGGGGGGGGGGCAGACTTGGGGGAGTCCATCAGTCTCCCAGACTCATCTGGGTGCTCACAAATTCCCTAGTGGGAACAGAATGCTGGACTGAACAGGCTTTTGGTCTTCACCACCACGGCTCTTATGCTTTTAAGAAAAGCAACACTACAGAAAATTTGAGGGAAACAGCAACAGTAGAACAGTAGGGCTTGGGAGGTTTGCTGGTATGGAAGGTATAATTTACACTGTCCTATGCCAGCCCTGTAAAATCTGGTGCTTTATTTGCAGGTGGTTTGAAGGATTTATTTACAGTTACCCTGAGGCATGTGATTTCCCGCCCCCCCCAGCAGGTAGAGTTTGAGGCATTAATGAGTTAGCACCATTGAATATTATACCGTGTTTGTTATAAGTAGTTAAAATATACACTTCTGGATGAATGAGTTTAATGAATAGCCCATATGGTCATTTTAAAATGTGGCAAGGATTCATGTCAGTTGAAAAATGCTAAGTCTGCTTTGCTTTCTATTAGGCCTGCCAGAAACAATGTTCCCAACTTTGCCTCTAGGGCAGTGATTCTTTGCTCACTGTTGTACACAGGGGGGCTTACGTCTTTGTAAATCTGCCTATGAGCATGTTTAGGGTGGCCATGTGCCCTGTTTTACAGAGGACAGTCCTCTATTTGAAGGGCTGTTCAGTCCAAATCCGGTTTAAAAAAAAAAAAAACTATAAGAAGGGAGCACAGGGGCCTTAAAATTTCCCATCAACAGTTAGCATCTGGATAGCAGACTGAGCAGGCATACATTTTTCTGTGGAACTGGACTATATATTGGAGAGATTCTAGTTAAGGAGGAGAATGTGCTGGTTTATTAAAGCATTGACTCCACATTTGACTTTGTACCATAGAGCATATGGTTAAAGGGTCCAGGACTTGCATTCGAAAGAGTCTGTGGCTCTATAAAAGGAGTATTTTCAAGAAAACATTGTGCATTATGAAACACAGTGCAGAATGGGTAAAATCACAGCACAGAATGATCTTAAAGAGCCATTCCAGAAAGTAAAAGGTAGAAATTAACCATTGCAGATTATCAGTGACAATCTGATAACTCTTCATTTTTTCACATAGTTATTTAGTATGTTGGAAATAGGAAGAAGGCTTTTTCAACCTCTGTTCCACTGCCAGATCAGACTGGGATTTGCTGTGGCCATACCTGAATCTAGATTTCGAGGCTGCATTCTCCAACTTGGGGTCACTGAGGTTAGGCATTAGAGCCAAGGGCTTGAACGAGAGAAACTGCAGCCTAAAAGGGGCAGAAGGTCACCAGCCCTGACCAGGAGCCGATGTTGCACACCCTGTATCATTCAACAAATACTACATGGCATCTAGAGGGTTTGGCCACAGAACAGATCAACCCTTTCTGATTCAAATATTAATCTGTACTTTCCTTCATACTTTTATCCCTGACTCAATTTAGTCACCACCTTAATGTTCAAAAACATATGTGTATGTTCTTCCAACTTCTTCTACCCCTACCCCTATTATAATGTGCATTTTAAGTATATCTTCCATTTCCATGGCAAACAATTCTGTTCATTACATTAGAGTAGGTGTGCAGGTCACAACAAAGAGACTGCAGTTTTGTTTAGCAATGAAGCAAACATGAATTGAGAAGAGACTTCAGATTGCAAGATGTTGTATCATTGCCAAGGTATATGGAAAAGAAATGACCACATAAAATATTTTTTGTATTTTGTTTGCTTCCACCATTGACTTATTTTGGAGATGGTAAAAGTTCCACTTTAGCAGGAGGAACACAACAGCATTGAGCTTTTATTCTTCTCGAGTTATCTGTAAACAGCCACCAGGCATCTAAACTACAGAGGGACTAATTGTCCTTCGTATTGTTAGATGAAACTTCATCTCTTTTGGTGAAAAACCTTCACAGAAATCTGCAAAAGGGCATCAAATGAAGACTTGTTCAATGAGATGCTTTCAAATTGGCCCTTTCTATCTTTTAGCCTAGAGTGCCTTCTTGTGGCCAAAATGACTTGATTCTGCTTGAAAGCTAGTAAATCAAAATGTTTCCCCTTTTTCTGTTAAAAAATAAATAAATCCTGCCACACCTGTATAAAAGCTTATTGATTTATCATAATATTGTACAATATGGGATGTATTTTTGAAAGGGTCAAATCTCAATGTACAAGGATATTTAAAGTTGTATTTTTGCTTGCTGAATTATTTCTGATGAGCTAGAAAGACTGTAAAGTCCATGGCTAGGTTGCAATGTACTCAAAACAAGTGAGTTAGGCTGGCTGAAGACTGGTGGATATATTTTCTGTCTAAACATGCATAGGATTGCGCCCATAGTCTGCACTGAGACACTGCATGACACTGTTTCATCCAGCTTTCAGGTGATATTTATTGTGCTACAAATACGAAAGAGGAGTGCCAGTATATGGTGATTGTAAGAATTGGTCTTGGCCTCCACAGACTCGAATAACATTTTTAAAAAAATTAAGATTGCTTTAGAGCAGGGGTGGGCCCTCTAAGTGTTTTAGTCTACTACTCCCATCAGCCTTAAGCAATGTAGCCAATTGTGAGGGATGTTGGGAGTTGTAGGCCAGAACATTTGGAGAGCTACAAGTTGCACAACCCTGCTTTAGAGTGTTATCTCAGTAATTCTGACAACAACCTTGTAGGGCAAGAAAGTGCTGTTAATCACACTGCAGATGGGAAGCTGAACCTGAAAGAAAGTTGGTCACTTCAGGCTATCTAGTGAATTTGTAGCTGAAACTGGGTTCTTTCTGATTCATAACTCTCACTCTTTTCTGCTATACCAGTGCCATTTTTCCCCCTACCAATAAATGATCAGATGCAGCATCAGCTGGATCACTCCCTTTCCCACCAGTTAGGTTAGTGTGAAGTGCACATGCGGTGCTATAATGAAAGCCAGATATTCTAGCAAGGCAGAATAATCCATGGCCCATTCTGATAACAAGGAAGCTGGGCTGTCAACACAGGTATGTGTCACTGTAAGTAACAACTTAAGGAACCTTTGGAACAACAGGAGCTCTGTGTGTCAAAAGTGCGTTATATCCATTTTTGCATTCTGCTCAAATGCATTTTTGTCAATTTGGCATAGCGTGGGGTTTTGTTAAGTTTTCTTCAAAGCCTTTTTTTAATCTTCCAGAGCGTAATTGCAAATGTGGTGTTGTGGAGGTGAGGCTTCTGACCAAAAATAGGTCTCTACATTTTTGCAGCTTCGTTCATACTCCCAGTATCAGTCCAAGTGTGTTGGAGTTCAGGCTTGTGAAGGCCTCTTCCTGTCATAAATAAGATTACTTTCATTTCACTTGTGGAGTGTTATTCCTCAGAGTAATGAATTTCCTCTGTGCCTTAGAGCACATAAACATGGTTTTCATTAAGATTCTCTTGGAGGGTGGGGGGGAAGCCTGAGCAAAATTAATAAGATGACGATTAACTCCACAAATGCAGATGTGTTTTTACCATACAGCTGAAACAAGCTTGTGGTCTATGCACTGCAATGTGCATACAGACTAAACACAAAACGAAATGAAATAATCCTTGATAGAGATCTGCGTTTTGCTTGGAACGAAAGAGTCTGGTAAAAAGAAAAGAAAAAAACCTGTGGAAAACGTAACATTTAAAACTGTGTTAGAAAAATAAAATATCTTCTTAACTGTACAACAGAAAAAGAGCCACCAGCTTTTAATTTCAGATGTAGTGCCTGTGATGATAGCAAACTGCAAAAATATTTGGAATTAGCATTGGAACACTGTCTGCACTCAGTGGCCTCAATCTTAAATGATATCAGTATTTAGATAATATTTTCCAGCTAGATAAAGTGCTAGATAATCTGCAAGTACAACTTGTATATGGGGTTTGGAATCCCTTAAAAGTGGTGAATCAGCACAGCATCATTGTGACTTTCTCCCTGCTTACCACAGTTTTAAACTGTTAAAAAAAAGTTTGTGCTTATGGAAGAAAGATTGAACAGCATTAATTCTGAGGCTGCAGCAGTTTTTCTGAATTTTTCACATGATAGGTGGATAAGCAGAAAGCCCTGGTTGGCAATTATTCCTTGTTAGAGGCCATATTTTCATGGAGCGAAGATTGATGGGCCAGCAACGTATTGCTTGGCCAGTAATTCAGCCCCACACAAGGTTGTGTGGCCTGGCCTGCCTTTTAATGGCTGGATTCTCATTGTGTGTGAGAGCCAAATGGGAGTGCTCAACTGAAAAACACATGGTGGGGAGTGAGAGCGGGGTGGGGGGACTGCCAAAGCCTCTTTCCTTGTTTATTCTGGGAAGGAGGGGGTTAAAGAGTCCTTTCTTAGCCTGTGTCTGAATGAGCTGCTGAGATTCATAATAAAGAGGAAAGGTTGTTCCGTGCTGGCGACTAGGTGGGAAGTTTCTGGGGGCCAGATTAAGCTTTCAGACTGCCAATTGCTCATCCCTAGGGTAAAATCAATGCAAAAAAATAAAGGTGGCTACGAACCAGTCAAAGTTAAGTAGTCTTAAGTCTCATTGATTCCAAATCAGAAGCACACAGCAGAATATCTCCCATTAAAATCCATGGAATGTAGAAGTCAGTAACTTTGTCTGGCCTTAGGTACCTTTACTTTATTTATTTCACGTTTGTATGGGAGATACTGTAGTGGTATTCTAACAGGCAGAAACTATCTTACTTAGTTTTCCTGCCTGTCTTCACATTTCCCCTGTTCCAAACTTGCTGCTATTAAAGAAATCATTCACATCTCTGATTGCCTCCATCATTAGTTCATCCTCAATAATTCAGCCAGGAAAATGCTGCCAATTCTACCTGAAAGATGATTTTAACCTGATGCTGACCTCATCAGTATTGTTTCATTTTGCGGCATAAGGATGGCATTCCCCTTGGCGTAAAAAAGAACATGTGTTTTTAATTTAATGTTATAACTAAAACGTTTGTTTAAGGGCCCTCTCTCAGTTATGGAGTTGAAAACTCCCAACAACAGAGGAAGAGGCATCTGAAATTTGCCTTCCCTTTTCTCTCAGCTTTTGGGCAAGAAACTGTTTTTGTTGTTAAGAATAAAGCACCCCAAATTATTATTTTTTGCTGTATATGCTCTGTAGCATACTGTTCTCTAATCAAACCCCTCCAGACTCTAAATCATGATGGCCATGTCACTGTTTTGATTGGAAGCATGAGCTGTACCGTTGCAAATCTCTAAGGAGGGCTAACCTCTGCAGCTGCAGAAAGCTGGAACTGTTTGCTGCTATTATTAAAGGAACTTGAGAGGGGGGTGGTTAGGTAAAGATGTAGTGAAATTCATAAGGTGAATAGAGATTTAGTATGAAGGTTTTATTACAAGATGGCCCCCAATGATATTGAGATGGTAATACAAATGGAATGATTCTCATTGTCAAAGCAACAAACATGACATATTAGAACCCCTTCCCCTTCTTTTTATCTTGGGAAAACTGAAATGCAAAGAATCAGACATTATTTTAAAATGTTAAAGATCTTGAAAGACTACTTCGTCTGGAATAAATATGCTCTTCTGGAAAAGCTTTGTTTTCATTCTCTTCTCCAGGGTATATGGAAGCTTTTTATATTCAGTTTTCATTGTTACATTGGGATTGATGGGGGTTGGGGCTTTGTTTACTGGCATATGGTTGATCAAAGTTCACACCGTGAAATCTAATGTCTACTGAGAAGTAAGTCCCATTGAATTCAGTGGAACGTACTCTCAGGTAAATGTGTACAGGATTGCAGCTTTAATCTACCCTTAATTTTATATTGCTATGAGACTGAAATGATTTTCAAGGGAAAAGCTCATTTACAGGTATGCTTGCTGTGTCTAGAAAGAACGTGCTTAGGTAAAACACCCCAAGAAAGGAAATGGGGTTAAAGACATGGAAAGGAAGCATACACCAATTAATCTATGAACAGCAGGATCTGTTTGAGCTAATTTATGAAAATAAATTGGGAATGAGTTACTTGCTTTACAACTTTGGGTTGCCCCGGTTACAATAAATAGGTATGGAGTTTGTAGTGATCTTGAAGTATGTGGATTTTAAAGGCCCTGGGAATTGGTGGTACTAGTGGTGTCTAGAAGAGTGATTTGTCTTGCTTTTATGCCCATGTGGTTTAAATTTGTTGAGTGGAATTGAATAGTTGCAGATTTTACCACTAACACTGGAGAGAGATCATCTTACTGTAAATGTCCTAAAGGGCCTTGTGAAGTACAAAAAATTAGTCTGAGATCATGAACCTATAAGCCTTATTGTATGAGGCCTTGCATAGTACACAGCCGGAACAGCAGGGTGACTTGACATGAATGAAGTTGCACCATTACAAATTCAGATTAGCTACTCAGGTGTGCCTTACACAACTCCTTTCTTGTACTAAAAGTTGTATCTTCTTTAAAAAGCTTATCGAGATACGCCTTTCCATGTCAGATTCTGAAATATAGGCTGTGCTTGCCAGATTGAGGCCTCATGAATAGAGAACTGCCCCTCATCAGAGTCTAATTTCCAAACTGGTATCCTCCAGATGTTTTGGACTATAACTGCCATAATCCCTGACCATTGTCCATGCTGGCTGGGGCTGCTAGGAGTTGTAGTCCAAAACATCTGGAAGGCACCAGGTTGGAAGAGACCATGACCTAGAGTTCAGGGCAGTAATACCAACAGTTGTAAATAGGGGAAGGGCCAAGTCTCATTGAATTGTAGATTTGCCCAATTCAAGTAGATTCGCAGACAGTGGGAGAGAACAAGTCAAGGTGAGAAACCAAATATGAAGACTAGAAGAAATACAGAAAGGAGTGTGTTATGCACCTGGTCCCAACAAGGAGGATTATATTCAGGGTAAGCAAGTAAAGATATCTATCCCAGAATTATTCCCAATTCTGGTTTCTAGAAAGAAAAAGTATTGGTCTCTCTGGTTGATTTGGTTTGATTTCAGTCCAGCCTTTCAGTCAAGAAGGATCTTCAAGCTGGCTTACATACAGCATTACTCTGAGGTAGCATCTGTCCCATGCCACACCCCTAGTTCTCATTAGCGCAGGGAGTAGGGAATGTATGGACCTCCAGATGTTTTTGGACTGCAACTCCCATCATCCCTCACCATTGGCTAAGCTGGCTAAGGCTAATGGAAATTGCACTCCAGCAGCATCTAGCGTATCACACTTTCCCCTCCACTGCATTAGCACATTGTGGCTATTCCTATCACCTTTCATCCCAACTCAGTCCCATACTGCTAAAATTGGGTTGTCCTTTGCTTGGCTGTGTGCCCCTTATTCCCATTTCACAGAACTGTAGAGCTTTTCACTGTCCAAGGGCAGAGAGGCAGGTACCTGATGTAGCAGCTTATTTAGTCAGTGTATAGGCTGCTCTTCAGTAACAGGGCTTCAGTAACAAGGGTGGTGGAGCAGGCATTCAGGGCCAGCCCTATCATTAGGAAGATTGAGGCAACCACCTCAGCAATCAGATTCTTATGGGTGGGAGGGCAGCAGGGACAGCACCCCCAGCCATTATACTCTCTTGGAGGACAAAGCTGTGTCTGCTATGCAGCCTGTCTTTCACCCCTTAAACTAGTCTGCTGTTCTCAGATGTGGTGAAAGACCCTATCCTGTTTCCAGTGTAGAAATAAGATTCAACTGCCAGACAAGTTAGCTTCAGAATGTGGAATGGAAGGGGACTCAGGCAGCAAAATGTCTTGGGATGGCCCTGCAGGCACTACTGAGTAATGTTCAATCATCTCATTTTTCTTTTTTGCAAACTGTCTACTATGTGTTTTTGTTTATTTAAGGGAAGGGGGAGTTTAGGACATTTTGAAATAATCAAAATAACCATTCAAAAATATTCAGGAGGGGAGAACTTCTTCAGCAGAGTATCCCCATACACCTGTTCCTTCCTCAGTTCATCTGAGAAGATTGAGGGGAGACATGATAGCACTCTTCAAATACTTAAAAGGTTGTCACACAGAGGAGGGCTAGGATCTCTTCTCGATCCTCCCAGAGTGCAGGACACGGAATAATGGGCTGAAGTTACAGGAAGTCAGATTCCGGCTAGACATCAGGAGAAACTTCCTGACTGTTAGATCAGTGTGACAATGGAACCAGTTACCTAGGGAGGTTGTGGGCTCTCCCACACTAGAGGCCTTCAAGAGGCAGTTGGGCAACCATCTGTCAGGTATGCTTTAGGCTGGATTCCTGCATTGAGCAGGGGGTTGGACTCTATGGCCTTATAGGCCCCCTTCCAAGTCTACTATTCTATGATTCTATGATACACTCTCAGGACTATTAATGGGCTACAAATCAGCACTAATTCAATAACAGAGATGAAATCACTTCCATAAACTCAAAAAGGTGATCTCTGAAACAGTGGGGTTGCCAGTACACAACACTATCCCTGCTTTTACTTTATAGCTCGTACTGAATATTAGTGATCCATGCAACCTTCCCCAATTGGTCCTTTCTTTATGTTTTGGACTACAATACTCATCATCCCAAACAATTGACCATGCTGGTTACGAATGGTGGAAATTGTGGTTGAAAACATCTGGAGAGCACCAGTTTGGGGAAGGCTACATGAAACAAAATATGGGCCATAGAGTGCTATCTACATCTTTTAGAGGAAACAACCAAAAGCCTTGTGCCCAGAGGCAACTTGTGGCCCTCCTGATATTTTAGACTACAACTTTCATCAATCCTAGTAAGCATAGCAAATGATCAGGCACGATGAGAGTTGTAGTCAAAAGCATCTAGAGGGCCACAAGTTGCTGATGGATACTGTACCATCAGAGTTCCTGCTGCACCTTCCATAACATGTAGTACAATTTATCTCATGGCTGGAGTGAAAAATTGGTATGGGAAATTGCATGAAGTTGCAAAATTAACATTATATTAAGTGGAAATTGAAATAAAACATGCAGCCCAATCTTAAGCAAGTTTACTCAGAAATGTCCCATTTACTTTAATGGAACTTGCTTCCAAGTAAGTGTGCATAGGTTTACAGCCTAATTAAGACTTTTTGCAGGAAAGAAAACAAAATGAAGGTTCATACCAGAAGAAAGAAAGAAAGAAAGATATATAAATATGTTATAATGTAATGCTGATATCTAGGGCTGGCAAGAGATAACATTGTTTTAGGGTGCACTGCTGTCGGATCTGCTCTTGATACTCATAAGTCCTCGAAGGCACATGCTTAAAATATTCTGTGCAGATTGAGAGTTGCAGTGTCTAAGGGCCATAGGATTCCTCTCCTAGTTGGTTACTCAGTTGCCTTTTAACCAATTATTTAATTACATTTAAATAACCTTACATACTAGAAAAACTGCCTTTCTGGGTTGTTGAAGGACACCTTCCTTCAAACATTTTTGTGCAGTGAGAGAGTTCAAGGTTTAAAAGCGACAAGAAAAAATCCAAGAAGCAGGTAAAAGTTTTAAAGAAACATTACAGCAATCAGAATGAGAGGATTGTAAGTATGAATAGGTCATTTCTAAAATGTCTGACGATGTATTAATTCCATTGTAAAAGTAAAATCTCAGTGTGGTGTGTGTGTGTGTGTGTGAGAGAGAGAGAGAGAGAGAGAGAGATCGTACTATTGGATCTATTATAGTAAATATGGATCAACTATTTATTACTGGCTTTCACACATGGACCTGGTTATTTAACTCACGATTCACAGGTATGTGTGCCACCTGAGAGCTGCTTCCAGTTTCTGAAAAGAACCTCTGATCAGTGGTTGTGAGTGTGATGTCCAAACTTGGACTGAGGAGTTGTTATGGGGCTAAACAACACACTTGTTAACCTATAATTTGTTGTTGTGTTAATCGCTGGGTTGTTCAGCTGGGGTTGCTCCGATCACAGCAACTTGAGTTTGTTTACAAAAAGCAAAAGCAGAAACAGGTTGCATCCCGGCAAATTGTGGGTTAATTAACCTAAGATTTGCAACCATTATGTGTGAACTGACCCAACGGTTTCTTTTATGAATTTTAAAGGAAACTGATGATAGAAATCACACTAAAAATTGCTATATTGTTCATAGATTAGCTTCCCATATAGTTAAAAGCATGGCACATGCACAGTTAGAGGTCTTTACAGATAGTTTCCAATTAGTTCAGTTTGCGTCTGTCTCCTGCTGTGCTGAGTCCTGTTGATTGCAAAATCTGTATGGAAAACAGCTAATTGGCTGTGAACACTATGGATGTTGCCTCTGTCAGCCATCTGTTTACAGTTCTAGAAGAGCTTTACTGTAACTGGGAAGATGCAAACGTGGCAGCTGTGGCCTCTTTTGGCAGGACGGGTGGAGATTGGTGGTGGTTGTTTTTTTAATGTTATGTTATTTTCATAATGTTCCAGTACAAGAAGGCTTCCCCACAAAAATAACAAAAGAGGGGGGGCACACAAATGGATTGAAGAAAGCACAATGGTCTTGTTCAGACATTGCCCCCTTCTAAAATAAGTCACGATTTATGAAACTGGGAAAGAGCGTCAGACCCACACACTCCTCCGTCCCCTCCGTCACATCTCTCTTTGAAATTGAAAGTGTTTACAAAGTTATTTGTGCCATAGCTTTGGACAGGGGAGTCTGCAATTCAAAGGGCAAAGAATTTTTAAAAGTCTACTGGTCATTCAAGCTCTTGGGCATGGATCATTATCATTATCATTATCATTATTATTATTATTATTATTATTATTATTATTATGTGAGCTATTTATTTGTATCCCAATCAGTATATATCAGATCAAATAAACATCTGGTAAACAGGATTCAAAATATAGAGAATGCTCACTTTGCATTTCATTTTTTCCTGGGGAAATGTGGCATTATCATTCTTTTCATTTCTATACCGCCTAATAGTTCTCAGGGTGGTTTACAAAGATTAAAAACCTTAAAAATACAATATTATGCATAATATTAAAACAATTTAACTACAAACGTATAAACAGAA
Organism: Elgaria multicarinata webbii; assembly: GCF_023053635.1. Taxonomy (NCBI): domain Eukaryota; kingdom Metazoa; phylum Chordata; class Lepidosauria; order Squamata; family Anguidae; genus Elgaria; species Elgaria multicarinata. The sequence goes on along the minus strand of NC_086180.1, from coordinate 57,096,660 downwards.
CAGACACACTCACATCCAAACAATATCCTGTGACCTAATTTAAAAAATATATAAGAAGTTATCAGGATCCAGAAAGAAATTGATGCTGCAATTTTATACCCACAGGCCCCATTGAACTTAATGGTACTTTGACTTATTTCTGATTAGACAAGTATAGTATTGCAGTGCAAATAGTGGAGTGAAGCAATCTAATTTACAGTAGTGTGGATTTTTAATTGTATTTTATTCTGCCAATCAGTAAAACTTCCCTTTTTTGGTCAGTAAAAAACGAGCAATTCACTGTTTTAGTGGGATATTCTATAATTTAGGAGAATAATTTAAATTTTAGTAATCTGCGTTAATAAATAGGAACACAAAAATTATCTAGTTTATTTGAACATATATTTAGCAAAAAATATTTTGCTTTATTTTACCCAAAATTTATCCTATGTGAATTTATGGTTTTGTTTATTGCTCACCAAAACCGTAAAACATAGCTTGAAACAGCAGAGGACACTGTTTTTAGTATAATAAACTTATAGTAGTTCAGCACTATGAAGACTTACAGAATATTATTAGAGTGACCTAGATATTATCAACCTTATGTTTCTGAAAGCAATTGGACAGTTTGATGTTTGTAATATGACTGCCTCATCAAGAAAGTAATATGTGCAGCTAAAATTACAGTGAAGCTTTCTTCTTCATTTTCATTGGTACTTGGGACCAGTCCAGACATATTCAACTGCCTGTGGTTCTTGCCTGAAAACCCTTGCAGGCTAAAGCAGCTGATGCCAGAAAGATCAGGGAAGGAAAATTGCTGTGACAGACATTTCCTTGTTTGCACTTTAAAAAATCAGCATGAAGTCACACTGCCATGAAGATGAGTAAGCAGTCGCAGTGGATTTCTCCTTACCAGGAGTGTGGGCATGGAGTAGGCTGGGATCTCTAGCCAGACTTCTTGTAGAGACTTTGGGAACTTCCTGTGGAGACTTTGGGAACCACTGCTGGGAGGCTTATTTCCAGATGTGCCTTTTATAGAGTTGAATATTGAAGATCTCAGCTTTTTTAAAGAGAGCATTTCCTTATGCTCTATAGCAGGGGTGGGCAACCTCTGGCCGTCCATTTGTTTTGGCCTACAACTCCCATCAGCCCTCACCATTGGCTATGTTGGCTAGGGCTGAAGGCAGTTAGAGGTCAAAACATTTGGAGAGCCACAAGTTGACCACTCCTCCTCTATAGGAATAAGGAAAGGATTCCTGGGGATCAGGATCCCAGGTAGATGAGGCAGACAGCTATGCAGTTCAGTATCAGTTTATTATCGGTGGTCTTGCCAAACAGGCTGTCTTGACCAGAAAGAACAGCAGTGTTCAGCTTTTTTGGTATAGAAAGTAGCTCCGTTTTTTTCAAGAGCTAAGCCACGGTTTAAATATGACTTTACGCAATGGAGTCTGGATATAGTTCATTAAAACTGTACACAAAAGACAGTACCTTGTTTACAATTACAACTCTGTCTGATCCTTGCAGCTCTCTGTTCGAAATGTTCTCCTTTACTGAACATGCACATTTCCACACATAAATTGAAACTGAAGTAACCTTGGTGTCACTTGATTCTCAAATGGATAGATATGCAAATGTAGGGATGTGCCTAACTTGGATTCATTAATTAAGTGAGCTTTACTGGTTTCCTCCCAAGACAAGCCATACTTAAGAGTGGGTGCTTCTGACTGATTTAAGCAAATTGGGGTGGAGGAGTCATAGCTTCCAAGACTTCAAGCGTTGGGTGTTTAGAATGGAACAGAGAAACTCAAGACAACGTGGCCTAGCAGGCACCCCTTGCAGAGCAACATATGAATTCTCTCCAGATACAGATACCCCGCTTAAGGATATTTTGTGTATGTTTTACACAAAATGGAAAGCAGTTGGACGCATATTGTTATAGAGATATTCACCATGAATGTGTGTCCTCACGAGATACTATACAATGGATGCTTAAAAATGTGGGTTTTTTTAACCTTGGCAGTAGTGCATCCTAGCCAATTTGTCTCTTTTAATTAGATTATGTCACTGAATCCTGCCCTGTGTATGTGAATTGCCTCCAAGACATTTATGCCCAGCGGCCTGCCAACAACTCTTAACTTGATTTGTGAACTGAAAGTAATCTTATACCTTATTTACTTCGGGTGCTCTTGCACACAATGCAGAATACAGCAAAGAGTCTTGTGGCACTTGTGGTTAGTCTTTAAGGTGCCACAAGACTCTTTGTTGTTTTTGCTGCAACAACACAAACATGGTGCATCTCTGGAAATTGTTACAATGCAGATTAATTACCACTTGGTGTCATAAAAGCAGTTGGAGAACTATCCATGTACCAACTACAGTTTAAGAAATGCACAGCAGAGGGCAGTGGAGCAGTACTTGAATTTTAAAATCAGGTGTTACTGTGTGTTTTTTCGGGGAGGAGGGAACTGATATGAGAGCTTGAGACACTTCCTTTGGTAATAGGCAGAGGTTTTTTTTAAAAAAATCTTGTCTCTGTCTCAGTGGATACTATGTGGAATTCATTCTGTAGTGAATAAAACCCCAATAATGTCATTATTTATATGGCAACCTGAGTTCTGTTTCTTGGATTTCTTTAGCATGATAATAACCAATGTTAAAATTTAGGCTTACCCCTACCTGTAAGTTTCCTAATATTCCCTGTAGCCCACTATGTATAGTGAAACTTCTGAAAAGGGTAGCACAGCAGATGTTCGTGCTTTCACATCTTCAGCTCCAGGTTTAATATGAACCTAGATTTTCATAGCTAAATCTCAGGACCTGGTCTAAATGCCAGAATTTAGTCCTGATACATCTGAAGATGCAGTCTGAGCATACTTTGCATTCCAGACAGGGTTTTAATCACGCTGCCACCCTGCCTCATTCATGGAATTTTACAGGGGATCCAGACATTGTCATCTTCCACTTGTAACCCTCCCATGTTTTTCTTCTTTATTATCACAGCAAATCAGTTAAGGAGGGAAAGACAGAGCAGCTGCAAAATGCCTTCTGAGTGCTAGAAGCCCTCCGTCTGGAAGCACCTGTTGGGGCTGTTCACACAACACGCTAGCCCACACTCAGTAGTTGAGTGTCAGTTGTTCTGAACTGTGGATTAGTGCGTTGTCTGAACGCAGCCAGTGTGGCTTATTTTCTTGAACAAGCCACCTTGAAAACCCATGGTTTGTTGTTGGGTTGTTCAGGGTGGTTAACAAGCCAGACTGCATGGTTAACAAGCCACTCTGGCCGCATTCAGACAACATGGTAACCCATGGTTCAACAAACAACCCATGGTTCAAAACAATGCACAGTCAACCACTTAGTGCAGGTTAGTGTGTTGTGTGAACAGTCCCTTTGAGTCCTAGCAGCTCTTTACAAAGTGTATTACTTCAGCCCATGCTATTATAGAAACATGACAAATGTCGTCACAGTGCCTGCAAGTCAATCTGTTTATTCTGCTAGTCCTTTGCCAAATGTAAATAACGATGAAACTAGGATATACAACCTGAAATAGATCTAGCCCAGAACAAACGAGACCTCCTAACTCCCCCGCCCCACTAAATGTGAATATTGGAAATTAGAGCCTTCTTTCCTTGTGCATGAAGGAGAGACCGTACCATACGTGTCAAATGGGAGCATTCTTCTTTTGTGACTTGATTCTCTTTAAGAACTTGTTACAAAACTCAAGTTATTTCTTTTAAGGAAAAGCAGCTTCAAAGCATTTTTTAAAGGGATTGCAGCATATTTTTGGAAGTCACAGGGGACAGTAGCAATGGTGGTGTTGGCATTGATTCTGGAAAAACTCAAGAAAAGTCACAGTCCAGAAAAAAACTGAAAAGTGAACCAAGTATATACAAGTCCCTTTTAAATCTTTTGAGATCCTTCTCTTAACCTTATTTTCCTGTATTAAAGGGGGTTGTTTGCCTGTATACAATAATTTCATGGTAGAGGCAGTTGTGGGTTGAGCTGCACAAAGCATATCTGGTAAGTTTTTCCTCTTCAAGCTTAGGAGAACCTGTGAAGTGAATTATTCACAAAACTGAGATAAATAAAGATCCCTACCAGAGTAGTTTTACTTATTTAATTAATTGTATACCCTTCATTGCTAGCCAAACTGGCTCTTGAAACAATTTACCTATCAGTAAAACTTCAATAGAAAAAACTAATATCAGATTAAGAACAATAAAATAGCCAAAGTCCATAGAGTTGCCTTTTTCAGATATAACATTTCTGGTCCAACAAATTATTGTTCCTGGTTTGCAATCCAGGCTTGTAGGGAGTGCTTGTAGGGAGTGTTTCAGGTTTTTCAGGGAAACTGTGGTTTAACAAACCAGGACGCTTCTTTTGTAGCCAGGTGAGTGAGAGCAGGAGGGAAGAGAGCACTTGAGCTTGTCACGACACGTGTCCCTGCTGGACTGGGAATGTTATGTCTCTGAATCCAATAACACAAAAGTGTTCTATAATAAGGTGTTCACTATTCTTCTGAAGGTCTCTCCACCTCCTTGCTCTTACTGAAACCTGGCTTCCTGCCCATGATACCGCCATTTCTGCTGCCCTCTCTCTTGGAGGACTCTCTTTCTCTCACACTAGTCGCCCAGAGGGTCGGGGTGGTGGTGTGGGTCTTTTATTATCTAGTTTGTGCCAGTTCCAGCCTCTTTCCATTCCACCTTCACATTGTTTTTCCTCCTTTGAGGTACATGTGGTGAGGCTTTTCGCTCCATTGCGACTGCGGATTGCAGTTCTGTATCGCCCCCCAGGCTCGTCCTCAAAATTTATCTCTGACTTTGATTCATGGCTGTCCTTTTTCCTCTCTGATAACTGTCCTACTCTTATTTTGGGTGATTTCAATATTCATGTGGATGACCCTCAAGACGCTGCAGCTCTACAATTTCTCTCATTATCTTCCTCTTATGATCTTAAGCTTTGGTCTGATGCCCCCACACATTCCCTTGGACACTGTCTGGATCTTGTTCTCACTTGGAATTGCTCTGTTTTGGACTTTTCTACTGCTCACTTTCCATTGTCAGATCATCACCTAGTTTCTTTCAATATTACTCATAATCCTCCTCCTTCACATCCCGCTTCTTGCTCTTGTCGTGACTTGCAATCTATCAATTATGAGGCTTTTTCTCAGTCTCTAGCCTCCTCTCTTCCTTCTGTCTTTTCGGCTGTCTCCTTGGACTCAGCTGTCTCCTTCTTTAATTCCTCCTTATCTTCAACTCTTGATAATCTTGCTCCATCTACAACTCGGATAGTTCGCCCTTCTCAACCCCAACCATGGCTCACCTCTTTCCTCCGCTACCTTCACTCTTGTTCCCGGGCAGCTGAACGCCTTTGGCGTAGGACCAGGGACTGGGCGGACTTCGTCCATTACAAATTTGTACTCTCCTCTTTCTCTTCTGCCATTTCATTGGCCAAACAGCAGTATTACTCAACGTTGATCCAGTCAAATGCTAGGCATCCTCAGCGGCTCTTTGCGTCCTTCAATTCTCTCCTGAAGCCCAATCCAGCATCTCTCCCCGCCTCTCTGTCTGCTAATAACTTTGCCTCTTTTTTCAATGCTAAAATCCAAACTATTCGCTCTGATCTGGCCAGCTCTGCTCCTCTTCCAGTTCCTGTTCCTCATCTGTCAGTTCCTCCTGCAAATTTCTCTGCGTTTCCTTCGGTCTCAGCTGATGAACTGTCTAAAATACTGCGCTCTTCGAAGCGCTCCACTTGTTCTCGTGATCCGACTCCTTCTCGCGTCTTTATTAATCTTATCCCTGCTATCCTCCCTTCCTTGCTTCATATTATTAATTTTTCTCTGTCCTCTGGTTCATTTCCTTCTGCTTTTAAACATGCTACAGTCTCTCCTATTCTCAAGAAACCTACTCTTGATAGGCTATCTCTGTCTAACTACCAACCTGTCTCTTTGTTGCCGTTTGTTTCAAAGATCCTGGAGCGTGTGGTCTAGTCTCGTTGTCTTGATTTTCTTTCTAGTAACTCTGCTCTGGATCCTTTTCAATCTGGATTCCGTCCTTTGCATTCCACTGAAACAGCCCTTACTAAGATTACCAATGACCTTCTTACTGCCAAGTCTAAAGGCCATTATTCTGTTCTTTTTCTCCTTGATCTAACTGCAGCCTTTGACACAGTTGATCATGATCTTCTTTTAGATTCCCTTCATGACCTTGGATTTTGTGGCTCTGTCTATAACTGGTTTGCCTCCTATCTAGCGGGTCGCTCTTTCAGCGTGTTGGCTAATGGCAGCTCGTCTTCCTCTTTTCCCCTTCCAGTAGGGGTTCCGCAAGGCTCAGTGCTTGGTCCGCTGTTGTTTTCTTTATACATGTTGCCCTTGGGTAATCTTATTCAATCTCATGGCCTCCAATATCATCTGTATGCCGATGATACACAATTATATCTTTCATCTCCGGATCTTTCTCCTGTTGTTCACGATCGTATCTCGGCATGTCTTTCAGATATCTCAGCTTGGTTGCTTCATCGTCGTTTGAAACTTAATATGGCTAAGACTGAATTGCTTGTTTTTCCTCCTAAACCTTCTCCTCATCTCTCAATCTCTCTTACTGTCAATGATGTTACACTTACTCCAGTCAAGGAAGCTCGTAGTCTTGGCTTTATATTTGATTCCTCGCTCTCCTTTATTCCTCATATTGAGGCAGTAGCTAAATCCTGTCGTTTTTTCCTGTATAATATTGCCAGGATTCGCTCATTTTTGTCTGTCTCTTCTGCCAAGACTCTTGTTCATGCATTGGTTATTTCTCGGTTGGACTACTGCAACCTTCTTCTCACTGGCCTTCCTTCTTCTCACATCAGTCCGTTGGTTTCTGTTCACCACTCTGCTGCTAAGATCATCTTCTTGGCTCGCCGCTCTGACCATGTAACTCCACTTCTGAAATCTCTTCATTGGCTTCCAATTCACTTCAGAATCCAATATAAACTTCTCCTGTTGACCTACAAAGCTTTTCACTGTCTAGCTCCTTCCTATCTCTCCTCACCTCACACTATTGCCCCGCTCGTGCTCTTCGCTCCTCTGATGCCATGTTTCTCGCCTGCCCAAGGGTCTCTACTTCCCTTGCTCGGCTTCATCCATTTTCTTCTGCTGCCCCTTATGCCTGGAACGCTCTTCCAGAACATTTGAGAACTACAAGTTCAACCGCAGCTTTTAAAGCTCAGCTAAAAACTTTTCTTTTTCCTAAAGCTTTTAAAACTTGATTTTGTTCTGACTTTGTACTGTTAGTTTTACCCTACCCAGTGCCTGTTTACCCTACCCTGTGCCTGTTTGCATTCTCTTCCCCTCCTTATTGTTTCATTATGATTTTATTAGAATGTAAGCCTATGCGGCAGGGTCTTGCTATTTACTGTTCTACTCTGTACATTATTATTAAATAAATAAATAATAATAATAGGTCAGGAAGGAGCTGTTCAAGAAGGCTTCCCTGGGTGAGGAATCTATGGAAAAAGATCTAGATCTAACAGCCATTGCCCAAACATATGTGAATGAGGACACACAACAGGGTCTCGTACAAAGGTCTTAAGGAATGAGGGGAAACAGGGACAAGGAGGAGAACTTCTTTCTTGAGGCAGGCCATTTAGAGCACGAAAGGTCAATGCCAGCACTTTGAATTAGGCCTGGAACCAAGCTGTTAAGCAGTGCAGGACTTTAAGAATAATCTGATCTTTAAGGTTAGTACTTATAAAAATTCTAGCCAGTTCTGGTCCAGCTTCAGTTTCAAGTGAATTCAAGCTGATTCACTTGAATGAATGACATTGCATTCTGACATTTCACTGCATGAGGAAAGAACTCGACTGTAGTTCCTTCTTTTGAAGAACATATTTTTAGTCCCAACAACCAAGTGAGGAAGATGTTGGAAGAGATGATTTGGACCTTTTGAAATGAGCACTGTTGGAAAGGCTGTTGAACTATCTATTTTCAGATCCTTTTGTAATTTTATTCAAATCTCATTGAGTCATACCTAACAGGTCTTAAAAACACCAGCAGAATACATGGTTGAACATTAAGAAAAGTAGTTTATTTATTTTCAGTGAACTCTCAAACAAGGTAGCACCACATTTAGTGTATTTCTTGGAATAAAAGATTCCTAGAAATTGTTCCAGTGTTTTCCTGGCAACCTTTTTAGAAATGTTTTTGATTATTTCACCTTAATTGGTATATGTGGCTATGATTGCCTAGCAATAGAGTTATTACTGTTTCATGATTTATATGCATACTTAATTTTCCATGGTAGTGCTCAGTTTGTGGCATGTCTAAATTGTAGTAAGCACAGGCACCAAGTAAATCAGAGATAAGAATATTTAATTTTCATATGTGGACTAACAACAATTGTTTATCTGGGTCAGACCAATGACCATCTTATACACCAGTCTTCTATCTCCAGTGCCAGCAGACCAGAAGCCTCTACAATTTGTGTAGTGTGTGATTGTGATGACCATAACTAGTTGTTTGCCCCATTTTTATTATTATTATCATCATCATCATCATCATCATCATCATCATCATCTAGGCATTGTACAAAACACACCACTGCCCAATTGGCTTAGAATCTAATTTAGACGAAAAACAAAAAAATAAAATAAAAATGAACTGGAGAAGAGGAAAAAGTCAAAGGCCAGTTGAAATATATGAGACTTAAGGTGGGTGGGAGTTTTTAAAATAAAGATTGAATTAATACTGGTTGATAAAATTGCCATTATTATAGAAAAAATAAGAAAAATAGAAGGGAAAACACAGATTCTGATAAGTAACAACCAATTGGAAGAAGGCAAAGAGAATAATGATAACATCTATAATGGTCAAAGAAACAGAAGGATTATAAGATGATTCTGTAAGAAAAATAAATAATTCTGACTTTAAAAGTTTTAACATATCCCCCTTAGGTTTTTACTTAAGCTTTTTTTAAAAAAACACCTTCTTTAACCTTTCTTTATATGGAAGATCCTCTCCCAGTTCTCTTGATTACTGGAGAACACTGTATTTAGCCATTCAAGATAGAATCTGCCACCATAGGAAGATTACTTTCTACCACCTGAAAAGAGACTTACATTTTAAGCTTCCATTGCCTCCAAGCGATAAGTAATACTACACAATTTTACACCAATTGCACCACCTGAAATTAATCTCTGGCTTTTTTAATGTAAAAGTCTGTCATGTTTCTCTTTATTTGGTCTCTGCCTGCCCAGGAACCTGTGTGATTCACCCAAGGCAAGAGACAGATCTGAGTTACAGGCAGCCTTTATGCTTTCAGAAATGGGGGTCAGCCATTGCTTCTTTGCCCCAGAATGCTAGGTGTAATTGGATACCGGCAGCATCCACCAGTGATGAATTGATTCAGTCTGCAATCTCCATCTTAAACCTTCTGCAATCTCCATCTGCAGACTTCATGGCTGCAACACCTGGTTTAATTTTGGGACTTTTCTGTTTCTTTCCTCATTCCCCTTTTTTGTACCACTTAACTTGATGAAGAGTTCTAGAGAACTCAAAGCTTGCACACTCTTTTGTGGCATTTTGGTTGGTCCTGATAAAAGTATTGCCCAACAGTGAATTTTTGGATCTTTTTTCTCATAGACCCATGCAATTACCTTTGTTTTTATATGTTGATTATTTAAATTACCCTTTCCTGTATTCCACACACACACACACACACACCTCTGATATCGTTTTGGGGATAGTGTGACCAGAATTTTACAAAGTATTCCAATTGTGTCTGTGTTAGAGATCCATAAAATGACAAGGTGTGACAAATCCCTATTTCTAATGTAGATCTACAGTGCCCCCTAGAGCAGCTAGTCAGTTGGCACCCTACTGGGCAACCTGAATAGTTTTTCTAGCCTTATCTCACTATTTTGTCCTCCAAAATGCAAACCAAAGTTTAATTCCTTTTCTTCAATAGGTGGACTGGTTCCTGCCACATTGGGGTTTTGAGACGTAAGTTACATTCATTATGAAGGTGGGGACCAGCCACTAGGTATTTGCTGGCTGGAGCTCTCGCCTCAGAAATGGAGGCTATCATATTATTGGACAGAACAACCATCAGTTTCTGCAAAGGTCTGGCTTTTACTAAGGTGAGATTCCCATAAAATGGAAGACTACACAGTCCTTCTAGAGCTTTCTATCTACCCGGGAACCAGACGTGCTGTATGTCAGACCATCCTCTCTTCAAAGAACTCTGCATAAACACTACTCAAGTAGATAACTTGACTAGATAAGCTAGACTGACTTGCAACACAAAGTGACACTTGTTTCTTTATATTTCGTTCCTTTGCTAATCACAATTGAATTTGCCTTATCCTTCAACTATTGCAGGGAACCAGCTGATAGTATAATATATTGCAGATAAGCCTATTTGGAGGGGCATAAATTGTGGAATCTTAATATTCTTAGGGCGCTATCCTATGCATGTTTAGACAAAAAACAATTCCTACAACTCCCAGCATCCCCCAGCATGGCTGGAGGATGCTGGGAGTTGTAGGATTTTTTTCTGTCTAAACATGCATAGGATTGTGCAGGGTGACCATATGACTGGATTTGGTGGCAAAACCGGGAAGTGGGAGGGGAAATCCGGATTTTTCCCAGCCAAAGAGCAGCTCTAATGGGAATTAACAAAATTCTTATAACTCTGTCATTTTTAAAGATAAAGACATGAAACTTGGCACAATGATAGCTCCTAGGTAGGGCTTTAATCATACCAAATTTCAAACAGATCCATTAATCCATTGATTTTTTAGGAATTTTTTAAAAATTAAGGTTTTAAAATTATTATTTTTAAATCGTCATTTTTAAAGATAAATAGATGAAACTTTGCACCATGGTAGGTTTTAGGTAGAGCTTTAGCCACACCAAGTTTGAAACAGTTCCGTTAATCCATTGATTTTTTAGGAATGTTTTAAAATTTGAGTTTTTAAATTTATTATTTTTAAAACCTTTTTTATCATTTTTAAAGATAAAGAGCTGAAAGTTGGCACCATGATAGATTTTAGGTAGAGCTTTATCCATAGCAAATTTGAAACAGATCTGTTCATTCATTGATTTTTAGGAGTTTTTTAAAATTTGAGGATTTTAAAAAAAAAAATTTAAAAAAGTTATTTTTAAAGATAAAGCGATGAAACTTGGCACCATGATTCCTCTTTAGCTATGCCAAGTTTGAAACAGATCTGTTCATCCATTGAGTTTTAGGATTTTTTTAAAAAAAATTGAGGTTTTAACATTATTATTTTTTAAAAATGACATTTTTAAAGATAAAGGGCTGAAAGTTGGCACCATGATAGCTCTTAAGGAAAGATTTAGCCATGCCAAGTTTGAGTCAGATTTGTTCATCCATTTTTTTTTTAGGATTTTTTTGAAAGTTCAAAGTTTTAAAATTATTGCTTTTTAAAACTGCTGGAGCCATATCCTTCGTACTCAGGTTGTCAAACCTCCTCTTTGGGGTGTTGCCCATTGAGCAGTTTCAGCCCTTGGCATTAAGGAGATCTCCAGTCTTTAGGTAAGAAGTCCTGGGCAAGCAGGACACCTTTCCTGTTGCAGATTTGGTGTGCCGTCGGGTACCTGGAGCTCAGCAGAGGCAAGACATCCGCAAATCAAAATGTGGGAAAGGAGAGGTCAGTCAAAGCAGCCCACAGGGCAAAACAGAATGGGCCAGAGGCCTTTTTCTCAAAATTCCACATCATGGGTGATGAAGGGTGATCTTTAGAGAAAAACTCTCATGACCAACAGTAAGGTGCCAGTCAAGAGAGAGGCTCTCTTCTTTGTGGATGCCCTGTTGCTGCGAATGTGGGAACCTGGCATATCATTGCTTTGCTTCGCTACCACTTCCCTTCCACTTCACTTTGTACACTTGTGAGCTAGGCTCTGACTGCACTGCTGTGATGCAAGGCAGAACATTTGAAGGGCATACCAGAGAAAAATAGATAGATTTGTGGCTTTGGCTGGCTGGCATATCTCTTAGAGACAGAGTTAGACTGAAGACACAACTCAGAGATGGCTGTAGCTGAGCCCTGAGAGGCTGCTGTACCACACAAACCCTTTTTAAGAGTGTCTCAGAGTCCAGTTTTGGTGCAGGCAGAGGCGGCTGGTGGTGGAGTTTTTTAAAAAGACGAGTCACTGGATGCAACCAAGCTATAAGCTGTTGCCAAACCCGCAGCCACAGGGTACAAGTGCACGGCCTGGCTGGACCGTCGGGAGACTTTGGCAGAGAGAGAGGGGGGTGGGGAATTATTTGAGGCTGGAAATGTTGGCAGGCTGGCATAAGGCAGAAAGAGGCTGAAGGCAACCCAGATGCACCTGTAGCTTGGCTCTGAGGCTGGCTTGCCACACAGAGTGTTTTAAGAGTGCATCAAAGTTGTGCAGGAGGAGAGGAGGTGGAGGCGGCTGGTGGCAGAGGTTTTTAAAGTATTGGGAAAAGGCTGGATATAATAATAATAATAATAATAATAATAATAATAATAATAATAATAGAGTCACCAGACATGAGGAAGCAATAACCTGCAATAAGCAATATCCCAAGCCACAAGTGTGCAGCCTAGCTGGACCATTGGGAGACTTTGGGAGTGGGGGAGAGAGAGAGATTGTTGGCTTTGGTTTGTCTGCAATGACTTAGAGTGAGAGACAACAGAGGCTGCACAGACAACCCAGAGACATCTATTGTAACTTAGCCCCATGGTGCTGGCATGCAACGCAGGGCATTAGGAAGAGGGTCTCAGAGTCGCATGTCTGTGCAGGAAGTAGACAGGAGTTCAAAGTCTGGATGTGCGAAATGGTGCCAACACACAAGCCTTGAGAAGCTAATGTATATATGTGAGAAGTGTGAATGGGCAAAGTAGTGTTCACTGCCACAACACCCACCCTAATGGTAGAGTAGAGAAACTTGTGACAATTATACACAAGCTTTTTTAAAAAAATAAAATTAAAAAAAGCCAGCCATCCGGCCAGCCAGTAACAAACCCAGCTTGCAATGAGTGAAGATACAGTCAGAAAAGATATCTGAGGGAAGGGGAGAATGTAACACACAGAGTATAGCAAAAGCGTCAAAGTATAGCAAAACTTACAAAAGTAGGAGTGAGTGAAGTTAATTTCAGATACATTGAATCTCTCACTTGTTCTTTATTTCAGTGATTTTAACATTAAGATGCTATGTAGAACAGATTTGTCTTAAATGTGTGCTGTAAAATCAGACATGTGACCAAGGCTATGTTCTGGTGGGCACGCCCCCTTGGTGCTGGACACGCCCCCTTGGGGCCAACCATGTTGTCCTCCTTTTTGGTTTCCAAAATATGGTCACCTTAGGATTGTGTCCTTAATATACTAACAGACTTTTCTGTTAAAACTGTGCGATAAATTCCTATAAATGTTAAGACCAAAAAAAAAAAGTTCTAATGACTCCCAGCATTCCCAAGCTAAACATGCTCAGGATTGCCGGAGAAAGCAATTTTCCGCTTGACTTGGGAAAGCTGCAGGGGAGATTGACTTGATAATGGGCCTGTCAGATATTCATAACTGAGTGTAAACTTCATAGGCAGGCTGTCCTAGTAGGGGAAGGAGGCGAGGCATCACAAAAACCCCACGAACGTGCAGGCAGAGAGCGGATAATCGTGGAGCCTCCAAAGGAGGGTGAAGCTCCTAACTCGGTGTAGACTGGTGGGACTGGGGCCAAACTTCATAGGCAGGCTGTCCTGGTGGAGAGGGAGGCAAGACACCACCACAAAAAAAAAAAAAAAACTGCACACATGCAAGCAGGGACCAGAAAATCGTGGATGCCTCTAAAAGGGGGTACGGGCATAACTGCATGGAGGCTTGCTGAAACAGGACCAAACTTCAGAGTCAACTGTGAAAACACTGGGGGGGGGGGTGCGGCAGTGGGGAGGCAGTAGAGGCACTGCAAAAGCACTGCAGATTTTTCAGCAGATGAGCGAAAACCACCATTCCCACCCACCCCCATCCAAGCAGAGCTCAGAGAGAGAAGAAAATGCCCCTGGCGCAAAGCTGACCTATTGGGGAAATTTGGTGATGTTGCCACAGTGTGAGAGTCAGCAGGATATATTTTTGCAGCAAGGGATACAAGCAGGAGGGCTGAGAGAGGGATGAGTTAATCAATGCACAGTAGCTTAATAAGCTATGTGGAGTGTGAGGAGTAACCGCAGCTTATTTTCAAAATCAGATACTGTGACTAGCCTATTAACCCATGGTGAGCTAACACGACATCTGCACGCGGCCAAAGCCACCCTAAACTCAAGGGGACTTACTTTTAAGTGGACGTGTGTAGGGCCAAACATGAGGCCAAGAACAGTTTTGGAGTTGCTAATTTGCATAAATTGCATGTAAATGAAATTATATAGTATTTTCCTTAACTTAGCATGTGATAATGAAACCTCTATTCTGTAGTAGTTGTGGTGAGCAATTTCTACCCTCGGACCTCATTTTTTATTGTATCTTGATTCAAATTCTTTTAGAATTATTTTCAACACTTGCTAAACACATAATTGGACTCATAACAGCTAGAATATGTTTTAGAGGCTATGAAAACATGGACTCTCAGGTTTCTGAAAACAGCTTGCGGGCTACATAAATATTTGTTGGAATATATGTAGGCAGTATCCTTTATGTTGCCCACACGTGCTGTAGACAACTTTGAAACAAATTCTAGTCAAGGAATAATATGTAGGTGCTGTATGACTCAGATTGTCACGTTGTTCATCAAAGAGCCAGACAGTGTTGTTCAACAGAGTGTGCATTTGAGAGAACAAGTTGCTTACATGGTATTGATTTTCTTCTGCCTCTTGTTTCTTGATTTTTAATTCTGGATTTTTAATCTTAATCACCCACATGTTTAGTTTTTAACGGTTTTTAATGCTTTATGTGTGTATTGTGTTTCAGAATTTTAAATTTTGTATACTCGTTTTTATCTTAATTTTAGAATTTCTGTAAACCGCCCAGAGAACCCTGGCTATGGGGGCGGTATACATTGTAAGTGCAATAAATATATATATATATAAATAAATAAATAAATTTTAAGAAAAGACAGGTGAAAAGGTGTTTTATCTTCCTGTCATTTACTATGCATTCTATTCTATTATTATTATTTATTTATTTATTTATTTATATAGCACCAACAATATACTTGGTGCTGTACAAAATATACAAATAAAACAGCGCTACCCTGCCTAGAGGCTTACAACCTAAAATAAGGTTGTTTGCACATGCAGAAGAGAACCACATGCACAACTGGAATTAAATTTGCAGTTGCTGTGGTAGCTGTTCACATGGCTGAACTGGCAAGCCTATAAAAAGTACCTTTATTTATTTATTTATTTATTTATTACATTTTTATACCGCCCAATAGCCGAAGCTCTCTCGGCGGTTCACAAAAATTAAAACCATCATAAAACAACCAACAAGTTAAAAACACAAATACAAAATACAATATAAAAAGCACAATCAGGATAAAACCACGCAGCAAAATTGATATAAGGTTAAAATACAGAGTTAAAACAGTATAATTTAAATTTAAGTTAAAATTAAGTGTTAAAATACTGAGTGAATAAAAAGGTCTTCAGCTGGCGACGAAAGGAGTACAGTGTAGGCGCCAGGCGGACCTCTTTGGGGAGCTCGTTCCACAACCGGGGTGCCACAGCAGAGAAAGCCCTCTTCCTAGTAGCCACCTGCCTCACTTCCTTTGGCAGGGGCTCACGGAGAAGGGCCCCTGTAGATGATCTTAAGGTCCGGGTAGGTACCTTTCCTGTTTAGCCATTCAAGTGAGTGCAATAGAAACTTTAGGCACCTCCTGCAGCATGTTTGATTCTCCCCTGCACATACACATGGCTTTGTAGTACTGCAACTCATGTGAATGTGCAGCAGTATTAAAGCAAGGTATTTGTTTTACACAGTAGTATTAAACCGCATTGTTGAACCAGCGGGGTCATTATTGTCATGTCCACACATCTATCCACACTCCCATTTTACTCCTTTTCCACAACTAAAACGACCACCCAAACAATGCCCCCCTTCAAAAATCCCCTCCCTAGCTGAAATCATACATTAGAAGACAAGCACCTGTGAGGGGGTCTTCACCCACTTTAGTTGACAGAACAGCTCCACCTGCTCAAAGGGATGCTTGAACAGTTCTTGCTTCCAATGACGCAAGATGCTTATTGCTGATGGTGGTCAATGTCCACCTTGTCCAAGCTCAGCGTATCCTTGGCAGAGGCAGAGCTGGAAGGGCCACTGCCTGACTTGATGCCCACTTGGTATTCTTGTTGCAAAGTAAGTTTTGTCTGACCACAATTGAGACAGAAGACAATTGCAAGCTTTATTAAAAGGCATCTTCTTGTTACAACTAAACCAGGCCAAGTAAAGTAACCAAAACCAACACCCCAACTTTCTACATACATTGACCATTTAGTGGCTTTTCAACCAGTTATTTCCCCCTTCATATGGTTGGTTTGAACTAATGGCTGTGTCTTATTCCAAGAATTCCGACATCCTGGGATGAATGCTAGGAAGAGCAGGGTGGGTGGGCACCAGGAAGAGGAGGAGGAGAAGCAGCAACCAGGAACACACCAGAACTTCCCAGGTGCTTCACAAGGAGCAGTGTGGCTGATGAGAGGGACAGGGCTTGTGGGGAGAGATCAGTGTGCTGGACTGAAGGGCCTTGTGGGCCCCTGCTTTAGGGGGAGTGCAACCTGGTTGAACTTGAATACCACCAGAAGCATATCCATCCTTTCTGGACTGAATCTGTTTGTTGGCCCTCATTCAGTCCATTATCATTCCCAGGCATTGATTCAGAACTGCCTCACCGGATTTGATGAAAAGAAGAGACAAAGCTTGGTGTCATCCAGTGTTGGTGATACCGTAGCCCATATCTTCAAATTACCTCTCCCAGTGGTTTAATGTAGGTGTTAAATTGTATGGGGGATAAAATAGAGCCCAGTAGAACTCAATAGCGTAAATGCCAAGGGATAGAGCAATAATCTCCCAGTGACACCTTCTAGAACAGGGGTTCTTAACCTGGGGTCCATGGACCCCGGATGGGCTTCAGAGGGTCTGTGAAAGTGAAATAAAAATTTATATTCACTATATTAAGGGAATCACTGGAGTTGATTTTTTAAATTTAAAACACTGTGTCTTTAAATATCTTTAAATGCTTATGTGCGTTTTTCTAGGGAGGGGGTCCATAGCTTTCACCAGATTTTCAAAGGGGTCCGTGACTCAAAAAAGGTTAACCATCCAAATAGGAGGGGAACCACTGCAACACTCAGACAACCTATCCAGAAGGACACCATGGTTGATGGGATTGAATGTTGCTGACAGATCCTAGAATTAAAAAGATTTCAATCCCTGTGTCTTCCCATGGGAAGCAGAGGTCTTCCCATGGGACGACCAAGTCAGTTTCTGTTCCAAACTCAGGTGTGAAGCTTGACTGGAGTGGATCTAATTTCATTTTAGAGAGTTGGCCAGCAATCACCTGCTTGAACACTGGCCTCTAGTTGCTTACATCTTCTGAGTCCAAGTTAGGTTTCTTCAGGAGTGGTCTAATGATCACCTCTTTTAAAAAGTCTGGTACTATGCCTTCTCTCAAGGTGAAGTTTACAACCTCCTGGTTGGAGTGAAAGCGAGCATGATTTCTTTTAAAACAACTTTTTCAGCTTAGCTTTCCAAAGCAAAAAATAGTTTGAGATTGTGTATATAAATGTTCTCATAAACACTAATCCAGGGTTGTTATGAAAAGACCAGAAGTGTTCTGGCTTTGTTTTCAAAGTCTGGCTCAAACTAGCTGCAGGCTGCTGCTGAATGGTTTTGTCAAGTACCTTTTTTTTCTATCCTGATAAATGATTCAATGGATTGCTAAGGTACTGGGCAGCCTGCATGTTTTACAGTCTGTTAATGAAAATGTGTTGAGTGTTAGAAACAAGCAGGCACTATAAACGACAATGTTTTCACCCACACAATGCTATTTTAACATTTCTGCCTCCTCTCAAATAGTCAGTGTATAGTCCTAGGGAGAGATGGACTGGGAAGAAGGAGGGAGAGGTTGCAGGCTCTTTAAATTTTTATAAATGGTGATAACTCTCAGTGCTGTTTAGGGTTGTGTCCTGTAGTTGGAGGATCTCCAAGACCCTGCATTTTGTCTCCCAATTGAAAGTGGGGATGAATTGTAGGCTTAGAGAGAGGCCACATTCAAATGAACAAAGCAGACTCCAAGATACACAGTAAGTTGGGTGGGGGGAGTATATGAGGAAGTCACACACACTCAAGAGTCCTACTGGGCCTTGGATCTGAAATTACCAAAACAATGTCTGGTAAATTTTTGAGGCTTTGAAAGAAGGTTTGGATAGTGATAGGATGGTGGAGTATGTTAATTGTTTATTTTAAAGGATGACTTGCAGCTTGCATCATATCATGCATGGTAAATGCAGTGGACCTTATTGAATCACCTTCTCTGGAGAGAAGAAGAGAAACACTGGATATAAAATGCCTTTGGGATGACTTATAACAGCACATGCTGAGTGTTTAATTGACCTCAGATCTATATTTAGGCCTGGCTGAGAATTCACAGTTGTTTCAAATATATATTGACCTTGTATGTTGTCTGTTGTCTGTTTTTATGCTTTTATGGTTTTAAATTTTGTATATCGATTTTTAATGTTCAACATTTTAACCTTTGTAAACGTTTAATCATTTGTTAAAGTTTATCATTTATTAATAGCAAGCCTATATTTGTAATGGTTTAATCATACCAGTTGTGTGATCCATACTTTCACTGAGCTTCAGTTCATTCTGGCTTAAAACAAATCTTTAGTAATTATGATTTTTCAACATTAGAAATGTAACTTGACAAATATTTTATACAGTGATCCTAATCACTGTAAACTGGGGGGAAAGGTGGTTATGTATTTGGGTAGCCCTTATTTATTTATTTTATTTATTTATTACATTTTTATACCGCCCAATAGCCAAAGCTCTCTGGGCGGTTCACAAAAATTTACCCTAGATACCCTAGCTGCAGTTATCCATGCTCTGATAACCTCTGATAACCTCTCGTCTGGATTACTGCAATGTGTTATACGTGGGGCTGCCTTTGAAAATAGTCCGGAAACTTCAGTTGGTACAAAACAGGGCAGCATGTTTGTTAACAAGGACTGGATAACAAGACCACATTAAGCCAGTCCTTTTCCAGCTTCACTGGTTGCCACTCCAGGTCCAGGCCCAATTGAAAGTGCTAGTAGTAAAGTTCAAAGCCCTAAACGGCTTGGGGCCAGGTTATCTGAAGGATCGCTTCCTCCCATATGTACCTGCCCAGACCCTAAGATCATCCTCAGGGGTCCTTCTCCGTGAGCCCCTTGCCAAAGGAAGTGAGGCAGGTAGCTACCAGGAGGAGGGCCTTCTCTGCTGTGGGACCCTGGCTATGGAATAAGCTCCCTGGCACCTACGGTACATTCTTTCTGGTGCCAGGTGAAGACCTTTTAAATTTGCATTTTAAATCTGTATTTTAAATCTCTGCACTGCTGCTCAATTTTATTCTGGTTGTACTTTTGTATTATGGTTTTATATTGTGGTTTTAAGCTTTCATATTATATTATATTTTATGCTATACTTATGTTTTTAACTTTTGGAAACTGCCCAGAGAGCTTCAGCTATTGGGCGGTATAGAAATGGAATGGAATGAAATAAATAAATAATAACCTTACACCTTGATGTAAGCAAATTTATAAACTTGATACAGTATGTTCATTCTTAGCAGAGAATAACATCAGAATTGTCATGATAACCAGTATAATCCTTGAACCTTGTGTTACCTTTTCAAAATTGTCTCCAGAGTGAAATGACTTCTAGTCAGTTCTTTGGGAATGCAAATCCTTTCTGCATTGTTGCTGCATAAAGATTAAAATTAACGTTGAAAGTATGAATAGTTATTCTGTTTTTGCCCATAACCAATTTTTGCAATGGAGTAATTGGCTCAAAATCCATATAAAATGTGTATTTAAAGATAAAGTACTTTTTAGAAATGTGTACTTTGGAAAAATGTATTTGGAAATGTATATTTAGTGAGGAAATACATTCATAAAGACGTATTCAAATATGTGTTTAAATATAAACTTTATGCAAGTTTTTTTTAAAAAAAATCACAGATAAAAGCAGAAACAGGATAGAATGGACTTACGAATGAACACATGCAAAACTGGCAAGGACTATAAACAGATTGATTTGTCTGACCCATTTTAGTACCCATATTATATATGTGGACAAACTCGAATACAAAAAGGAAGAGATTTAAAAGGACGTTTGTTAAACATCACATGTTTGAAGTTCCATATTTGTATTTCTCTCTCTTTTTATAACAACTTGCTCTGGTAACTTATCTTATGGACATCAGGAAAAACTTCCTGACTGTTAGAGCAGTACAACAACGGAACCAGTTTCCTAGGGAGGTTGTGGGCTCTCCCACACTAGAGGCATTCAAGAGGCAGCTGGACAACCATCTGTCAAGTATGCTGTAGGGTGGATTCTTGCATTGAGCAGGGGGTTGGACTCGATGGCCTTTTAGGTCCCTTCCAACTCTACTATTCTATGATTCTATGTCTGATAATGTCACAAGCTTTCACCCTGGAAAGCTAAGGTGGTGGCTCTTACTTTAACATTTTCTAGGCAAGGTGAGGAAACTGGTATTGCCATTTTCACAGTCCCCATGATAGACCAGGGTTTAACAGTACTTGTCTCAATGTACAGTTTTAAAATTGGTGGTTGGCTTTCTTCTTAAACTTGGGAGATTTGTCAATCCAGCATCTGTAGGACAGAGAAGACCCCAAGAAAATATAAGTTGCCCATGCGTGCCCTAAATTATAAAAAAAAATCCCTCCAGCTCATCTTTCCTTTATTCTTTTTCTTTTTACCAAAACAAATTAAAGTATTTGGCTTTACCCAGCAAATATGTTTCTGTGTTATTTCAGGCTGTGAGTCTTCCCTTGATCTGACATTTCAGAAGGCCATGGTTGCAGTGAATGAGATCTTTAAGACCCTCAGGGACATTACAAGAGCTCGGACACACATGAAACAGTTTAATTCTATACATATCCCAGGAAGCCATACTCAACAGGCAAGTTGATGCATATTTTTCTAATCAGTGTTACTGTATGTTGTTCTAGTACACAGCCAAAACTATATTTGGCCCAATGTGACTGCTTTTATGGGTGTTCTAATGCAGAATGTATTCTGCTTTTCTGTAAGAGGGCTCACTGAGTAATCCTTGTTTCCAGATGCTCTTCAGAGTAATTGCTTAATGTGAAGTACTTCTGTTGAATGATGGCAGCTCTAAGGTTGCCATCCACCTAGCATTGCTTCTAGACAATCCATCTCATGTAACACACAAAGGCCATAGCTAGACGGGGCGCTATCCCGGGGCGATCCCCTGGATCGTCCCTGTGCATCCACATGACACACAGGGGATCCTGGTTGCAGGGGGGGATGATCCCTCACTTTCCCCGGGATATCGCTTTCAGCCTGCCTTTTCCGCTGTCTCGGGATGATCCTGAGACCACAGAACGTGTGGGCAGGTGTAGCACTTTATCCCGGCTCCTCACGGTTTCTCACTAAGGGGCTCTGCGCCCATCGGGGCTTGGGGTGGGGGGAGCGGGGAAAAATTGTTCTAAATAAAAAAAACACCATTTGCGTACGAACACTCCTGCGCTTGTCTCCTTTAAAAATAAAAAACAAAATAGAGGGCGCAACGTCATCTTCCTCCGAGGTCGTCGCACGCTGCATGTAAACGGGGGGGGGGGAGATCTTGCATTAACAATATCGCGAGATCCTCACCCCTCTGTTGCGCTAGACCCGTAGGTCTAGCTGAGGCCAAAGTTTGGAATATCCTTCCACAGAAAACAAAAATAGAGCTAAGTCTGTTGCATCTTTCTTGGCTCAGTGAAAATGTAAACAAGTGTGTCGTAGGAAGATTTGGATGGCGAGTCTACATTTTCTTTGTGGCTATATAGAAGAAAAAGAATTGTATTTGACATTGTAATCTGCTTGACATGAAAAAGTGTCTATCTAATGGGTATAATTGCTTTAGAAAATCATTTTCCCCCAAGTTATTCAGTTTAAGTACCGAACTTCTCATTTGTTTTTCTTTTTTGTATCAAAGGTATGTGTCACTTCCATTTATCATTTCCACAGCATAATTCTTACATGTGTTTTCTAAGAAAACTAGAGATTGATATTCCTGGAATAGAAAGAGTAAGGAGATGTTGCCTGCTGCAAATGGAACATATTAATTAACTTTTATACATTGTAATGCTTGC
Organism: Elgaria multicarinata webbii; assembly: GCF_023053635.1. Taxonomy (NCBI): domain Eukaryota; kingdom Metazoa; phylum Chordata; class Lepidosauria; order Squamata; family Anguidae; genus Elgaria; species Elgaria multicarinata. Next base: position 57,074,349 of record NC_086180.1, on the reverse strand, counting down.
CACTGAAATTATTATTGTTCATTGTCATTGCTTTAGACCTATAATAATAAATGCAGAAAACTTCATATACCGAATAAGATCAGAGTTTTCACTAAAAATGCTTCTCAGGTTTTGTGCCTTGTTTATTTTAATTACATTGTGATCGAATCTTCAGATTTGCTGCATCTGCAAATACAGGTTTAAATAAAGGATGTGCCATCCCTTTCACCAGGGTGATCTTACGAAGTCGTAAGCGTATATGCCAATACGGATATTTATATACCACTGTGTAGATGTGGTATATAAAGTGGTTTTCCCATTTTCAAAACAATACTTTCTCAGTAATGACTAATATAGTATGCCAAAACAGGATCACGATAGAAGAGCATTTAAAAGGCGAGATAAAGCCATCAGTAAAATGAAACCTTCTAAAAACCACCCACATTTACGTTCAGGTTGTATCCCCACATTTACTGGATTAGAACCTCTGTGTTAGATGCTGCACATAGGACTTCTCATTGCTGTGGTGGTGGTGGGGAGCTGAGAGCAGGAAAGGAAACTTGAGGGCAGTGCTGCACCTTCTTGGGCTTCCCTCTTGGCTGGTTAGCACCCTTCTCAGTGCTGAATGAGGGTGCTCCAGATGCTTCTGTGTTTATCACTGATGTCTATGCAATTCTTTCATTTGGTGTTGAGAGGCATCCTCCTCCTTGGTTGTGGGGACAATAGGATATTCAAACAAACACCCCTCAAATGTTGAGGGAATGAGTAAGTCATGCCTGCCTTACACATATACATGCCACCGCCAGTGAGCACACAACCACATCCCTGGCTGCACATGTGAGGAGGCACTACATGGCTATTCTGCCTTTCCCTTCCTTGGTAGATTTTTGTGATAAGAAAACAAATGGAAGAAGCAGTGGGAAAACACAGGAGGGTTACAAAAGCAAGACAATGTTGTCTGGAGCCCTGTCAGATTTCATGAGCGAGGTGTGGTGATTTCACCTTAAACACCTCATCTGCCCTTGGTGAGCAAGATTAGCTAAATATGCTGATTTTGACCTAGTTCAGACAATCAGCAAGGAGGAATGAATAAGCATGCTGTCTCACAACCAGTCACCTGCTTCTGCTTTGTTAACAACCCAGGAATGCCCCATTCCTGGATTGTTCACTGTGACGTGCAAACCCAGAATTCTGGGTGGTTGAGAGGGAAACAATCCAGAATTTTAACCCATGGTTTTTGTTGTTGTAGGGTTAAAACTCTGGGCTGTTTCTTCCTCAATAACTGAGAGTGTTATTGATGCAACAATGAGGGGGGTTCCTGGGTTGTTTTCTAAACCAGATGCAAAGTGGGAGTGGGCAGGAGGCTGCGAAATCACATGCTCCTGCACAGTCTCAATGACCCATGGTTTAAATGACCCATGGGTTATCCTTATGTGTGAACTGGGACAATACCTTGTCTCAAGCTGGGGACACAGTATTAAACATATATTGTATGCCCCATCTCTCTACTCACCCCCATCACCTACCCATTATCTCAGCAGACAAGACACCAGTGCAAACAAGGCATTGTCTACTTCAGTTGGTCTGGTGCAAACAATATTTTCTTATTTGTCCTTTTATTTTTAGTAATTCTTACATTCACCATGAAAAAATCCCATGCAATGAGTTCCACAAGTAAGCTGCGTACTATTGAATCACTTTCCTTACTTTGAATGTATTCTTTTTGCAGGCCTCTTATAAACCATTGCTGAAGCAAGTGGTGGAGGACATATATAACCCTGATCGACCTGACCCTATTGATATTGAACATATGTCTTCTGGGCTCACAGACCTTCTCAAAACAGGATTCAGTATGTTTATGAAGGTAAAGCTGCTATCCAAACGTTATAGATCTTAACTTTGAGAAAGGATGGGGCCACATTCTAAAAGTTGTTGAGAAACAAAATCCCCTCGTGGTGTCCTCATTCATGGGAACGGTGGGCATAAAAAGCAAGGTCACTGTCCTACCTCTTCCCCCTTCCTCTCATTATTTTCTCACACATTCCCACTTATTAACCTTTGCCAACTGGGAAGCAGCAGCTTACCAACCATGCATTCACATTCTTAATGTTTATATTCAATTGGTAAGTTAGTATTTCATATATTTCAATGCCTCCCTAAATTGCTGTCTGCCCACACATTCTACACCATGGTTTCAACATTTTCAGAAATCTTACATCTCTACAGAAATTGCACTTACTATTGGTTTAGTTTTAAGAAGACAATCTCTGCCATGACTGTCCCATTTTAGTGTATAAGAGATCTGGAATGCGAGATACAAATTTTTGTATGTCAGTCCCTCACAATTATGAATTTTGGGGAAATAAGGGGGAGAAAATACAAATATATTTGGAATGCCTATGATGGCAAAATGCCATGGCCTTCCTCTAAAACTGAGGGCTGAAAACATTAGGGTAAAAGTATGGAGCGTTTACACCCAATGTTGGGTTCATTTGGCCTGCTTTCCTAAAGAGAGCTATTGGCAGTTCCCTCCACCACCATCCAACAATGACTTTAGTGTGTTTCAGCCCTCTTTCAGGGGGCATTATGCCATCTTTTTTCCTTAATGAATTTTCTGCGGTAAGAAAAAAGACAGAAGAAGCATGGGAGGAACACAGGAGGATTATGAATGGAAGTCGACAACACCTGCATTCCCTGTAAAATTCTGTGATTGAGGCAGGGTGATCGTTTGATCATAACCTCAACTGGAAGCTCGCAAAGTATTCTCAGATTGATTTTTCAGAAAGGTGGGTAATCCTGGCATTTAGACCAGGTTCTGAAGAGACAGTGGGGAAACCTGGGAGGATTACAAGTTGAAGACAACATCTTCTGGACACCCAGTGAAGCCAGGCTTCCTAAGAAAGGCCTAAATGAACAGACAGTTAAAATCTCAGAAAAATCTTGGTTGAAATTGTTATTGAAGTATGATTTTAGTGTGGAGGTTCTAAACATTTCCAGTTCTAATATAAGTAAAGTTTTTAAACAAAGATTACTTGATACCAGAGCACAGGTGGGCATACCTGCCCTGTCAAACACAAGGCCTTTGAAGTGGTTAGTGAGGGCTAAAACCCAATTTCAGGAAGGAAAATATCTCTTCTTCCCCGTCAAAAGGGGCCAACTTATGGCCTTTACCTATCTTCGATTCACGCAAATGGACACAATGATGCAAAAAGGAAGATTCTGGGGCATTCCAGTGCAAGACAGACTTTGTATATGTGGTGCATCTGAAGTGGAAGATCTGGCCCACTATTTACTGGAATGCCAGTTATAATACAGTTGTAGGGAACATTATTTGCCACCATTTCTTGGCCGTATGAGAAATTCGGTGGTTGAGGACAAGCTGCATTTTCTCTTAAGTAGATCTAATCAGTTTGTGACTCAGAGGATTCCTCTTTTTGCACTTAAGGTGGCCAGTTTAAGGAAAACAGAAAAACGCCTCATTAAATGAGCCATGTCACAGCTTTTAATTCATGTGGAGCCTCAATAGGAGCATAAAAACTCATTTTATTGAAAGGTATATGTAGTTTTATCTTTTAAAATATTTTATTACTTCATTTTTAGACTTTTTAAAAGTTAGTTTCATGTTTTAAGATTCATGTATTTATTGTTTGTTTTTAACACATGCTTACTGTGTGTGAAATGGTCTGAAGACTTATTCAATAAAACTTTGATTGATCTGGACACCCTAAAATCCTCATCTGAATCATCCAGATCTATTTATCAGAATTATCCCCTGTACCTTTTGCACATTGGTAGATGACCTAATTGAGATGATTGCATATAAACCAGGATATGAGGGTCTGTGTCCCAAAGTTCTGATTCTGCAGGGAAAGTGCAAGTTTCTCTGTCAAATGCAAACCATTCATTATCAGTCCATTCCAGAATCAAGATCGCTGCACCCTTCACTTCATAATACACTTCCAAAATCCATCTGTTCATTCATACATTTGGCATCCAGTGGTGAAAATAATTAGTCTACTAAGCAATCAAAGGATTTGTCTACTTCACGGGCCTTAACTCAGCATTACCCAGCCAGGTGCCCACCTTCAGATCTGCTGGACTGCAACTCCCATCATCCCCAGCAGCGTGGCCTATGGCTGCTTTAACTTAAGTCAGAAAATAAGATGGGAAAGAAACAGTAGGAACAGATGGCGTGAAAGAGAGGATAACATTCACTTTCTTCACTGTTTTTTCCCCCCCACAGTATATTTTTAAACACCTCTCCTCGCAAATACTTGAAGCAGTACTCAATGTTTTCCAAAGATTAAAGCTCTTAAGAACAAGCACAGAAGGTAGAGAGTTATGCAGTCAATTGGTGTTAAAATGACAAAATAGCTCTCTCAAAATAGCCTTCCATTGAAACTGGGGTGGGAGGGAATCAAGCATAACAAAGCACTGAGACTAAATCCTCATGTTTCAGCAAATTGTGAATCACTTCTTTTTCATCACTTTGCAGTTCTGAAGTATCAGGAAGTATCTCCTTTGGGACCAAGATATCTTCCCTAACCCTCCCAATCAACTACCAACTTCTTGATCCACAAAAAGGGATGGGATTGGTAGAATTGGGATTCGCAGCAGTGTCTTTCTGTCCTGTCCGTACCCCAATTCTCTGTGTTTTTATGTACTACTAGTTCCAGATAATGTAATCCTATCTAATTGTTTTAAGGGGAGCTTTAATAAAGGTTTATGCTGGAGTCTGTTCCTGACTGGGACACCTGGGAGCTTCTCCCCCTTGTGGTGGCACAGATATTGTGAAGAGGGGATGCTTAACAAGTGGAGTATGTGTGAAAAGCTCGTCCTGTGAGGACATCTTATCAATCTGGTTCTCAGCCAAGAACAAGTGCCTCCCACAGAGTCATTGTTTTCAAATCCATTCTGTTGAAATTATCATGATGGGTTTGTTTGTTGACTCTTCGTGACTTCATGGACCAGCCCATGCCAGAGCTTTCTGTCAGCGGTCGCCACCCCTAGCTCCCCCAAGGTCAAGTCTGTCACCTCCAGAATATCATCCATCCATCTTGCCCTTGGTCGGCCCCTCTTCCTTTTGCCCTCCACTTTCCCTAGCATCAGCCTCTTCTCCAGGGTGTCCTGTCTTCTCATTGTGTGGCCAAAGTACTTCAGTTTTGCCTTTAGTATCATTCCCTCAAGTGAACAGTCTGGCTCTATTTCCTGGAGTATGGACTGGTTTGATCTTCTTGCAGTCCAAGGCACTCTCAGAATTTTCCTCCAACACCACAGTTCAAAAGCATCTATCTTCCTTCGCTCAGCCTTCCTTATGGTCCAGCTCTCACAGCCATAGGTTACTACGGGGAATACCATTGCTTTAACTATGCAGACCTTTGTTGTCAGTGTGGTGTCTCTGCTCTTAACTATTTTATCAAGATGGGTTAGCATGCCTTAAAAGCAACAGAAGACTGTTTCCTGTGTTGTAATACAGTGTCATATATTGCTATAAAAACCCCAAATGCAACTAGTCTCCAAAAACCCATCCTAACCTGCTGCATTTTCTATGCTGGGTGTACAGGAGGGATTTTCACCTTCCTCTATAGTTTCTATGCTGGGCACAGAGGAGGGAGCAAGCGTTTCACCCCTCTTCCGCCAACCCACTTGCTTGCCTATATGGAATTCCTTATCATCTGTGGCTACCAGGTGAGCGTTTGAATACAAGGCTGCACTAATGCCCCTCTGTGATGCCCCAGAAGGCACCCTGAGAAGTGCCTTCTTCTTTGAGAAGTTCCTTCATATTGTTCCTGACAAATAATTTGTCACAGAGAATATGAATAAAAGTATAATTTAGGGTTGCCATAGAGATGCTGTAAGCCGTATCCTATTTTGGTGGCAGCTGTTCTCTGGTTATTCAAGTATGAAGTATGTTATTAAGTTCTTGATTAGATGTTCAAGTGTTGATATAATTGAAACATCACTCACTTAGGAACATGAGCTGAATTTCCAAATGTAGTTGCATATTATGTTTTTAATCTTTGTAAACCGCCCAGAGAGCTTTGGCTATCGGGTGGTATATAAATGTAATAAATAAATATTAGTTGCTGTCCCACACAGTTTGTCCTTACTCAGCCCTTATGGCAGACTGAGGCTTATTTAATGTACATCATCTCTGCAGCATCTGTACCACAGTGGCAGCCACTCAGTTACTTTTCCAAATTGTATCCTACGTTTTTTCACCACCATTTATGAGATAAGAAAGTTTGTCCTGGGATCCTTCCATTCCTGTTGCTTTGCTGCCTGTGCCCATTTAGCCTGTTATAAAGACTATGTGCTGCCATTTAAGCTTGTTTAATCTGATTTTCTTTCATAAAAAATGAAGCTGCACATCTTGTGGGAACGATTAACAAGCTCTGTCCAGGAAGGTGACAGGCAAGCAAATCCTCCTATAACTCCCAAAGGACAGCACAGTTTTCACATTAGCAACCATGTTGTGGGAGTAAAACAGGACAAGAGATATGGGAGGCAGGAAGATAAATATTTTGTAAACAGCGCAAACCAAACCACACAAAATGTAATTAGGAAATCCTGCAGTCACAGACATTATTCAAGTTCACATAAATGTATATTGGGAATATGTCTTGGGACAGGAAGTTCTATCTATAAACTACCAGCATCTTTATATAAAGCATCGCCAAGAGATACTATGAAAATCATGTTCTCTAATGCTAATATAAATTCTGTGACTTTGCCCTACTGCATCTTTTTTTTCAGTTAAGTAGTTTTCTGGTTGGACATTCTCCCCCATGCATTGCCTCCCCATCTATCGGATTCTGTTAACACAGAATCAAATAAACCTGTTAAATCTTATTCTGATAACACAGATCCCTGCCTTTTTTGCCCTGGTGAGCATTAAGTATAGCTTAAATAATCTTCACAATTAACAATTGTAACTGAGATCTACAAACCAACAAACCAGTATCACTGGAGCCAACTAAACATAGGTACATCACACTTTGTATTATTTATTTATTTATTTTAGCGTTTTTATGCCGCCCTTTAGCCAAAAAGTCTCTCAAGGCGGCTTACAAAAATATTTCTTACAACAGTCCCTGCCCCACAGGCTTACAATCTAAAAAGCATGACACAAAAGGAAAGGGGATTGGGGGGGAGGGCGAAGAAAAGCAAATCCAGGCACTAGATTCTTAGGCCTTAGCTAGACCTAAGGAGTATCCCAGGCAAATGGAGGGGTCATCCCTGCCTGCTCCCGGGATCCCTTGTGTGTATCATTTGGATGCACAGGGATGATCCTGGGACAATCCCAGGATATAGGCCTGGTCTAGCCATGGCCTTAGTTGCAAAGTTCAGCAGTGAAAGTTGGTAGCAGGAGCGAGGGGGCTCTCAGCTGGAGCTGGACCCAGGCACGATGGAAAGGTACCTAGTTGCTGCTTCCTCCCTCGCTGGTGGCCTCTCAAATGTAATGTCTCAGGTTTCTATAACCAGGATGAGGAGAGACAGATTACAATCACTCCAGAGACCAATGAAATATATATTTAACAGAATTTATTTTAAGAAGATTTAAGAAATACTAACATGAACAAAACAGTTAACATCACTATGAATCAGTTCTATTCAACTCTTTTCTTCAACCCACAGTTCTCTTTTCAGGTGCCAGTGTCAGGTTTACTGGACCAGCAACAGAGGTGTATCCCTATTCGCTTGTCTCTCTTGCATAGGTGCACACTTCAGTAAACTGCAGCCTGTCGCCTTCTTCTTCTCCTCATGACGTTGTTAATTTCTCTCTCTTCCTCCTCCTCCTCTCTCCCAACTCAACTGCCCTTATTCAACAGCCGTTTTTGCTCTTCCCTCACTCCATTCTTTGCCACTTAATTCAGCCAACATTCCAAGGCCCTCAGAGACAGGCATTACATACTTCTTCCCCGTCTAATGATACATGTCCCCATGTATCCTGTATGGTCAGCCAGTGATCCCATTACTTTCATTAACTCTGAGATTCACACACGCACACACACACACACACACACACTGCATTATTAGAGAAAGAGATTAAGGCCATGAGCAAGAGTGTCAATATATAAAACGCATTGCACAATAAATTGACTTTGGTGCACTTTCTGAGATCTTCTCCCCTTTTGATCCTGCATTTGATACCTTCCCTTCTTCTTCCATCAATTTGAACCTTTCCCACCAGTGACTCCTACTTTATTTATTTATTTATTTATTTATTACATTTTTATACCGCCCAATAGCCGAAGCTCTCTGGGCGGTTCACAAAAATTAAAACCACAGTAAAACACCCAACAGGTTAAAACACAATTATGAAATACAATATAAAAAGCGCAACCAGGATAAAACCACACAGCAAAGTTGATATAAGATTAAAATACAAAGTTAAAACAGTAAAATTTAAATTTAAGTTAAAATTAAGTGTTAAAATACTGAGTGAATAAAAAGGTCTTCAGCTGGCGACGAAAGCAGTACAGTGTAGGCGCCAGGCGGACCTCTCTGGGGAGCTCGTTCCACAACCGGGGTGCCACAGCGGAGAAAGCCCTCCTCCTAGTAGCCACCTGCCTCACTTCCTTTGGCAGGGGCTCATGGAGAAGGGCCCCTGTAGATGATCTTAAGGTCCGGGTAGGTACTTATGGGAGGAGGCGTTCCTTCAGATAACCTGGCCCCAAACCGTTTAGGTCTTTAAATGTCAATACCAGCACTTTGAATTGGGCCCGACCTGGACTGGCAGCCAATGAAGTTGTAAAAGGACTGGCGTAATGTGATCTCGCCGGCCAGTCCCTGTTAATAACCTTGCTGCCCTGTTTTGCACCAGTTGAAGTTTCCGGACCGTTTTCAAAGGCAGCCCCACGTATAACGCATTGCAGTAATCCAAACGAGAGGTTATCAGAGCATGGATAACTGTAGCTAAGCTATCTCTGTCCAGATAAGGGCGCAGCTGGTATATCAGCCTGAGCTGATAAAAGGTGCTCTTTGCATACAATTCCCATTTGTTCTCAGTACAAATAATTTGAATCAAAGCACCAAAGTGTGTGTGTAAGAGTTACATGTGCCTTTGCTTCTTGTAGTGCCAAATTAGAGGTGCCTATATCCTAAGCCATCTCTCCCTAACCCAACATGAAGGACAACACGGAAAAATGAGAGAAGGAAAAAGTTGTCATGTTTCTTCTCTTTCTCTAATGCTGCCTCAATCATGAACAGTGCCAGCCATTTTTGGCTGACAGATTAATGTGAAAGTAAAGCTCAGCACAGAGTATAGCTAGCATCACTCACTAGTTGCTGCTGTATATCAACATGTAAACAGAAAAGGTCAATCTTTTGGTTAAACTAGCCAAGCTTGCTCTGTAAAGTTTGAGTGAACCTTAGTAACTGATCTGCAATAATGTCTTTGCAATCATAGGATTTTCTGTTAGCAGGAGATTTTGAGCACTAAACCCATGGAAATGTTTGTGTGGCCTTTCTTGGAAAGGAAGTTCTTTTATTATCAATGAATTCTTGGTTCCTAAAAGTCATAGAAATGTAGGAATGCTGATGACAGAAATGTGTTTCTAATGGTACATTTAGGGCTGTTGTTGGAAACAAAATTTTGGACTAGGTGGCCCTTGGTCTGATCCAGCAAGAGTGTTCCTATGGCACATAAATCCCACAGGGTCTTAAATCTGGCAGTAGCACTATCATATCAAAATATCCCATATATACATATAATTCCTTTTTTATTCTCCACTTCTTAGGAGCTCAAGGTCCTCACACGCACGCACACACACACACACACACACACACTCTTCACATACACATGCAAACACACAATAACCCTGTGAGGTTGTGCCAAAATAAAAAGCGGGAGCCCAGTGCACTACGCTTGCAGGCTGAGGAATTGCATTTCTTATGAAACACACCCCGCTGGAGAAATTGACTTGATGTATACAACAAGACAGCATGGAGACTCCTCAGACTATCCAATCTTAATAGATGGAAAATTCCATTGTAGCCTCAACTATGATAATAGGTTTACAAAAGCTTGTCATTGAGAATTCCATTCCAGTGTTTCGGCATGCATTTAGCCACATGGCATGAGTATCTTCAAAACAAAAAATCTTTATGTAATTGTACTAATTGCTTTAAAAAAAAACCACTCTACCACACCCCAGTTCATTACACAATTAACTTTTCATCCAATATTGTTCTCTTCCAAGAAAAAAAAATACACACACACATACACAGCATAAAAAATTAAAGGTTCCAAAAACCTCTTTCGTGGTAGTTTTAATTGAAAAGTTGCATGCCTAAGCAACCCACATTTTAATATGCATTTCTGAAATCCGAAGTATGACTTTCAAATCCTTGAAAAGAGAGGATGTAGGTATCATACACATTTTGTGGAAATGTAGATATGTGGACTTTACTAGGGGGGAAAACACTAGGAAAATATAAAGGATAGAAACTCCCATTAAGACCTATTGTAATACTTTGGGGCTACTGAAAAATTATTTTAGGAATACACACAGTACTTTAGCTGGGCATTTATCTACCAACTTCCATTCAAATATTACTTAGAATCATAGAATCATAGAATAGCAGAGTTGGAAGGGGCCTACAAGGCCATTGAGTCCAACCCCCTGCTGAATGCAGGAATCCACCCTAAAGCATCCCTGACAGATGGTTGTCCAGCTGCCTCTTGAATGCCTCTAGTGTGGGAGAGGCCACAACCTCCCTAGGTAACTGATTCCATTGTCGCACTGCTCTAACAGTCAGGAAGTTTTTCCTGATGTCCAGCTGGAATCTGGCTTCCTTTAACTTGAGCCCGTTATTCTGTGTCCTGCATTCTGGGAGGATCGAGAAGAGATCCTGGCCCTCCTCTGTGTGGCAGCCTTTTAAGTATTTGAAGAGTGCTATCATGCAAAATACTGGAAGCAAACACAATTACCTGCAATTAATGTGCTGAGAAAATTTGGTCATGTGAATGAATAAGGTTAGGCTCTAGAAACTAGGGCTGTGCACAGACCCTCCCCCCCCCGATCCTCTTCGGATCCTGATCTGCAACTTTCTGATCGGGTCCGCTCCGCGCCGATCCGTCAGTGGTCCGCTTTGCTTTGCTGTGGAGCTCCAGATCTGAATCGAAGCTCCGCAGTGGCGGCGCCAGGTAAGGCCCCCCTCCCTCCTCCCCCTTACCTGCATCCATCCGCAGTCCCGGCGGCTGCTTCAACTGAGCCCGAGGACTCAAACCAGAAGACCAGGCCGCAGCGGCCTGGTCTTCCGGTTTGAGTCCTTGGGCTCAGTTGAAGCCACTGCCGGACTGCAGACGGGCGCAGGTAAGACCCTTCCCCCCTGCCCCCTTACCTGGCTCTGACACCGTCGGCGCACGGGCAGCGGCGGTGGCAGGGCCAGGTAAAAAAAAAACTTGCGCACACCACTTACCTGTTCCTTCGTGGCCCGTCGCCAGCTTCACAAGAGCCCACGGCTCAACCCAGAACTGTAAGCCCTGCTTGGGGTGCTTCTAGACAGGGTGGATAAATTAAAAAATTTAAAAATAAAAGAAATAAAAAAAGAAAAAAAAAGAATCGGATTTTTAAAATTTAAATCAGATTATTAGAATTTAAATTGGATTTTTTAAATAAGATGCTTTTTGAGGAAAAATCTATCTAAAGATAGTTTTCTATTTAAGATACATTATAGTTCAAAGGTTATGCATCATGAAATAAGGATTAGTTTTTAATTATGTAGCATGAGGCTGATAGTTCACCTTGCAATAATTTCATAATTATCTATCTATGATGTGTTTCTAATAGTATAGCCAAATCAGTATTTTTTTTATATAACTGTAGAACTAATCTGAAAAGTTGCTATTCTAAAAATGAAACCTTCATCTGGTTGTAAATATTAAGATTATACCAGCAAGAATGAGTATTTGGTAACCTTCCCACTCATGATTCCCAGCAACTGCTGTACATAAGCATATCTCCTAGGATACTGGAGGCAGCATGTAGCCATTGTAATCAGTAGCTATTGATAGCCTTATCCTTCTTTAGGATAATCCATAATTCCTGATCATTGGCTATGCTGGCTGGGGAGGGTGAGAGTTGTAGTCTGAAACATCTGGAGGCACAAGGTTGCCTATCCCTACTCTACTGAGTCTAAGATCTTAGTCTGATACTAGTTCGCTGGAAAGCTACTTTGACAGAGGACTACTAGAAGCAGAGTCCAGCCCACTTCGCCTGTTGACAAGACCTCATTAGGTTGGATCGAGACTGAGCAGCCTTACTGAAATCAGTGTTAGTCATGACTAACTTAAAACCCACTGATTTCAGTGTCCAACCCATTGTCAGAGATGCTGCTCGGCCGCACCAATCTTGGCAAGGGGGGTGGCAGATGGCCACTTGAGCCCAAATTTAGCCTAAGGACTTCCAGTTGCTGGCCCCTGGGGAACGTATTTTAGCAGTAATTCCTAGAAGCCAATATTCATGTTTATAATCTGTATAAATATTTATTCTTAAACCTTTGTCAACTAAGCCTAAACAAGTCACTGGAAAGTTCAGTGGTTCATGCAGCTGCACTGCTCAGCAATTTTAGAAGTTAATTTGACCTACTTTTCCAGTGTAGCTGCTAAAACCTTTCATGTACCCTGATTATTATTTTATTTACAGTACAGGAAGATCTTGGTTCTTGCTGGGACAGATAATTAAGATAATGTTGTCATTCTGCACAGTGTTTTGCACTGGAAATGGAATAGAAGGCAGGAAAAGGGCAGATCATTTCCATCAGTCTCTTGTTTTACTCAGAAGGCAATTTGTGCACAGATGCTACGAGCACAGTGCGTCAGACAGAATGCTGAGTCTGAACATTGACAGAGCCACCATGTAGCAAACAATTTCACAAGGATCCAGACATCGCCATCTTTAATTTGTAGCCTTCCTGCGTTTTCCTGCCACTACCTCATGGGATTGTAATGAATTTAAAACATGGTGAGGATGGGTTTCAGTTTGCCTTGAGCCTTTGTAATAGACAAAAAGGAAATGCATAACTTACAGTGAAATCCTAGGCATGTCTACTCAATAGTAAGCCCCACTGAGTTAAAATAGACTTACTCACCAGGTAAGTGTATAGAATTTTAGTCTCAGCACACTATAACCGTGTTTGTCAGAGCTCACAGCAAAAAAAAGAGAGGAAAGAAAACATCACCTTCACATTGTCTGCCTGCCCCTCTTTCCTCCTCTGTAGGTGGCCATTATCTGATTGCCAATTAGCTGTGCTAATTTCAAACTGTATGAGTTCAAGAGTTGTGCACCTGGGAAGACTACTTGACTGTGATGTCAGGCTTACTAAAAACAACCTTGTTGAGAGAAAAAAAGAGACCCTACGAATCCTTCTTTCTGAGGCTGAAATTAGCTTCTGAGGATCATGAAACAGAAAATATTTGAAGCCCATGATGTGTTTGATAAATTAAGGGCATAATCCTATTTATGTTTAAACCGGGGGGGGGGGGGAGTCGTACAACTCCCAGCATTTCCAACCACCATTTAGAGATTTGTAGAACTTTTTTTTCTGTATGAACATGCCTAGGATTGCACCCTTAATTAATAAATAAAGACAAGGAAGTAAATTATGTTGTAATAGCAATAGAATTTACATGAACACAGCCTTGTATTTAAGTACTCGCCTAGTAGCCATTGTCAACAAGGAATTGTATGCAGGTAAGCATGTGGGTTGGTGGAGAAAAGCCAGACTGCTCTGATCCTCCTATGCCACCAGCATAGAAACCAAGCAGGCTGCTAGAAAGGGGGAAGCCTCCTTCTCAAGACCTAGCATAAAAATGCAGTGAGGTGCTGAAAGAGAGATGGCACACATCTCCATCCCTCGTCTACTGGCCCCCAGTAGGCTAGTAAAAAGCTTTGCAGGCTTGGCTAGAAATGTTTTGTGGGCTCATTGACAAGACGGCATTCTCTCCTCTTAATAGGTGAGCCGCCCTCATCCTAGTGATCATCCTCTAGTGATCATCTTCATGGTTGGTGGAGTGACCGTGTCTGAAGTCAAAATGGTAAAGGACCTTGTCACGGCACAAAAGCCTGGAGTACAGGTACAGAATCGTCTAATAACAGTGACTTTTCCTTTGGAATAACAAGGCCATCTCTTCATACTGATGTAGTTCAGTGAGATGTGATGCTTTCTGGGGTCACAAAAGGCTTGATTTGGGGTTTAACAAAATGACACTCTCTGCGGATGAACAGAAAAATAGGAAAGAGTCAAACCGATGCCCTTATTCCTCCGCTCCAAATGTAGCAGAGGATGACCCAAACCTGGAAAGTTGCAAGCTATGTCATGGAATCCTGTGGTAGTATGAGTGAGCTGCACCATTTCCAAAGTCAGGGAGGGAGCATGCAAGATAGAATGCTGACTGCTAGAAGGAAAGGAGAGAGACAGATAAGTATGGGGATGGAAACTGTTGACCAACTAGGATTCTGCCCCCCCCCTCCCCCGGAGCAAACAACACTCAAAACAACAGTCTGTTACAGTCCTACCATACTGGCAACTGGATACAGAAAAAGCAGGAGACATCAGAAAGATGCAAGCCCAGCAGGGAACTCATGCCAATTTGGCTGGGATGAGGAACATGGAGCCCTGAAGCTATGGAGGAGTTTAGAGGTTAAATACAATATCATGTGAGCAGATTTCCGCTCACATAAGTTCCCCTTGCTTTCCTCCCTATTGCAGGGAGGGAAGTGCAGGGGGATGAAGGGGGGAACGGAAATCATTGTGTCAACAGTTTACATTCCACTGCTTGGCTTCAACCCTATAGTGTTGGCTCCAACCCTACGGTACCATGAGAATGTCACCAAGCAGCTTCCTGCTAGGGTCTCCCAATCCCTTTTGGACAGTGGTGTCATCAGACAAGCCTCCAAGCACAGAAGTGCTGGATTACCATATTTTGAAAAAGTGGAATGATTCACATTACCATCTAAAGAGTGCCCCCTTCCCATAAGACCATTTAGTTCACTCTAAAATTGCCTAACTGCTTTTGAGCTCTCAGAAGCCCTGCCCATCTACCTTCAAGAACTCTAGAGACATGGATGGGGGGGGGGGGGGCTGCTTTTAGGAATCTAGGAAGCTGGGCTAGCACTGGTTTTCAGGCTTCAGCAACATGACGCGGCTTTTCAGTGTGAATTGCTCAGCAAATGTTTGTGTATGTACTACAGCCAGCTCCAACCTGGTGCTTTCCAGATACTTTGGACCACAACCCCCAGGATTCCTGATGATTGGCCGTGCTGGCAATGCTGAGTTGTAGTCGGACGCATCTGGAAAGCACCACATATGGGAAGGCTGATGTACCGTAAAACTTCACAGCACACACGTGGTTTCCTTGTGAGTGAGTGGCTACAACTATAAACTTTTTTACAATTGCAAAGAGATGCCAAGGGATTCCCAACTCTTCCTCTCACAAATTCAGTGTCTTTGAGGGTGGACTAATTTATCTTAAAGGGAAAGGTTGCAATGGTTTTCTTCAAAGCTTCACCGGTGATACAGACATACATCTTACCCCAGCCCATGGTACATAAGTAACATGTTTGTGCTCTACAGATGGCATGCAAGCACTGCTGCATACATCAGGCATGCCACAGTTTTGCTCCATGAAAATGTTGGAGTGGGGGATAACACTGAGTACCTACAGGGCTGGAAAGCATGCCTTCTGTGTGTTAATGGCATTCTTGAGTTAAGAGTCCATTTAATCATTCCAGAGATTTAAATGCCTCCTCTAGCAACACATTTTCATCTGATAACATGTCTTTTTTGCATTTAACTTCCCAAATTATCTCCTTAGTGTCGTGAATCGAATTCCCTGCTGTCCCAGGCAGACCTTGAATTTGCGGTACACTGATGGACAAGTTAATCCAAACTCCAAATGTATTGCTATGGCTTGAAAGATAAGCAGAGGTTTAATGAGTGAAGAGAGTGAAAACTATGTAGCCAGGCTTTTGGCTTACTATCTGAAAAGGATTGAGGTTTGACAAGGAGTGACACAAGATCTGGTGTTGCTTTGCTTGGGCTTGACCTCACCAGCGACGGGTCGCTCTGGGAGACAAAGAATTCAGAACCTACTCAGTGGCTTTTACCGCCATATATAAAGCTGTTGTGTTAGAGGTTAAGGAGCTTTAGGGTGGGAGGGAAAGGGAATCTTGCAGCCACAAGAACTGGGGGGAACCAGTTTTTTTTAGTTCTTAGATAAAGTTTCCAAATCAGCTGGATTTACCTGGATATCTCTAGGCCTTTGAATATTAACCACCTGTTCAAGATTATGTTTTCAAAGAGCCTGACATTTTTAGAAGTTGTTTATGTGTGAATCCTCTGTCAGTCACTTTTAAATATTAGGCAAGACCAAAAACAGTGTTGGCATACCATTCCATTCAAATAACACCTTGGCATTCACAGTTAATACTGATATTCCTTTTAAATATGAATGGGATTAGGGATGTAAAACTGAAGTGTTTCCAGCAACAGCCAAAGAGCCTGTCAACAGGTACTGATCACGTCCAGTGTTTGGTTGGACTGCAAGCAAATTATGACTGACTACAGAGCTGGAGAACATATCAATTCACATGACAGCTATCAAACACAGAGATGATGCTGATGATAACATAAATGAACCTTATTGTGATTTTGTGTTTTTTTAATGGTTGCACTGAGTACCTGTGAATATCTCAGAGAAGCACAAGGCCAACTTGCAAAAATAAGATGATGATGATCTGTAACGAGTAATAACTAGAATGAATATAAACTCGAGAAATATATGAGACTACTTTATATTAAGTGTGCCATGGTACATCAAATATGCCTGAGTACTGAGGTTGCAAATTTTACTCAGTAGATCAACTAAAGTATGAGCTGAGTAGTTGGTTGGGACAAATTTTAATTTTAACCAGACTGAGAGTTAAAGGCAGACATAATGTTTTTTATGTCTGGTTTAGTTTTGGCACATTACCACACTATTTTGTGTAATGCCACGAAAAATGAAAATATGAGAGATGGCCTCTCCTAGCAGTGAGTGTAACCTTTGGTTGATGAAGCTGTAAGCTTTTACTTAATTATCTCATCAGAGCATTTGTATTGAGAGCTTTGCTAGTATACAAAGATGAATATGGGTAATCAGCTAATTGATTAATCATTTAAAAGGAAACTAAAATATTTAATTGGTTGACAGCCCTACTGCATATATAAATAAAATCATGATCATACATATTAGAGCTCAGACTAGACATCTTTCCCAAGAAAAGCCCCCCTAGTCCAAGAGCTGGCCCTTGGTGCCCAATCTGGAGGCCCAATGGATCATGATGGTCTCCTTCTGTCAGCAACAAGTTGCCTAGATTGAGGCAATGCGACAGATCTAATGGATAAGAGTAACTGTTCAAGATCACCTGATTTTCTGTGCCAGCAGGATTCTGGTCTATGATATTAGTATCTCTATTTGAACTAACACAGGTGGGCAACTTGTGTTCACTGAAATTTATGTTGGCGTGTTTTTTTTTTTTTGGCCTACAACTCCCAGCATCTCTTACCATTGGCTATGCCGAATGGGGCGTTGTGGGCCAAACTATCTGGAGGGCCACAAATTGCCCACCCGTGGACTAGTTTCCTCTTGCCACCAAAGCCTTCGGTGGATTAGAAGGTACCAAATCAACGACAGAACCCCTTGTTTAAGCCCTGCAACTCCTGACACAAACTATCTCAAATTAATTTATTCACTATTATCTGTTCCAAATGGAAGAAGGCAAATGTTGGCTGTATTCCACTGAATGCATGTCAGGAGAAGTTGCTGTAAAAAGCATTTATTGACAAAACATTAACAGTTGCAGGAACCAACTGCAGGTAGATCAGGAATGACAAACAATTAAAGGCAGAACAAAAGAAAACACCACTGCTACTGGCCATATGTTGTCGAGCTTAATGATTTAAACTACAAATAGAGCACAATGTTGGTGATTGCAGTATTTACCTATAATTATATGCTGAGCACATAACAGCTTTAGCTAAGCTGTATTTGCCCACAGAAACACAAGTCTTTGTCACTACATGTGCCTGATGCTCACTAGTGCGGTTGGTGGTGGCAGGGATTAGTCTCAGGAATAGTATATGTGTATCTCTCTCTCTTTCTTTTCAGGTAATTGTCCTCTCCACAACTCTCCTGACGCCACTTAGCATTCTGGATTTGCTGTTTGCCACAGACCATCTACAGCCAGACATTGGCCTCTGAAGAGCAGAGAAACTGTCAAATAAGATAAGCACCTGGCCCAAATGGCAGCCAATATCTAAACCCGGCTGCCTTCTGTCCCTTGAGACATTCTTGCAAAAATGAGAGGCCTGAAATTGCTATGTCCTTGATTTTTTAACACTGCGGGAAATAGATTGGAATGCTGCCTGTAAAGAACAGCACCTATACTAGCAGAGGGCTTGAAAATCTGCTCTTTTCTTCAGTGACGTCAAGCTGAAATTGAGTTCCTCTGACTGCAGTAATGCTGTATTTTGCTGAAGTTCTTTATCTCCAGCTTGTTAACACTGCTAGTGTTTGAAGGCAGTTTCAGAGGGTAAAGATCACTGACTATAACAGTTTGCTAGGAAGATTGTAGAACGACCGAAGATAGCAACAGGAGCTTCCATTTTTCTTCTGAGCCTTCCCTTCCCTTTCTTTAGCAGTCTTGCACATTGGAGGGGGGGTGTTGTGAAAGAAGATGCCACCAGATAAATTGTTGAGCAGTGAATGGCAAATTTGGTCTTAAACGCTTTACAGAGTTTTATGCCTTAATGTCTTCTTTAACAATCTCTTTTAGAGGGGTGTGTGTTAATTCTAATATTGGGTAGGCTTTATAATAGTAGCCCAATTACAAGTGAACAGGCATCTCCGTGGGAACAAAAAGGACTGGCATTGCCTGCCAATTGCTTTCCCAAAGAACTCCAACTTGTGCAACATGAAGTCACTCCCCTAAATGGTGCTAGTCTTCTAAGTTGTACTACACAGAAGATAAAATTCTGATAGCATTCCTGCACCACAAAATCCACCCAGTGGAGTTGGAGATCTTGAGGCTGGAAAGCTGAGTATCAAAATAAAGGTGTGAAATTGCTTCAGAATTATCAGAAGTGGACACCACCATAGGGTACCATCTAGACTCAGTTTACAGCAGTCTGAGGAGAAGTTTATACATTCAGTCAGACCACATGGTAAAGCCACTCCTAAACATCCATTCAAGGCTTCCCCCATTGATGGGGGGGACCTCCATTCACTTAGAAAACTGGCATATCACGGAAAAGGGTCAACTACCTGATATATTAGTTTTCTATATAAAGGGAGTCTTCCAACCTCATCACCCCTGTTGTATTTATGTATTGGACATATAGCCTGCCCATCCCAAGAGCTCATGGTGGTAATTATTCTACTCTAACCCTTGCTGCCAAGACATTCAAATGTGAAACACGCCACCACTGTACCAGAAAGAAAAACTTTACCACTTGAGTCAATTGAATATATTATAAGGCATGATGTTCATGGCAGCAACCATATAGGAATACATTTTTGGGCAGATGAGGGATTAATTGGATGGAATATTTCACTTTATTTAGTGTCTGTCTCTCTCAATCTCAATCTCTTACTCTCCCTTCCCCAATTATATAATGAGAGGATTATAATGACATTAGGTGGAAATGTCAAGAATATAGCTAATTGTCTTCTTACACTTCCTTTCCTTTTCCTTTCTTTTTTAATAACAGTGTTAGAATAGTTTAAGGCTAGGAAAATAGTGCCCAAAATATGAGTTTTCCTTTCTTTCCTGAATGGCGTATTTCAACTGCTTCAAGCAGCTAGTGGTTCTTTGTTTTACAGCTGTAGAATCTAGCTAGATGCGGAGTTTTTCAGTGTAACCTATTCCAGCGCCTTTGAGACCATGTTGCAAGCAGCACTAGTTGAGGCCTCCGCCAATGTAGCAGACGCAGACAATCCCTTTATAGTTTCAGTGCCCTTAGCGAAGATAATCTAAAATCGGCCATAATATGACACTTTGGTTAACAGAAGAAAACAAAGGCTTGTTTATGAAACATTGCTCACAGGAAAAGACACACTTTGAGTATTTACTTAGGGCAATAAACTATGGATGTGCTGGCATGCTGTATTTGATAGACAGGTGACAAATCAGTCAAAGCAGATCTGTAAAGCTATTTATTGGAAGCGCTTAGGAAGGAGAAAGGCAAAGACAAGCAGTCTCCATGGTTACCATTCCATTTCTGTCACATTGTGTTAAAAGACTGTTTTGGAAATTATTTGAGGGGGAAAAAATAGATGTTACGGAAACGGTGCCACTTTCCTATATGTCTCTTTGTTGAAATCCTGGTGGGCTTGGTTACATAGACCATTTTTTTTTTTATCAGAGTCTGATCTGCTGGCAGCTGCTCCTAATATCCTTTGGGAAGCTTTGAAGCCGGACTACAGGCAATCTCCTTCAATCTACTTGAATGGGAGCTCCTGTGCACTATTCGTGATTGCTCTGCCATGGAGCTGGCCACGGCTTCACTGGAGCAGGGATTCAGAGCAGAAGAATTAGAGGAATGCCAGAGACTGCACTGTGTGCAGCTCACGCGGAGTGTCCAAAGTAGTCACTTGGGAGTTTATTTTAATAATCCTATATTAGAATAGAAATGCAGGTGCAGGCCATAGTTGTATGGCCTGCTACTACTGCATAGCAAGCCCATCAGCAAAAGGAGAGCAGTTATCTTGAAAGGGGAGGTGTCCTTCCTTGTCCTGGGGTGCTAACAGCAACCCCCCGGCCCCCACACATACACTGCTGCCATTACCAAAATTTGTCAGTGAAATTCAACAGCATCAACAACAAAAAGCAATAATTTTGTTTTAGAGCAGGGCACCCAGGGAGCATATGTGGAAGCAAAATCATGCTACGGGGTGGCTTTGGGAGCACAATTCTGCTTCCAAACAAGCTGCATGTAAAATGGCCACTTTTTCTTTTGCCACTGCTGCAAATGTGACAGTGGCGGTCAAGCAGGGCCTGTACAGAAGGCCAGTGGAGCGCATGCAGTCCACATGTTTCCCACCCTTGCTCAAATACTTTGAAGAAGCCCCTCTCTCTACCTCTTTTTTTAACAGATGGAAGAAGTGCCCTCAGTTCCTAGTACAGGGTCTCAAGAACCATAGGAATGGCTTTACAGAACAGGTGACCTTTGCACAGGAGTTGCTATAGCGGTTGCAGTACAAGCCTGGGGATGCACTACAAAAATCTGAAGTTGGAGAACGTAAGGCTGTTGGAGGGGGCAGCATTGTTCTACTCTTGTGTAGTGTTTCTGAAAGGAGTGAGACTGCTTCCCTTCTAGGAGGTCACTGACCTAACCAATGTCTTTTAGCCCCTTATGGCTAGGGTGACCATATGAAAAGGAGGACAGGGCTCCTGTATCTTTAACAGTGGCAGAGAAAAGGCAATTTCAGCAGGTGTCATTTGTATATATGGAGAACCTGGTGAAATTCCCTCTTCATCACAGCAGTTAAAGGTGCAGGAGCTATACTAGAGTGACCAGATTTAAAAGAGGACAGGGCTCCTGGATCTTTAACTATTGTGACCAAGAGGAAATTTCACCAGGTTCTCCATATATACAAATGACACCTGCTGAAATTGCCTTTTCTATGCCACTGTTAAAGATACAGGAGCCCAGTCCTCCTTTTCATATGGTCACCCTACTTATGGCACAATCCTATGCATGTTTAGAAAGAAGTCCTATGGGTTTTTCTGCACTGGATTTTGCCTTTCATGCATAAGATTGTGCCTTTAATCACTTTACTTGGTTTCCCTCACAGGCAATGTGGGTCTTACCACCCCTACCCGTTTTTCTTTCTTTTTCTTTTAAGAGTATCTGGATATAAAAGACAACAATGGTATGAGAAAATGTTGTTTAATGCTGAAACAAAATTGAGAAGTTGTGTTCCATTTAAGTTGCTGTCGACATAAAAATAAATTACAGCTTAAGGAGAAAAACACAGTGGTGTGTTGTTGTTTTAAAGTGCATTGGTGTCAAGCTCGTAGCCCTCAACCCCAATCCTGCTGGCTCTGTGTGACAAGCCTGATAGTTCAGCTTTTTACAATGTAGCTACAAATGGCAGATTTATACAACAGTGGAATATCCCTCATGCTCTAGCTAGAGATATGGCTCAGCCAAGAACTATCAGCTTCATAGACAAATCATAATAGATTGAAACAACCGGAAGTTCTATCCATGCCTAGAGGGCTTAAATAAGATCATCATAATCTGTTGAATCCAACTCAAATATTTATCTGAAAATAAATTCAGCATTGCACCAGATGACCAGCCTTTGAAGAATGATCATGGCAATGTTGTTTTGGACCAGGGATGAGCAATAAGTGGACCTCTGTCCTCTTGTGCCGCCTCCACCATCCTGCTGCTGAATTTGGCAGCACAACCCCAGCAAAAAACAAAAACAAAAAGGCAGTTTGCTGCTAAAGTTGGGCAGAAAACCAAGAGTTTGTTTTCAAACTAAATGTGGCATTTTTAAGGCTCTGTTGTGGTTTGCTGCCGAATTTTGGTGACAAACCACTGATAGTTTTGCTGTCATCACTTCACTGAATTCAGTGGTGTGGCAGCAGGACTGTGCCCCATTGTGAGGTGGAAAGTGGCTCCCAACGCCCCCAAAGTTGCTGGAAAAATTACACTGAACAATACTCATGGTGCAAAATGTCTCACTCCATGGTCAGAAATAGAGTCAATTCATAATGCCCTATACTTTTATACCAATGGTTTTTTGTTTTGCTGTATCAATGGGATACTTGTGCCTCTAAACCACAGGTTAAAACCCCCCACAATTTACAGCTCCAGTGAGCACTACAAAAGACAACCTTCATCCAATACCAAAGATATAACCAAATGATGTAAACACATGTTTCCAATTAGTAAGTTGGCATTGAGTATTTCTTCCCTGTCCTCCCCTGCGGTTGGAGTGACAGGATAGTACAAATATCAATATCCAGGTTCCACTACAGAACATAAAAAATATTGTCAGTTCATTCAATCAAATGTTCCATTTTCAACATGAAAGTACATGCTCTACCAGTTCTTCAGAACCATATTCACACTTCAGTGTTGTTCCACCATTACACAATGTATTATGTCCACAACTATACAAACAACATCTGAAGTCTCTCCCTCTCTTTTGCCCTTCTTTGGATGCTGTAACGCCTACAACTCATGTTCCAAAGTTGGAACTATAGGATTATGCACTGGGAAGGAGGGAAAAACCCATCCCATTTAGTTTGATCTTTCAGACAGAGGTGACAGTCCTCACTTTGGCAGATAAGGCTTGCTTAAACCTTCTTTTCAGGTCTTGCATGTTGGGTGATTTTGGTCTTGGAATGAGAGAGCTTCTCCTCTTTTCCGGGGTGCTGGTGGATTGTTGCTTACAGACATCTTTACATAAGCTATGGAAGGCATTGAAGACCTCTTTGTAGTTCTCACTGACAGACACTTCATAGAAAGTACAACCCAACACGCTGGCCAGCTGAAGTCCATGTTGGGGTTCCACCTCTTTAATATGGAGGAGGTCTGCTTTGTTTGCTACAACAACCACAGGCACTCTGTTTCCTGGGTGCAACTGCCGTATGTGCTGGTGGAAGTGACTGAGTAGTTCGTAACTCTTATAGTCTGTGATTGAAAAGACTATCACAACTGCATCTGCCCAGCGAATACATCTGTTCAGCTGCTCATTACAATCCAGGCTATGTCCATGGATCTGGAAAAAAAGGAAGAGAACAGAGAATGAAAAAAGTATTTGGCTGCAAAGGAAGAGCTCAAAGAAATCTGGTTTCAGGTTACAGCCTCTATACCATGAGATAACATTGGCATTGTTCGGAGTCCCTAAAAGTTTAATTCTCCTTCTCTCTCCATAAAGCTTGTTAATCCAGTTGCAAAAACATACATACACACTACACTAGGTCATTCCCAAGTCTGCCATATTCAAATTGAAAATTGACTCAAGTTGTACTACATGTAAAGGGAAAAAAAGACTTCATGGTGCCATAGAATGGGAAATTAACTGGCTAGACAGCAAGTCGGGAGTGGAGAGCGGGGGAAGAGAACAAAGGTATGAGCTGGAAACATTTAAAGTTGGAGAGCTGCCCAGTTCAAAAAGGCAAAACTTGACCTTACTCATGTCTATACATTCAAACTTTCCATAATATAAGATCAGCTCCTAACAAATTTTAATGAGCGCAGCTGCTAGCACTGTGACTTGGTTTCTATTGTGTGTGTTTATGAAACTAAAGTTGATTAGGCTATAGCAATAAAAAATTCCTTCCAGATTTCCAGTGCACTTTGCTAGCATCATAAAAATGAAGTGTTCCTTAGTTTGCCAACTAACTGTTCTTAACACATTAGTAAGATCTCTGTTTAAGAAAGGCAGCCTTCAGAAACAAGACGGCTGTGTCTTCAAGCGGACAAAAGTTTAGTTGAAATTATGGGTTGTTTTCTTTTACTGTCAGGGGACTATATACAGACCATTTATCAAGCGCTGACTGTTTACAGCACTAGTTACTAGCAACAAGGGTTTTCAGTACTGTTAGAACAACTCCACTGCTTAAAACTGGGGTACTTTTGAACAAACATGAAGAGCAGTGGGCTCCTTGAAAGGTACCAAACCTGACGCTCGCAATTAAATTGTGGCAAGCAAAGGAGCCCAACTCACCTGTACTCCAGGAGTGTCTTGGACTTGAATTGCAAACATCTCTCCATCAATTTCAATCTGTCTACTGTACAGATTACCTAGGAATAAAAATGCACTTGATCACACTAAGGTCAGAGATGTGACTGCAACATGCACTATAAATGCATATTTGTTAACCTGTGCAAAACTGAAACTGGATCTGCCTCTAGTTGCTTTGAGAATTTTTTGGGGGGGAGGGTGGGAAACTGTCATCATTCTGGCAGCAGTAGACTATTTCTATCACTGGAAACATAAGACTGGCAGCACAATCTTATACGTGCACAGACATCTATATAAATGTGTATAGCATTGCAGCCTGAGTTAACGACTGCTGTGCCGACTGAAGACTAAAAGCAGGAAGGAAGGAAGCATTTAGGTAAACATGCCACAGAATTGTTAGTACATGGCCAAGAGTTTTTATAGAGTTTTGCTTGTGAATTTTATTAACTTCATAAGCCAAGTCGGAATTAACATTATGGGCAAGATAGTTTAATTACCTGCCTAGGCTCTTTTTAAAGGACAGGAGGGCACACTCCAGCAAATTATACAGGGCTATTTCCCACCCTACCTGCAGTGATTTGCCCTTCTGCCCTTTCTTGAAACGGCCCTTTTTTGCTTTTCTGGGAGAAGAATAAACTACTTTGGATTTAAACTCACATTTATTTACATAAATTCCTTGATGGCACAAAAAGATAAGAATGGAACTAGGTTATGGGATTTAAAGCCACTGCCTTTAACTTGGAACGTATTTCATTGTACTGCTGGGGAAAGCTGCTGGCAGAATAGAGAATAAGGGACCGACTTTGTAAGACAGTGAGGGATTTGACACCCCACTTTGGCTAAGTAAGAAAAAAAATGCCACAGTGCTTTTCTTTGAGGACTGCAGTAGTGCAACGTAAGACAGTGCATGAATTCTCTTTGTCTTCTTGAGAACATGATGAATGCTCCCTTCCCAACAATGTGTGCGTAGCCAGGCGGACATTGGGGTTTCAGTATTTCAAAGTGAATTCCTGAAGCTGAGTTCCATTAGTCCATTGTATGGTTTTAGCTTTCTGGGAGTGAGATACCAAAGCCTCACTGTGCATACGGTAGAGCAGAAGTTATCATTCCTTACCTGCGTTGCGTTCATAGTCTCCAATGAATCGTTTTGTGAGAAATCTCACCACCAGGGCTGCAATTAACAGGAAAAGATGCAGGTTAAAAACAGAAGAGAAAAAGGCATTTCCACTTGGCGGGTAAGTCAGCTCACTACCCCACCCACCCCATTCCTGTCTGCTTGCCCCACAACCCAAATACAGGACATCCCTAGCATGAAAAGCATCACACAAGAGGACATTAATGAAACACATAATTTTCTACTGTTACATTTTGCTAGCAAAAGCAGCCAACAGATGAAACTTGGGAGTAGGAATCAAGGGGATTTAAAGCTGCTTTCTCAAGCATATTTACTCAGAAGGAAATACCACTGAAGTTAGTATAACAGGCTGCAGAATAAACACATTTAAGAGGGGGCTGGGGGAAAAAAATCAGCTAAGATCTCCCAACCCCTTACATTTTTTGGCCTCCATTTAACCCCAAGGAAAAGGCGGCTGCTTTTTTCTGGGTAGCTTCTAGTCACCAGCCCATCGCAACTCTGAAGACCTAAACCAGTGGTTCCCATACTTTTTCAGGTAACCGCCCCCTTGGTTCCACAAACTTATGCCCAGTGCCCCCTACCCTACACTATAAAAATCATTATTCAGAATAGCGGTTTTCAACGACCCACTAAGGAAGATAATAACAATAGAATTCAAAACATTAACAATTAATTTAATATTTATTCAAAATCCAAAGCACCCGCCGCAGGCTTGCTGAGGGAGGGAGGGGAAAGAGAGCGAACGCCTCTGTTTTGCAGCCGGCGTGGCAGGGCACACCAAGCAGGGTATGTCTCTTCATTAGCGTTTTGATGCTTTTGAAACATTTCAATTCACCGTTAAAAGGACTCTTCTTAAATGGTATTAATACATGTGTGGATTCTTCCCCTATATGGCTTGGGACCAAACAACCTTCTCCCATAAAAATGTCCCTGGGTTTTAAGACCTTCTGGGAAAGATCACCTTGAGCGTCCCCCTGCCGCCCCCTTGCCTGGCCCCCCTATGCAATCCCACCGCCCCCTTTGGGAACCACTGATCTAAACCAAGTAAGGTTCACTGGCATCACGATGAAAAGGGGGGGAACTATGCACACATCTGCATGGGAGGGGGAATGGGGTTTATCCTTTTAAGGGGGTGACCAGATGTCATCTTTGGGGTGATATCTATACATTGTGTTTTGTGGCTGGTTATTGTCCACCCCACCCACCCCCGATCTAGCAGCAGGTGGCTGGGAAAACAGTAGAGCGGTGCTACTGTAGTGTCTTTCCCTCCAAATTAGTGGGGAGGGTGTTTGATCGTGGGGAGAAGGTTTGTTCCCTCTTGACTCTTCGGAGGGCGTTTTCGTGTCCTCTCAATTCCCCCTGCCCTGCTGGGGAGGGAAAGGGTTTGCTTTGCAGTCTGCACACCCACATAGTGGTTGGGGGGGGGCGGTAGAGGCGCAGCTCCCCAAGACAAAAGATGCCCAACAGTACGTGTTCTCCTCCTCACCCCTGAGATTGCTGGGATCACCTGTGACCGCCCCCCCCTGCCCCCATACCCACCCAGCCTCCCTTTCTGCTTACCGGTCTTGCCCACCCCGCTGGCTCCCACCACAGCGATCTTGATGAGTCGGGGGCGGCCGGCTCCGCAGCTCTCTCCGCTGCCGGTGGCGCTCGCTGCTTGGGGGTACTCCGCGATGGTCCCCATATTGTGGATCAGGCGCATCGCAGCTGCCCTGGGGGAGGCAAGCAGAGCCGCCAGCCACAGGATGGTGAGGATGCCGCCGGAAAGCAAAGGGCGCCTGGATCGAGCCGCGGCGGGGACGGAGGAAGAGCGAGGTGGAGAGGCGGCGGCGGCAGCAGCACCGCGAGCCAGCGAGCGGGACGACGAAGAATTGCGGCTGCTCTGCGCGGGCGCCGCTTTTTCTCCCCGGTCCCGCAGGCTCCTCCTCCTGATGGCTCCCGGGCAAAGCTCCGCCCCGCCCCTGTCTCGCTTCGCGGCCACGCGATCTCCTCCTGGCCATCCGCCTCGGCACACGAGCCTCGGCGTGTTTACTTAGGAGTAAGGCCCGCTGGACTGAATGGGTGACTGATCCAAGGTGGTGCTGATCCGCTTTCCCAGGAAAGAACGCGGCGTGCCACCTGCAGCCGGCTGCGGGATACGAAGCCCAGCGGCTGCTTCTCCCCCTCTTGGGCTCCGATCTTCTGGAGGAAGTGGGCTGCGGAGGGCAGAGAGGGAGGGTAGTATCCAGTGTTAGTCCCACTTAGAGTAGACCCACTGACATGAGTGGGACTTAAGTTCTGTCCTAACTTAAGTCCTATTCATTTCAATGGGTCTACTCTAAGTAAGACAAACCTTTGGCTACTATCCGGGAATTTAGGGCGCGGTCCTATACATATTTAGCCGGGTAAAAGGGTCAGCAACTCCAGCACGTCCCAGCTGGCATGTTGGAAGTTGTAGGACTTTTTTCTGACTCCCTTAGCCTCCTGCCCCCACTTCCGAGCTCTTGCGCTCCTGATGGGTTGTTGCAGAGAGCTCGCCAGAGAACCTTTTCATTGCAAGCAGAAGGTAGCTGGGAGGAGGGGACTCGGAGGGGTCACTCGCCCGGCAGTCCACGTGGCTTGGAGCGTGTGTCGCCCGCCGGGTTCAGCCAGGTGTAAACAAACGCAGCCGAGGCTCTTCGGACAGGCGGCCGACCACGTTGGCGTTTGCATGTCCATTTTATCTGCTAGGCAGTTATGACAAAAATTGTGTGTGGGGGTGGGTGGGTGGGAGTGGTTTGTTGTTGCTGCTGCTGCTATTTATTTATTTATTTATTTATTGAATTTCTATACTGCCCAATAGCCGAAGCTCTCTGGGTGGTTCACAAAAATTAAAACCATCAAGTACAATTCAAGGTATAAAACAAACCACAATATAAAAATAAATTTAGTGCCCTTGCTCAAACCCCTCCTCTCTTAAACAGGGTTATTACATCGATCTGTCAAGCAGGTAGGACACATCTCTCTCACTGAAGTCCAAGGAGCAGATGGTATGTGTGCCTGTTCTATAAATGCACAACCAGTGCGTGTGGCACTGTACCGAATAGCAAGGTTCCTGCCCTGCAGAGCTCATGCTGTGCATACGGAAGGTCCCACCAGGTCCAATTCCTGGCATCTCAAGTTAAAAGAATCCAATAGCAGATGAGTCGAAAGATGTCCTCAGAGCCATTGTGTCTGAGAATGGACAATACTAGAGAAACGGATGGACAAACAGGCCTTATCTAAGGCACTTTCCTATGTACAATTTTGTTATAGAAAGACAACTGCAAGGGATGGGTGTGGTCCATTAAGGAGATCTGTATCTCTGGCTGAATTCCAGCCCTACACACAAAATCCCATTAAATGAGATATGCATCCAAGATTGCACTCTGCTTTTTGGGAAGGCTTTATATGTGAGAACTTCCGCCTGGCAAACCTCCTCCTAGTTCAAGATGAAAGAAATAAGAGTGCCGTACACCACTCAAAATGTGTTGTAGCCCTTGTTTCAAATCAATCCCAAAGGAACTAAACTGGCCTAAATCCTTAGATCTTGCTGGGTTGGTCAGCCTGTTAAGTCAGGGGCTGCTTCCAGATGAGGCATTAATCATGCAATCGCCCTGTCTCAAACACGGAATTTTATGGGGAGTCTAGACAATATTGTCTTCCCTTAGTAATCCTTCCATGTTATTCCACCATGTTTTTCCTTACCAGAAAAAAAATCCATTAAGGAGAAAAAGATGGAATAAGTGCACAATGCCTTTTGACTGGTAACGACTGATGGTCAAGATGAAGTTTTCAGTTAGGATGTTGAGACCATTCACAAATGTCTCAGGCACCAACGTGGGGTGAGTGCATGGACATTTTGCTAACGGTCCACACCGATTCCTAAATGATTTTATTCCAGCCAGTGAAGATCAGATGTGCACTGTACACGTCTTGTTCCTCTGATCTCCATCACACCCAGACAAGACATTTGTCATGTCTTCCACTTGACCGGTGTGCCACCAGCTGTCCCTGCAGCAGGAGCTCACCTAGGTGGGCCTTTATGAGCTTTGTTTCTAATGTTGTCACTTGTTCTGAGCCTGATGCAGATTAGAAATTCATCTAAATAAAAGACCACAACTCACATTTGGAACCTGGATAGGGCAAACACAGGAGGAGGAGGAGGAGGAGGAGCGCTCCAGCCCCACCCCTCCGTTCTGTTGTGTTTGTCACCCTCAACTCATGGAGGCAAAGTTGGACATCAGGAAAAACTTCCTGACTGTTAGGTGGAACCAGTTACCTAGGGAGGTTGTGGTCTCTCCCACACTAGAGGCATTCAAGAGGCAGCTGGACAACCATCTGTCAGGTATGCTTTAGGGTGGATTCCTGCATTGAGCAGGGGGTTGGACTTGATGGCCTTATAGGCCCCTTCCAACTCTACTATTCTATGACTCTATGATTCTGCACAAGCGCCAGTAAAATAAATAGGAGCTGGGTAAGAGCACTCTCAAAAGCTGTAGATAAGATCTCTCTTTAGGCATTCTTCTTGCCATGTTGAATGAAAGGAGAGGAGTGCGCCAACCCTGCTCCCCTCCCTTGTCACATCGATTGCCCTGTACACATGAAGGGCGACAGTCGGAATAGGAGAGTCTCTTGTATCTTTGCAGGCGCTCCATGCAATTAAGAACTCCCATGATAGTTTTCTCAGAGAGCTGAAAGTGGTTGGAAAGAAGGATGTTTGTGATGTGTATGTACAACCCACTTTTGCCAGTAGGTTTTGTGGGGAGCAGGCATTATTCCCAAACACTTGTCTGAACTAAAGAAATGCACCTATCTGCCATGAAACCCAAAACCTGTCTTAAGCCAGCTCTCTTAAAGATTATTGTCTGTCTCTAAATTGACAGTGTCTTGGACGTACCATGGATGTTGCTTCTGGAAGAATGGAATGGAGCATTTTGGCTTGCTTCTGGGTGTCCCGGGGGCATTTAGCTGAGTAGTGTTGGAAATTGGATACTAGACTAGATGGACCATTGGTCTGATCCAGCAAGGCTCTTCAGATGCTGTGTAGCACAGCAGCATCACTATGGGCTGGATCCAGACTTAGACATACTTAAAGTAGAACCTCTAAAAGCCATGGGACTTAGTCAGAACAAACTGGAGTCCAATTGATTTTAATGAGTTGACTAGAAGTATGACTGATTCGGGATCCAACCTTGTATTATAATTATTACACTTCTAACAGTTTGTTCTACATGGCGGTCTTTTGTAAAACCTGTGCATTTAGAGAACAATGTTTTGGGGTTGTTTTTAATGAGAGGCTTCCTGATCCTTCAGAAAGATTAGCAGGAGTAAAAAGTGACAATGTTGTTATTTAGAATCTCATCTCCGCTCTATTGCTAGCACTATACTAGTGAACTCTGGTCATACATTTGATGGGCAAGCCATGTGAATGGACCAGGTGAATATTCTGATCCCTCATGTGTCATCGCTTTTTTGTGATTCCTCCAGCAGCCTGTGCAACTCTGTACAAATAAACACAGACAAGGAAGTCCAGTGCCCCAGCGGCCAGACCACGTGTGTTTCCCAGCTTACCTCATCTAAGCTGATGTGGATCAGCCAGCCACGGGGGCGAAGCTCCTAATCGTGCCTGCTATATTTGCTGCTTTAGCAGAAAGCCGCCTCATTCAAACAGCCCCAGAACAAAAGAAGGAAGGGAGCCAGGGCTGAAAAGAAATTAAACACAAAAGGAAAGCAACTTTGCTTTGTACTGGGGAAGATGAGCCGGTCGGCAACGCACAAGTTTATTTTGTGAGATAGGATCTTCATTATGAAAAGGGCTGGTGTGGGGAGGAAGGGACCATGCAAAACACACTCACACATAAAAACCAGTTGGCTTCTAGAGCAGTCTAATAGCAGACATTTTTTCACTGTCCACAAAAAAGGCCGACTAATGTTCTGCAGCTACATTAAGATTTTTATCACTTTTTAAAGCTTTTGTGGGATTTTTTTCCCCTTCCAATTTTCCTCCTTATGTAACACATACATGCTGTGCCAAGGAGTGGCAAAGCAGATGCTTTTTCTGCTGCTCAAGGCAGCCCATGTGCTGCTCTTATTTATTTGTACTTCAATCCTGCCTTATCTGACCAAGCCTGTTTGGGGCAAGTTGCACATGTTTCAAAGGCTGAATTATTTTAAAAGCTTTTGCATGGGCAGAAAGTTCCAAACTGCTATAAGAATGGCTTTTTAAAAATGCATTTATCCTACTCATTCCCCAAGGAGCTCAGGGTTACTTACAACCCACCATCATCCCAATTTTATCTTCACAGCAGAGATTAGGTTGAGCGATAGTGACTGGTGACAATTTGCAGCCCAAAACAATACAGGTAATAGTGTGCTACAAGTGATAGGAAAGCATTTGCCTTAGGTAGAAATTCGGAACATGAGAGAAATTTTGTATCAAGCAGAGCTCTGCAGGAGGCATTGGTGTCCCACTCCCTCCCAGGACAGCTGGATTGACATCAGATGTCAGCATCATTGGGCACCTGCCAAGGTCCATACCTCTCTAGGGGGTCCACTGCCAAACCCTGAAGTTTCCGGCACCTGCTCCTCCCTTTGCTCTTGCTGCCTCTTTACCGATCCTCTCTAGTCAGGTAGTGAGAGGAGCAAAGAGAAGGAATGGTAACCTATACGTGTTTTGTCCTCTCCCTCTGGAAGGTGGTGTGCATTGAGACCAAAGAGAGAGGCAAATGAATGGGCAATGGTAATGGCGGTGGGAGCACTCAAGAAGAGGGGTCCCAAGGGTCCCAAAAGCCGGAAGCAGCACTGGCAGCTGATTGGAAGCAGAAACTACAGGCAGTCCAAATCAGGACACTATCAGAACACTCCTGCTCCTCAGAAACAGCTGATACCAGACAGCCAAACCCATCCCACTGCCTGTTATAAAGCCATCAGATCTGCTGCACACACTGGGCAAAGCCTTGCTAGGGGGAGCTGATGGGTTATCCCTCTGTCCTGTCCGTGGTACTTGCCAGCCCTTGGAGTTGATGCTTGTACTTATAGTCGTAAAAGATGTGCAATCTGTTACATGTTCAGTAAGCAATCATGGACAGAGGATAGAAGATAATACACACAAAGGCAGTTTCAGGACCTTAAAAAGAGTAATTGTTTTGTGTACCTAGTCAAGAGATGTCATGCTACATTTAAATCTATTGTGAAATCTTTTGTTTTCAATTCATGACTGGATCTTATCCCATTCCTTTATTTCAGACTGCAACTCTACATTTATTTGGTGTAAGCCCAACTGAATTCAATGGGACTTACTTCTGAGTAGACAGGTCTAGGATTGCACTGTCAGTCTGTTACCTCTCATCCTCTGTGACTGGGGATCTTGGTCCCCTCTGGTCAAGTTAGTTTCACCAAATACAAGATTTTGCTTTGCCTGGATGATAGTACCTTTTGACCGAATACCACTTTTACTTTGCTTCTTTACATCAGGAACCCAAAAGTGCAGGCTGCAGGCAGTCCCCACAAACCTTGTCCGGCAGCCCTTTGACCCCCAGCATCTGCCACCAAAAAAATGGACAGGAGGAGGAAAAAGTGCTCTAGGAACATTGTTTTTGCCAAAGAAGTCTTGGCCATAAGGTGTCCTAGAAAGCAGAGCTTGAAGGTTCCTGCCAGCTTCCTAGGATGCTCTGGGGATCCTCTAGGAGTGAGGCTTCTATGGCAGGAACCATAGTGCCTGTTCCTAGTGTATCCTTTCCATCCTTTTTGGTGAAGGTTTTTGACAGTGGTTGAGGAGGAGAGGGGGCTTGATGCTGTGACATGGGACAGATGCTGTTGCTGCAAGGCCAGATCTTTTGCTGCTGTGTGAGTGTGTGAGAATGGCTTGAGAACATATGTGGCTGTGAATGCATGTATCTACAGGTCCTGCCACCCCAGCAGACACTTGATGCAGCCCTGAAGGCTGAAAAGGTTGTGCATCGCTGCTTTATTTAGTACCAATTCTGCTCCTGCCCTTACCTTTCTAGCCAACATTTGGGAGAGGATTAGCCTGAGACTCCGCTAGTCTACAAAAGACCTCAAAGGTTAATTCTTTAGTTTGTGTTCAGAGATGAACCAAAAGACAAAAAACACTGTGAAAGCTACCGAGGGATTCTCCTTCAAGATGAAGTTATCTCCTCATTATATTGTTGGCTTCCTAGGGGAAAGGATGCCATCTTCTCTCCCAAATAGAGAGAAGCCCTCCTTCATGATAAAAGAGCCTTTGAATCTAATCCCAGCCTCTAATAAATGTAGTAACAACAACCAGGGCAAATGGAAAAGCAAAATCATATGTCCCTTAAACCTTTTGCTTTTCTCAAATGTGGCAAAACAACAAGAGCAAACTGGTCAAGGATGGACCAATACATTTCCCTGCCTGAGGCAGAATAGCAAAGTGTAACCCTCCTGCCCCAGCCATGGTGCATAGTATTCAAGGCTGGCCACGTTCTTTTGGCACCTGAGGCAGTAATCCCATAATAACCTTTCCCTAGGAGCAGAAATACCCCCAACAACAGTTAACTGCAGGCAAAGCGGGGTGGGGAGCAGAAGCTGGTAGGAGCAAAGATCTGGAATTTCTTCTGGGAGGTTCTGTTTTTTCCAACATCTGGCACTCTTAATACTGGCTTCCCACAAGTAGAAAACAGGAGCGAGCAGAGATGGGTGCAGGACAGAGTGCAAGTTTAGCAAATGGAATCCAGATGGCTCAAAGAAGCAAGCCATTCCATACTGGAATTGAATAAAGCACACAGGAGCTATCAACCTATCTGAATTTGTTCCAGGCTTCACAGATTTTCCCCCCAAAGTGCTACTACATACATTTACTGAACAATGAGGCGTCCTGGTATTGATAGGCTTACAGTTGTGAAAACAGAACTGTCAATCATCCTTCTATTATGCTCCATTATGTGCACATACGCCATCTGTTCCTTTGTGCTTCAAAACAGCTCTGCTTACGGCCGTAAAATTTGCACACATTCATGCACTATAATTGCGTACTGCCCTCCTGACCCTTGAAAAGGCCACTTTCTGCTACATGGTAAATTAAGCAATCTGACTAAACATAACGGCTTGGGTCTAGATTTAATCATACTTAGACTAGACCCATTGAAATCAATGGGACTTAAATTAGCCATGACTTACTTAGGTCCCATTGATTTCAGTAGGTCTACTCTAAGTATGATTAAGTGCAACTAAGTTGTACTTCGTTCCCATGGAACTCAATTGAACTTCCCATGGAACTCAATTGAACTTAAGTCATGGGTAACTTTTCACACTGATTTCCACGGGACCTAAGTGTACCTAACATAATCTGGATCCAACCCACTGTAAATCAATAATATACATTGGGGCACTAAGGAAAACAAGTGAGGGGGACTTGCACAGCAATGGAGTGCATCAACTTGAAGAGAGGCCCTTCAAACTGGCTCTCCTGCAAAAAGGCAGCTGAACTAGCATCTAATGATTAAAAACTCCCATCATTTTTCTTCTGATTTCTGAACCTTCGCCTCAACCTCCATGACAAATAAGCTGATCTACTAAGGAACTGGAAAAAGACATTTACTTTCTGGTCCCAAAGCCAAGGGCCACACACAGTCAGCCTGATTGCTCCTGTATAGATTTTTATATCCCTTCAAATGAACATCCCTTGGATTATTTTTCCAGAGTTCATTTTGCCCAGTCTTTCTCATGTGAATTCAATCTAAGCCTTAGATTTTAAGGTATAAGTCCAGTGATTATATTTTTGGCCCACATTTTCTTATGGTTTAGGATATTTAACAAGGCCAGCTGAGGTGTTTCAGCATTAGATTTTTAAAAAATGTAATATGAGCTGAAATTCATATAGATGACAGCAGCAGCAACTTCTGAGATCAACAAAATACATTTTGAAATCTGCAGTGATTACAGAAAGCCACAAAAAAGGAACATGCTAATCTTTCTCAAAATTTTTGTTACTCAGCCAATTGCTTGCACATAACAAAAATCAAAAGCCATCTATTTTCTTGGCAAAAATGAGAAAATGTAACAGCCCAGTGCTTCACGTGATTATACACAGAAATTAAAACTTAAGAGCGCATTTTTGTCAGGAAGGTTTCTGTTAGTTAAATACTTCCTTTAATTCGGATGCAATAGTCTGTTATAGAGAGAAGATTAAAAAAAATAGTTTAGGATAAAGACATGAGTCATATATTCTCCTACAGCTTGAAAAAAAAACCCACTATTTTTTCTATATAAAGGACAGCGCATGTCCAAAAATAGAAGTAACGAATCTTGCTTCTGGAGGAACTGCAAATTCCAAACACCAAAAACACAAAGGTTGGAATGCAGGGGTCATCTCTGCAGAGAATATAGTGTGAAAGTCTGGAATGTAAATCTAGGCATTCTCAACCAAGACTTAAGTGATCCAAAGTATACCTTCCTATGTTTACTAGTTTTACAATCTTCACCCTTCTTGCTATGTTCAACATTTTCTTGTCACGGACTTGTGAATTTATGCTGCGCTGACCAAAACAGAATAAACTCCAGTCATGGACATGCAGGGGTTTTGTTGAAAGAATCAAACAAGCAAACTGACTTAGTTACATTTGAATGTGGTTATAAATGAAATAGTTGACTAGGTGCTTTTCAGCATTGTGGGTTTGCAATCTGAATTATACACATGCACAATTCACATTTTGCCAATGCCTCTGGCAGAGTTGTTTTAACAAATATAAAGGCACTGCAAAATGAATGCTAACATTTAATTAACCAGGTCTGCCATTTTGTGCATGTAGAGCTCTTGTGAATTGCCAAACAGCATGTATTTGGCCGGGGGGGGGGGGCAGGGGGAGAATCGTGTTTCCCTACCATCGCTTTGCCTCCTGCTTCTCTCCCACAATAGGGACGAGCAGCCTCCTCTTTCTTCACACCGGGAGGAAAGACGAAGCAAGTTCTGGCCCATTCAGTGGGCGTTTTTATAGCGCAGCTTCTCCTGCACACAGCAGGAAATGGCTCCAATTATCGTCAAAGCCAAAATGAAATGGATTTTACACGTCTTATTTTGTAGTGTGAAAAACGACAGAAGAAGCGGGAGATGCGCAGGAAGATCGCTGCGTCGTCAAATGGCCCGCGAAGATCTGTGAGTGGCCAGTCGCAAGCGTGCGATAAAATGCTCTTCTGAAGATGCTCATAGTCTGCTTGGCATCCTGGTCCTGACTTATTTAGGACTTTGCATGTTAACAACAGACCCTTGAACATGGCTCAGGCTGAGCCATTAGAGTAGATTAGCATTGATCAGTTGTTTTATGGTGGTTGTAAGCTAAAAAGAGGGAAGTACAATACACAGCCCCCTCACTTCCTAGTCCCACTTTGATTGTTGTCATTTGGATAGCAGAGCTATGATACAGAATATAGGGGAGTTGTTCTATCTCCCTGAATCTCTACTTGCCTGCCATGGGTTGCCGATCACTGTGCTGAACTAAAAACAGGAAATGCCAGGGAAACTGCTAGGGACAGGGCTCCATTTGGGACAGTGGTAGTGGGATGATCCCTGAGTGTGGCAATGGACATCCAACATGCAGTTCTGTTCAAACATCTCTGGATCTGTGACCCAATGGATTTCAGTATGCATAGCAGCTGTTGCTTCAATACATTGACTTCACTTCAGACTAGGAGCTCAAGACAGATAGCAATCTAAAAACTAAAACAAATAGAAACCCATCAAAAACAAATAGAAAACCATTGAGCTAGTCCCTGACTTGTTACTGGAGCACAGTGGATGAAGAGAATGAAGCATTTGAGGAACTGAGGGCTCAATCCTATGCAGGTTTAGATAGAAAAAGTCCTCCTGGCTAGGGAATGTTGGGGATTGTAAGACTTTTTACTGTCTAAACACCCATAGGGTTGCACCATCAGTGAACCACTGAGTTCACATTGGATTTCTAAAATGCCCGTCTATAGATTAGACATCTATTGGTCTTCTTTTCATTGCCTGCATGTCTCCCAGCTGAGGAATTCTGAAAGCTTACGTAAAGAGAAAGGAAACAGTTATCTAAAGAACTGAGACATTAGTACATTTAAAATGGATTAAAATATGTGTTCATTACCTGGGGCATTTTAATCCAGACTGACTTGAAAAACCAAACCGGGCCTACAATGATTTCACGTGAGTTGCAATATTAAACCACTGAAATCATGGTAGTTAAGTACACAGCAAACTGATAATCTTACGAGAATATATGATAGGAATTAGTATCATATCAGCTCTATTCTAATGATGGTGCTCACAAATGTGTCATCAAACAATTCTGTGTCATCAAACAATTCTGTATCTTATCTATTTGCAAGAACAAAATGTAACACATGTGCATACATGCACACACCATGGCTATGTGTGTAGTAACTGCTTAATTCATCACCGTTGAATGATCTTGGGGAATAGTTTATGCATCAAAGTAATGCCATGATCAACTGTGAGGAGGTGTAGCTCACCCCACAGTCCTTAGCTAGCAAATCTTAACTACAGCTGACTCACGGCTTATACAGTCAGCCAACTTCTCTTGGAAGAAATTTTAAATGGCTGAGACATCATAAAACTGATAATTGGA
This sequence comes from Elgaria multicarinata webbii, assembly GCF_023053635.1. NCBI lineage: Eukaryota > Metazoa > Chordata > Lepidosauria > Squamata > Anguidae > Elgaria > Elgaria multicarinata. The sequence continues at coordinate 57,035,876 of NC_086180.1, read as the reverse complement.
TTTCAAAATGGTTAGGTTCAAAGATGTTTGCATTAATATTACAGCAGGCCATGCATAAAACATGAAAAGGCAGTTGGGAGTACTTTCTCGCTTTCATCTGAATGGGGAGCTGCTCTTTCAGCAATTTTAGCATGCGTACCTTCTTGGACCTTGGGGAAAAGCAGTAGAGGCGTATTGTGTTCTGTACTCTCTTACAAACCCAAGGAAAGGGTCCAAGTTACAATTTGTTCTTTATTGTGTTTTTAGAGAAATGAAAGTACACGTTGTCCAGGATAAGAAGGAGAGACACTAATCCTAAACTTTAAATGTAAAAGGAGCTCCCCAACATATCATGAAGAATTCTTTATCAGTATGATGATGTTAAGTGAAGCTAATGCCTGGTAACAATTGGTTGGATCCAAAGTAACAATGCAATACTATACATATCTACTCAGAAAGAAGATCCATTGAATTCAATGAGGCATACTCCCAGGAAAATGGGTGTAGGATTGCCGTCTGAGTCATAGTTAAATTAGACCCATTGAAATCTGTGGGATTAACCCATGTCTAACTTAAGTCTCATTGATTTCAATGGGTTTACTCTAAGTACCATTAAGGCCGAATCCAACCTAATTACAATATAGTTTCCATTGTTCAGGGACCAAGAACTCCCCTAAGAAATCCTGACTAGATTTCCATAGGCAAAAATCACAAAAACTTGCCTGTTCATTTGGTCTAATATTCTGATGCTGAAAGAGAAACTGCTGTTTTGAGTTATATTAAGCAATAATGGTCTATTTTTACATCTGGTAAATTCACAGCCTTGTCATCTCTGATGTCTTGCTTTGTGAACTTTCCTCACTTTGGAACAGACTGTTCTTTAATAACTGGAAGATTTCAAATGAAGAAATACATTATATTTATCATGCCTTTCTATTTTCCCAGAAACAAAAACAGGGACTTGGGGAAAACCCTGTACCCCTCCGAACGAGAAACAAATGGTGTACTTTGGGGCTTGGCTTTGAATGGCATCTGAAAAGACCAGCCCACCAAAATGATGGTGGTTCTTAACAGTTAAAACCAGGGGCGCTATTTTGGGAGGACAAGGGGCCTGTGTGAGATTATTCAGAAGCATCTATATCACTTGATGAATCACTGGTTCATCACACTGCCAATTTTTATTCACTGATCCAAAAACCTGCCAGTGTAAGATCTGGTTATCACATGTTAGCTCAGGCTCCATAAGCCAGAAAATTGGAAACTTAGGCTGATAGCTTAACAGACATGTCCCATGTTCAGTAATGATGTTGTTCAATGTCACAAAATGTGATTGCTTGCAACTTACCCTCCATGCACTAGCATTTTTATTACATCTTTCAGGCCCAAATCCAGATGGGGAGGATGGAATCCCTGGGAAGAGCAAAGGTGCTCCATCTGTGTTTCACAGATTGTCCGGCACCTTTCATTCCATCTTCTGCTCATTGAAGGAAACAGGTTTTCTTTAGGGATGTATGAGAATGTTATTCCAGTTGTGCAAGTATTCATTAGTGCTAATGCACATTAGTCCAAGTGTGCATTAGCGTTAATCCACATCAATGCTAGTGCACATTAATGTAAGTAGTGTAAGTGTGAATTTGCACACATTCCCCTCAAAAGTTGTTTCAAAACAAAACAAAACAAAAAAACAGCCCCCAAGTTTACAGAATCCGTGCAACTCAGAAAACTGGTCTGCTGCAGAATCCGCAGGTCAGATTCATAGAAATCTGAACTCAATTTGAATCCACTGTGGATTTCTCCTACCTGTGACCCATTAAACAAAATTCAGCACACCAGCCATGTATTTTGGCTTGCCAAGGACCCAGCCCATCTCCCTTTTCCTGCTGCTGTCTGAAACATCAGAAATGGTGGTGTGGGACTGACAGACACCTGGGAAGGCAGAAAACATAGCAGGTGAGCTGTGTTTGGATTAGCTGTGGTTAGGTGAATCTATCATTGGCTTGTTTTTGAAGATTCCCTTAAATTTCTTTACAAATTACTAAGGATGAATGACTTCTAGAGACATGAATCTGTTACCATAGCCTAAAGTTACCCATCAAAAGAGTCAGCAGCATTAGATTTTTCTCAATGGGAGGGCTTTTGGAATATGTGAAGGTGCACAGTCTGAATCAGCATTAACATTCCTGAAAGGCCTTCCTTATAGTTTCCAAATGGCCTTTGTTTCTCTGCCAAGTTTAGCTGCCTTGTGTTGCTCTGCAGCCCTTTGGTAAGAAAGAGCAGACATAACTGGAATCCTTCAGAGGGGCAGAACTAATGGATGTATTTGAGCGCTGAGAAATATTCTGGACACAGAGTGGTAGTCATGGGGGTGGGGGATAAAGGTAGTACAAAATGAGAACATTTCAGATTGTTTTGGCAGGCAAAAGGAACATGCAAAGAAGAGTTGGTATCTTGGGATTGCATGCTAGGTGTTTTTCGGAATTGTTTTCCACAGCAGGTCACAACGGGATTTGTAGCATTTAACGAAGAATTAAAAACAAGGAGCAGGAGGACAGTGCAAAAACAGATGAGCAATTGAATCATCCTAAACCACTCTGCAATCTGGTGCCCATCCAGGTGTGTCAATCTACAATTCCCATCATCCCCAGTCATCATGACAACCCCTTGAGGTGTTCCCAGCCAGTACCTAGCTAGTAGTAGTTGTAATCCAACATATCCGGAGGATACCTGGTTGGGGGAAGCTGTTGTAGTCTTTGTCTGAGGCAGTAAACCTGGAGTGGGCAATTTGCATCCCTCCAGATGTTTTGGCCTACAACTCCCAACATCCATTGACTACGCTGGCTAGGGCTGATGGGAGTTGTAGGCTAAAATGTCTGGAGGACCACATGTTGCCCTCCCCTGCAGTAAGCCCTCATTTTGCCAGAGGATAAATATAGAAAATTTAAAGAAAGGAGCTATGTTTTAGCTGGAGTTGTGGGTAAGTCAAATTAACTGGTTACAACTAATGTCTGACTTTGTACAGTGGGAGTCTATCACAACTAAAATTACCTGAATCAGATATCAGGGTCTAGAAATATAACTATGCAGTCCACTTTTTTTCTGGCACATTTATACCCATTCATGCATTTGTTTTCATATGACATTTTATATGACTTGATCCATTCTTTAAAAAGTCCTTCACTGCTACCTGGGGTCTGTAATGTTTTCCCAGGACCACTTTCCTAAACAGTTGTTTTCATAGGCTCCTTAAAATGTATTCATTTGCATTGTTTTTCTTCCCCTTCACCAGTTCAACTCTCCCGTACAGGCATTAAAGGGGACATGAAAATGAACAAACATCCTGAAATGCTTAAGAGAAGAATGAAGATCATGTTCAATTCCATGTTAAACATATGCATTCCCCAGGCAGAAGTAAAATATAGTGCTTTGCAAGGAGCAGCACTTTTATTTTTGCTTTCCTGCATCCTCTTGGGTTACTGTTAGGAACAGTAGTAGTCAAAACAAGAATGGAAAAGCCTATATCAGCCTTCCCCAACCTTGGGCCCTCCAGTTGTGTGAGATGACAACTCCCACGATGATGGGGAGGGCTGACCTATATTATAAGGAGGCAAAGAAGTCCATAAAACAGGCAATGGCTTCATCAGAAGCAATGCGTAGAGCATTAACCTCTGTGTGTGTGTGTGTGTGTGTGCGCGCGCACGTGCGTGCATGCATGTACATTCACACATGCATATCTGAAATATATCCCCTCAAGTGGCAAAACACAAAGGACAACCTTATCTCTTACTGAAGACAGTAAGCTAATATAGCAAAGCAATGCCTAGCTACCTATGAAGTGAAGGAAAGTAAATTATAGGTCTGTTCCTCGTTTCTTTCTCACTTTGAGATAATAAAAGGCAAAGATAACTTGAATGTGATCAGAGTGGGAGAACACTCAAAATATTCTTTTATGATCATGAACTGTATCTGCATTACGTTTTCCCTAAAAAAAGTGATTTTAACAGCCATGTATTTCCTCTTTGCTGTTTTGTTTTAATAGGCCTTCGGTTATCTGAGCAAAGCAACAGGAGTGCATGACCCTTTTTTAAAAAAATGACTGGTTGCAAGCAGCAATGGCCTGCAATAGTATTTTCAGCCGTCTTTTTCCGTTTGTGCATACAGAAAGATTTTAAGAGTGTTACCAGAACAGAGAGCCTGTCAAGGGACATCAGCAAACAAGAAGGGATGCTAAACCCTATCTAATCCCTCATTAATGCAGGTTGCTGGGTTATTGGTAATCTGAATCTTTATGGTTGACAGCTACCAGGAAATCAAATACACACCCGGGAAGAGGGGGGGATGGGTGCTAGCCAGTTTCTTCAAATTTGATCCCAATCACTCAATAACATTTGGGTTTTAGTAAGCTAATGATTGTTTGACAGATTGCGTGTTTCTAGGGGACAAGAAGCCCCATTGCAACATGAAAACTAGCTGCAGTAAATACAATTCATAGGATATGTCTGCAAGTCAGGTTCCCATAAACTCATTAATGGGGATTTTTTGATAGGGCTATATGTGTACAGTGTGATTCTGTGCATTCACAGAACACACACACACACGCTATGGTATTGAACGCAAGGTTTTTCAAGCCCTCTATTGTGAAATTTGGAAACTCCACCATGGTCCTGATTACATAACCAAGAATACAATGGGTACTAAACTGCCCTGGAAAACTCCCAAGACTTCTTGTTGATCTGGGCATGCTCAGAAACTTATTTTGCTTTCCGAGAAGAAGAACAATGTGGAGACGTGGTGTCCAATTTGTAACACAGCCCAATCATTACCAGCAGGAGAAGTTCATATATTCCAAGCTGTAGAAGTATTCATTCCAGCTGATGTAAATACTAACTTTGGTGAATCACTACTGATAATTTCAGGATTATGCAGCAGATATTCTTAGCCAAACTGACATGAAAGTTCACTTTGTCAAAATAGAAGCATCAGTAATTAGTTATGTGCAACTTGTGGTCTGCATGTATATGCACAGTTTGTATAAGTGGGGAATATGTTGAGTGGGTTGAACACATTAATGTGTGATAGATGTGACGACAGGTGTGGGTGGGTGTGAATGTTTTCTTAGCTGAAGGAGCATTTTCAATCTGTGTACATCTTTCTGGCTACATTGCTGTTAAAGAGATGTATATGCTGATTGTTCCTGGCTGAGTGAGTGTCTCTTAGCTGTGTTCATCGAATAGGTTCTTGAGTAAAACCAGCTACAAGGGAAGCCATGTTCTTTGCAGAATTTCTCATAGGATCTCAAACATCCATGACCTGTAAATTAATGAACGATGGGTCTATCAAGGCAGTCATGGCAGTCAAATGCGCCTTCTATATTGAGAAGCAGGATTCATCTGATCACCAGGTGTTGGGAACAGTCTCAGGCTTACTCTTGTGAGCTCCCCAGGGGCGTTTTGTTGGCCAGTGTTGGAGATGTGATTCTAGACAAGATGGGCCCTTAGTCTGATGTTCTCATGTTCTTATTCTGTAAGAGTTAATGGAAAACAGAATTCAGACTACATTTATGATGCAAATTCGGGTGTTTTTTTGGGGGGGGCAGAAATAATATCAGGAAATCCAGATAAATGACCACGCATGTATATGGACATGTATTAGGGTGACCATATGAAAAGGAGGACAGGGCTCCTATATCGTTTACAGTTGCATAGAAAAGGTAATTTCAGCAGGTGTCATTTGTATATATGGAGAACCTGGTGAAATTCCCTCTTCATCACAACAGTTAAAGGTGCAGGAGCAATACTAGAGTGACCAGATTTAAAAGAGAGCAGGGCACCTCCAGCTTTAACTGTTGTGATGAAGAGGGAATTTCACCAGGTTCTCCATATATACAAATGACCCCTGCTGAAATTCCCTTTTCTATGCAACTGTTAAAGACACAGGAGCCCTGTCGTCCTTTTCATATGGTCACCCTACATGTATTGATTTCTGATCGTAAGGATATAGAGATGGTGCAGATAACGAAGGCCCTAAATCAGGACTGCAGAAGGACTTTCAGCCCAAGGACCAGATTCCATTTTGGAGAAGCTCTTGTGAGCTGCATTCCAGGGGTGGGAGGGGCTGAAGGCAAAAGAGGCGGGGCCAAAAATTCAAGAGCATTTTAGCATAGAGTTCATAGCGCCAGTAACTGAGCCTCAGGACAGGCATTTCAGCCTTTTAGAAAGGGGGGGGGATGTTGGACAAACACAAAATGATCAATGATTGGGGGGAAGGGGCAGAGCCAGAGGAAGGGGACTTGAGCAACTGGGCAACTGCAGAGAACCAGATTGAGACCCCAGGAGGACTGGATTTGGTTCTGTACTCCAGTCCTAAATAATGGTCAGTACCCACCTTGAAGGCTACTAGGGGACCTACACTGACAATATGGTTCCTGGAGCCTTTGTTCATATTTCGACACCTTGTTATGTGTCACACTTCTTAGAGAGCTGAGGTTGGTAGGGCATCAAGAAGGGTCTTCTATGCAGCAGCGTGCTGCTTGTGGAATTCCTTCCCTAGGGAGGTTAAGGTGGCTCCCTCACGCTTGGCTTTTTGACAGTCTGTAAAAACTATTCCCCAAGCTTTTAAGGATTACGGTTGCCGTTGATTTTAGGAGGTTCTCTTATTGTAATTGATTGTATCCAATGTTAGTCCTACTTAGAGTAGGACTAACAGTAGACCCGATTAAGTGAATGGGACGTAAGATAGACTAACATTTAATATAGCCCAATATTTTAGCTGTCTTGTTTTAGCTTTTTGTATTTTTATATATTTTTTTTGTATTTTATCTTTTTATGGTTTTATTGGAAATCAGCCTGAGCACTCACAAATGAGTGGGTGATTTAAAAATACATTTAATCATCATCATCATGTGGCTTAGGTGGGGATGTTGCTTTTGAAAACAGGAAGGAACTGAGAGGGGGATTGAAATTGCAGCTTTCCATTTGTGGGTCCCATTCATAAAATATTTTTTTATCATGACACTAAGGCAGGATCTACACCACTGCTTTAAAATGGTTTATGACTGTAGTGACAACTGTTGGGGCCCAAGACACACACCATATACAGTTTTCAAACTGTTTTCAAAATGTCATATCCTGCTTGGTGTAGATCTGGCCTGAGACACCATTAATTATAAGAGAGAAAAGAGGATCTGTCGG